>NC_134146.1:21086500-21397500 GCF_033958435.1 Carettochelys insculpta
TCAAATATTTAAGAAACTTCCAAGAGACACTCCAACACTTTACAGACTCAGGTTTACTGCTCAGGTATCAGTGCTCTAAGCCAAGTCTCTCTTTTGTTGTTTTGTTTTTTTAAATGGGTGTTGGGGATTAATCGAAGTTGTGTAGTATATTTAACATTTTGAAAAACTGAATACAGGTTGAATGTCTCTAGTCTAGCCTACTGTTGTAGTCCTTCCCTGCTCAGTAACACCACATGGGAGAAGGATGACAAAAATCTGCACATATTTCTATGATGGACTAAACAGAGTGACCCAGTGGGGATTTGAATCACAGACACTTTTACAAATAGCAGTTTGAAGCTCTTTTCCATTGGTAGAAACAGCACTCTTATTTGATCAGCATAGAGAGTCATTCACACCTCAGAATCTGGAACATAAGATTTACCTCGTACTAGCACAGGAGCCCGTGGTCTTTTGCCGTGTGCTCCGCCTCAAACTGGGGAGCTCTGCAGGTGGTGATTCACTGCGCTTCTTAGTAGATTTTCTTAAACCTACATGCATAATACACAAAGTTAGGGCAACACTTCAGTCTACTCCAGTCTTTGTTTTCAAGTACACAGCAAGCAGAGAAGCACATCAAAAGGTTGAAGTGTTTCATAGACAAGACAGCAATAAATTCCTCTTAACAGCCACAACAAAACTCTGTGTTTAGTACTGTAGGAAAGCTTTAATGATCTAGTTGCACAATTGAGTACAATTAAAGAAAGGAACAATTAAAACATGTTATTTGGACACCTCGCAAAAGTTATCAACTTTTTATGATTGTTTAGCAATAGTGGGAGACCTTGCAATCATATTACATTACAGCAGGGGATCTCAACTTTCTTTGAGCCTCCCTCACCAGGAGATAAAAACTTCATGGCTCACCTGTGCCACAAGGACTCATTTTCAACACGTGAAGGCCAAAACTGGCAAAGGGGAATACAAGCATAGGTCTGCCTGTGGCAACATCTTACACAGGCCATCATGAAGGTAAGCTGCTCAGGCTTCAGTGCTCTTGGGCTTCATTCCCATGCTATAGGCCTTCATCCTTCTGCCTTGAGCCTCAGCAAATGTAAGATCTGACAGGCTCCTGAAACCTGGTCATGGAACCTTCAGGTGGTCCTGCCACTATTCACAGGCTTGCACTGATATTGTCCCTGATCTTCCTGTGTTTGTTTTTACTAGAGAGTTTTTCAGTCTCCAAGCTATCATGACACCTTCCTTTACCAGTTAATTTCCTTACTTGTAAGAAAAGTTTGCCCATCATTCATCTTACTTTCTAATTAAATATGTTTGCATGAGTACAGGCTTGTCAGGTTTGTGTCACTTCTCTCTCAAATTCCTCTTATATTCTTTTTCAAAGCTTGTAGTTATTAAAAATCAATACTCTGATTTAATGTTACCAGCCATCTGTGGCAGAGGACTGAGTCCTAAAAAGACAAATAATTCTGTTTTCAATGCAGTTCTCCAGTGAAGCACAAGGAAAATCTGGTCAGGTTAGTGAAAAGAACAAATTAATAACCATTATCTTCAGACTCAACAAGCATTTCCCCCATTCGAGTTAAGGGAGCATAAAGGTTGCTTGAAAAAGTGAAGAATTTTGCCTTTACTGGTTCTGGAAAAATCAGTGTTTTTTGTTCTAAGACCCCACAGATTTACTCTCTTAAGAGTGAGCTTCTGAGACTTCTCCCGCTCCACCAAAAAGCTGGGCTTTGCAACTACAGTCCAAGCTTCTAAAGAATTGTGTAGAGAAAAACACACCTTATGATTACTGTCTATGCACTTAATTCACCATATTTCATTTCTCTGGTAGTACGGAAGTACAACAAGAGCTCTCTCCAAAAGACCCTCTAAATTAAGAATCACAGCCCTCAAGTTCTTCCCCCCCCTTATATGCTAAGCTGAAAATAGAAATTTAGACCTTCATATCAACCTTAATTTTTAAGTCACAGAAAAATTTCAGTGTTGACATATTGCCCAAAGTGCAGAGGCAAAATAGGAGTTTTAAAAAGGAAAACTGTCTGCAAATCAGTATTTTGAAAGTCTTAAGGTCCAAAGATAGGATTGTTCGCTCTTCAGGGCAGGGACTAAGAACATTTTATATGGAGTGTCTATGTCAGTGGGGTCTTGACTGGGATCTCTAGATTCCATCTTGCACTATGGCTAAACTACAGAGAAACGTTTGAAAAAATAAGACACAAATTGCGCACCACAATTTGCGTTATCTTTTTCTGCTTTGCTGTAGGAAGAAGGTTTTTCCAAAATTGGGCCTGTCTACATGATGCAAATTTCAGAAACACCTCCTCTGTTGGGCTATCCCATCTTCCTCATAGAACAACATTTAACAAAATAGTGACAGAACGTGTCTGCTTTTCTGGAAACCTCTCATACCCAGGAAAAGGGCTGTAGTCTAGCCATAACCACAGAGCAACAGGCTATTAAATTTTTAGGAGAGATGTGCCACCAGAAGAGCGAATTCTATATTAGCAACGAGAAGTCCTGTGGCACCATATAGGCTAACATATTTTGGAGCATAAGTTTTCGTGAGCAAAGTGGGTCCGACAAAGTGGGTCTTTGCCCACAAAAGCTTATACTCCAAATATCTGTCTACGAGGTAGCACAGGACTTCTTGTTGTTTTTGAAGATACAGACTAACTCAGCTACTCCTCTGAACTCTAAATTAGATCCCACTGCAGTGTATGAATACCTAATGCAGCATGCCACAACTACAAAGAGTTAATTTTTCTCACTCTTGACATTTATGAAAGTTTACTATTTTAAGTTTCCCATTTGTTATAACTCAAGTGCTAATATGCAGGTACAGTAAAAGCCCCATCATCTGGCATTCGATAACTAGCACATTTGGTTATCCAGCATGCCCAGCCAGGGGCGGCTGCTGTGGGGCAGGGGTCATGGCCAGGTCTGTTGTCCTGCTGCTGTGGGGCCAGCTGTCCATTGCCCAACTGGGGGATGGTGGTACAGTGGTTGCCCATTGCTGAGTTGGGGGCAGGAACGGAGGGGGACAGAGTGAGCCGGCTACTGGTCCCAGCTCTAATAACTAGCACATATTATCCAGCATCCCTTGTAGTGTAAAGCTTATACTGTACTACTCAGCTGTGCACTCTATGCAAGTTTGCTGTTATTTTCTTAAGCTACTGGGAAAACTCAAAAGGACATATGTTATTCAGCTTAAAAATCAATCAAAAAGGTAAATGAAAACTGAATTAAGTGAAGACTGGTTCTGAAAGCCCTCTCTGTGTAAGCTTCAAAAGTAGGAATCAGTACAGAAGAGTTTTAAATTTCTTGAACAGCATTTTCAAAGAATCAAATTTCAGACCCTTACTAGTTTATAAAAAGTAAGAAAGGAGGAACTCAAATTGCACAAATACTGTTTTAATAATCTGGTGCTATTCACAGCATCACAAAAAATGTGGGGCTGAGAAGGCTTGAGCGGCCATCTTAGTTTTACTCCAACACAGGAGAGTAAGTACAACTTGACCAGCCCTGAGCAACGTTTGCAGAACCTGTTATTAAACATCTCCCACGACCAGGACCCCACAACCTTCTTCACAAAAACGACTCCAGTTCTTAACTAGTCTTGTAATTTAAAAAGTCTTCTCTTCTAATTTAAGTCTCCCTTGCTGCAGATTAAGCCTTTTACTTATCCCACCTTCAGCAGACATGGAGAACTGATCGCTATCCTTTTTAATAATACAATCTTTTAATAGATTTGAAGACTATTATCAGATCTCGACCATCAGCCTCCATTTTTGCCTCAATAATCATGCTCAGCTTTTAACCTTTGCTTGTAGATCAGGTTTTCCAAGCCTTTTATTGTATTTGTTGGGCTCTCAATTCTCCCTAATTTGCCCACATCATTCAAGTGTGGCACTGAGAAACAAACAGTCAAGATCAGCAGGAATACCACCTCCCAGCACTTGCATACACACACACACACTTATTACACCTTTCCCTACTGACCATTTTTGCAACTGCACCACATTGCTGCCTCATTCGATTTATGATCCACTATAATCCCTGGATCTTTTACAATACTACTATTCAAAGATCCTCTAAGCCAGGATGAGCTGCCACCGGCAGCGGAAAGACACTCCTCCAACCCCACCAGCTGGGCCAAGGTAAGAAATGAGCTTTAGGGGCTGCAGCCCAGGGCTACAGCTCCTAAGGCCCCTGTGATCTGTGAGTGGCAGGAGGGTGGCTCTGTGCACTACCATTCTTTCCCTCCTCAGCTAAAGCTCCAACACCACGAATGATGGGAAGTTCTGTCCCCACAGCCCCCCATTAGCCAGGAATCAGGCAGCATGCATTGCTTGAAAGAGAGTGTAAGGCAGCATGGAACCACTTGCTTCCCTCACCACCAAAACAGGAACCGCCCCCAGGTAACTGCCCTGCAAGCCAATCCCGTCACCTGCTCCATTGCCCTAGCTCCCTCCTAGACCCCATGCCCCAAATCCGAGTCCCTCCTGCACCCAAACTCCTGCCCAGAACCTGCACCCCCACTCCAACCCTCCTATCCTAAGCCTGCTCCCACACTCCAAGCCTCTTGACCCCAGACTGGGAACCCCCTCCACCAGCAACCCAAACACCTCATCCTCAGAGCTCATACCCTGCAACCCTGAGCCCCCCCACACTCCAAACCCCTTGGACCCAGCCCCACCCATAGACCATCCATGTGCGGAATGAATTTGATTACGTGCAGGAATACGGCAGTGATGTGTTGCACATAAACTCCATATTTGAGGACATAAAATTCATTCTACACATGAACATAAAAGATTAGCAGGAACACTGGTACTATTGCCACGTACTCCTCTGAGTGCCACAGGAGGCCCTCCCTGCACTGCCCTGACCCCCAGCACAATATCGCAGTTCCCAATGGCCAGGAAACAGACAGTTGGAGCTGCCTGGACCATGTTTGCAGCGCAGACAGCACACAGAGGGCCCCCCTCCCCACCCCCCAACAGCCTGCAGTATGCAGAGAAGTACATGGCTACCTCAGCCAGCTGCTCTGAGCAGTCTGAGGGTGGTGAAAGGCAGGAAGCCTGCCTAAGGGTCCTGCTAGGCTGCTAGCCAGGAGCTAGCTAAGTAAGCACCTCCTGGGTAGAGTGCCTCTGGCACCCCAGGCTCCCCAAAACCTCTGCTCCCCATCCCGCATGGTCACAATCCAAACCCTCTGTACTCCCCTCCTGCACCCAGACCCAGCACCCCAGTTCCCTGCCCCAGGTCACAACCTAAAGGCCTGTGCCTTGGCCCCAGGTCATAAACCCTCCCAGATCCTGCACTGCTCCTACAACCCTTCTTCCATGTCAGGATCCTCTGCTGCACCCATATTCCCCCTCTCAGGCCCCACACTCTTCCTGCACCACAACCCCTACCCCAAGCTCCCCTTCTGCACTCAACCTCCATCCCAGACCTTACATCTCCCCCATTAATATCACAGAAGTGCATGGCCCTTGACCGCTTACAATTCTTGGCATGCCCTACCCGCCCCCCATCACAATTTTTTGCCCAGCCCTAGACTACCCACATATTCCTTATTCTGTAGTTGTGCATTTGAGACATTTCCATACTACTTTAAAAAAATTTCATTTTGACTTCAGAACATCTCTAATTTCTCAAGGACCTTTTGAATTCTGATCCTGTCCTCTGAAGTGTTGCAATCTCTCTGGTTGGTGTTTGCAAGTTATATACATACTTGGCATTTCATTTTTCAAGTCAAATAAAAAAAAATATTGACTATTCCCAGAGGTAGTAATGACACATGTGGGACTCTAGTAGACACTCCTTCACAGTTTAACTTTGTGCCATTTACATGCGTTTTGTTCAGACATATTGTACCCACTTAACAGTAATTTCAAGACCACATTTCACTAGTCTGCTTTAAAAAAAAAACACATTGTTAAAAGCCTTACTATCCTCTGACAGGATTTACTGGTTTAAGACAGACATTATATGAACTTCGTTCTTCACAAATCCATGCTGGCTATTCATTATAGCCCTATTATCCTCTAGCTGCTTATAAACTGATTGTTCAGTAATGTAAGAATCTTTGCAGATACTGAAGTTATACTGGCAGTTATTAATTCCACTTTTTTGTTCACTTACGTCAACCCCTCCTCCAGCCTTCTGGACCTTACTCATCCTCAACAAGGCTTCAAGGATTGTTAACAGTTTTAAAGTGCTTCAGCTGGTCCTTAGTTTACATTAGGAAAGGTGATCATCCATCCCATTTTAGCCAGGACTGCTCCTTTTTTAGCTCCCTGGACAGCGTCTGGACTTTTATTTTAAAACCAGGCTTATTGTCCCCTGTGTTGCAGCTCTTTATACAGCAGGACTGTCTGTTTAGAGAGCCAGCTGAAGAGGTGGGTGGGCTCTTTAAATGGACTGTTTGAACACACTGTTGCCAGCAGCCCCCAGGGTGACTGGTGGTGGGGAGGAGCGAGGCGGTGTAAGGATGTCAGAAGCCAGAGTCAGGCTGCTATGCTCTTTGCTCACACTGCCTGAGAAAGACAGAGGAGCCTGTGTCTCGGATAGTTCCTTCCCCCACTCCCCTCCAAAAACACTGCTGGCAAGAAATAGGATTGGGAGAAGGGCAGGGCCCTATGCTGGAGAATGGGGGGCAGCCACTTAGCGAAAGGCAGGGGACAGCTGCTGAGCAGTTGCACTTAGCTCTGTAACTCAGGTAGCACAAAACAGGACAATCTATGGAGTAAAGGGCAGCTCGACCCAGCCCAGGGGCTAGATGGGGGAATCATGGGTTTGGAGGAGTCCCATGAAGAATAGGGGACAGGGCTCATGAGGGAGCAGAAACAGGAAGAAGGGAACAAGGGAGGTGAATTATAGAGAAGGGCTGGATTAACTCTTCCAGAGGTCAGGGCTATTAGATTTTGTGGCCCCTCCCCTAGAACTGTGGTGAGCACAAAAATCATGGGTTCAGAACATAGCAGTGGAGGGCTCCAGCTAGGAGTGCATGCTCTGGGGTAGAGCCTGGGATGCAGCAGGAGGGAGCTCCAGGTAGGACTGAGGGGTTTGGAGTGTGGGAAGGAGCTCAACCTGGCCCACTGATGGATGGGAGCAAAGGGGTAAGGGCCCAGGCCATTTCAAATTGCCTGGGGTCCAGGGATCCCCAGAGCCTTTTAAATTGCTCAGGCAGGTGTGCCAGCTAGAAACACCTCCCTCTGCTCCATTTTTAATGCCTGTGCCTTCCCTCAAAGGCTAGGGTAACAGCCCCCCACCCTACGAGAGGTGGCGGAAAAAGGTGAGGTGATGAGCTAAATAGGGTGGGAGCAGGGAGTCTGGCTGCTCCACTTGGCATAGGTGTTAATGGTTTGGAAGGGAAAGAATTATTTTTACAACATAATTCTTTAGCTATCAGAAACTGATCAATTTTTTTCCCCCAAAATATTGTTATTTTACTAATCGATTCATGGCAAATTTAAAAAAACTCCAAGAACTTTACCACAGATCCTATTTATTTGATGTTTCCATTATTGTTGGATTTCCAGATAAGAGATTTCCATCAAGTGTTAGCATTTGTTTGGGAAGAGGTATTTGGAAGCGTAGTTTGCAGCCCTTATCTTAATCTGGCCCAGCCCTGGGGAATGGGAGAACCAGCTAGGCCAAGACTGCAAAGGGGTGGGAGTGAAGGAGAGGAAGGGGTGACCCACAGGCAGCCACTAAGAAACAAACATGTGCCATGTGGCCTTGGCATCTCTGGGGCGGAGAGGAGCAGCTGGGCCCAGTGGTTTTATGGGAGAGATAAACCCATGATAGGAGATTTCAGTGGGAGACTACAGGAGAGAGCATCAGGGCAAGGAGTGAAGATTTCTAAGTGCTGTACCGCTCATGGGGGCTTATAAATTACAAGCTCTGAAAATCCTGTTTTCAGAGTGGGCTCCGAGAACGTAGGTCTATTGTATACAGACTGGTGGCATGTTCAAAGGTTTGGCAAGGGGCTTGGCGTAGTGTGTATGGATATTAGAAGGTACGTTATGCTGTATGAATACAGTGAGGTACTGCAAGGTATCGGGTATGGAATAATATATTGTTTCACTTTGAAGCTAGAGAGGTATAATTTATCTGTTGTAAATCTACAGACTCCAGTGACATTAAATGGGAGCTGTGGTGTGGGGGTTGGGGGGAGAAAAAGAGTATTGCTGCAAAAATATCAAATGGCTTACACTGTTCCAGAACCAGGCTCCACGGCTCCTCCCTGCTCCCAGCCTCATATCCTGGCTCCTGTCCTCCAGCACACACCCCAACCCAGATTTCCAGCAGCTCACCCATATATGCCTGCTCTGGCTCCTACACCTACCTCCTCCCTCTCTCCCAGCCCTCACACTAGCAGCCCACACTCTGGAGGACAGCAAGTGGAGGACAAGGCAGGCACTTCTACAGAGCAATAACCACTTAATCAGAGGGATATACTTTTATCTATAATAATGCAGTAATATATATATTTTTAAATGGGTGCTCAGTCAACTTCATATTATTTTCAGTGTTAGTACTACTTAGTTCTGATAGATTACCAATGAACTCACTTAATTCCAAGCAATTTTACCAGATATCCTATATTTCACATAGAGAAATATGGTCACCCTAACCTTAGGGTGAACTGCATTTGGCTCTAACAACCTTAATACAACAGAATAAAGAATATTTAGCTCTTTCTATTTCGGCTTGTGCTCCATTCTTCCCACTAGCCTTTTAGTGAATGCTGCAGCAAAATATCCATTACATACCTCAGTTTTCTTGCTGTTAGCTCTCCCTCCTTAGTAACTATGCCTTCAGTTGATGCTGCTTGTTCTCCTAATATAGGCTATTGCCATTTTTTAATATTCCTTCATCAGAGCAACACATTTTGTGTGTTAGCCTTTCTGATTTTGGCCCTATAGGTTTGTGCTATCTGGCACTCAACACCACATCCATGATTTCAGTTTTTGTAATTTTTTTTTTTTTGATCTTCAGGTCATTGAAGAATCCCTGATATTAGCTTCCATCTATTATTCTTATATTTTCTTTACATCAAGCTAGTTTATTACTGTGCCTTTGGTGCTGTCTCCCTAAGAAGCTCCCAACTCTTTTGAACTCCTTCAACCCTTACGCATGGTCTACAGCAAAAGTTCAGGTCAACCAGGATTGACTGGTTAGGAAGTGGGGGAGGAGGAGATGGCTGCACCAATCATGTGACTCCTCTCCCCCCTCCCTAATGCCACCTATGGGAGGGCTAGGCCAACACCCTCCTCTGTCCCTGTCCCACCTCCTCCCTCTAACCCCCCTCCCTGACCTGGGGACTAAGCAGGGACAGGCTGGGGGGGGGGGGGGGGAGAGACGACAGCGAGAAAGAGCCCTGGGACTAAAAGCAGGGGTCACTCCCTCCCCACACTCACCAGTGGGGATGGGGAATAACAGAGCAATGCATCTCCAATCCCCCAGCTGACAGCCATGTGGCTCTGTCTCCCACTGGTGAGCATGGGGGGGGGGGGAGGGGAGATCCTGCCCCTCCCTCCGAGTGACACCCTGGCAGCCAAGAAGTAGACTAGCTGTCTCCATTTCCCCTGCTGCCACCAATCAGCATGCCACCAGGGAACACCAAATCAGTCTTTCTTTTTTTTTTTTTTTTTAAAAAAACGTGGAACATCTATGAGCATTTTCTTCCAAAAAAAAAAAAAAAAAAAAAAAAAAAAAAAATATATACACAGCAAAAATAAAATGAAGTAATTTAATCAGGTATGATAGCAGTGAAGCAGTAACATTTATCTCATTTTATTAGATGGCCGTATTATTTTCACTCGCTTTTTTTCAAAAAAAGAAACATAACTTACTGTTTACTTGTGCTGGTGGAAATAAATGCACTAAATCATCACATGCCACACACACAGGTTGGCATCAAGCAGCTGACAGCATAGCCACCAGGCCTAAGGCATGTGCCCAGTGTTGTTGCTAGTTGCTACACTGCCATATAGATAGACTGGAAGAGAGAAAAAAGCTAGCAGAATGTTAAAATCAACCTTGCTGCATTGCCAGACTACTACCGCCTCGCAAGATATAGAAATACAATTACATTTCAGTATTTTCCATGACTGTTATCATTGTAAAATGGCAATTTACTGTAGAACTTTAAATCATTTTCTCAAACTCACAGCACACCTGTGACTTGTTCATGGAACACCAGTGTTCCATAGAACATACTTTAAGAAACACTGGCCTACCACACCTGGGACTCGGCCAAGCTGCCTTTCAAGGTTTGCAAACAATGACCTTTTCAGTCTCATCTGGCTTCTGGTTTATCTTTCTGCAAACTGCTGAGAAATATTAAGGCCTGTCAATCTCTCTCTGTAAAACATCAGAATCCTGTAACAATCTTGCAAAGGAGAATTTGTCAAACCTGAAAGGAAAACGCCATGTTTGAATTTACACTTCTCGGACAGCCACCGTCTAGTTTCAGAGTAGTCATCCATTAGCCTAGAATTGCAATAGGGCAAAACACTGCCCGTGTGACACATGGAAATTAACTGGTCCACTATAAGGGGGCCCAATATAAAAACGGATAATGTAGACATGCAGCTGACAGGTCACAGAAAAAGTGAGTAAGAAATTAGCATCAGCTTGCTCTCCCTGAGATGGCCTCTAGCACAGGAGAGATAGAGCAAGTGACCACACAGATCTGCCCACTGTGAGCTTGCCCTCCCTTGCCCTGCAAAATTCCATGTCCCCTGGAGCAAAAAGGAGACTATGTAGGAGGCTGCCAGATTTTCACACCCAAAACTGCTCCTACTTGCAGCAAGTTCTTCTGAATACTGTTTTGCACCAGTGCTAAAGGAGAACTTGCCTGCTGAATCTCTTACAACCCTTCCTTAGCCATCGTTACACACTTTGTAATTTAACTTTCGAGTGCTTACAAAATGCTGAATAGTAAATTCCTGTATTGTAGTTTAAATCAATTATTTAAAGTTTTGTATTAATATGCCTAATAAAAGGGATCTACTTGCCAAAAATAAAATCCTGGATATTTCTTGTTGTCCACATTGTTATAAGCATTTTGAAATACTTGCCAGAAAGCAAGATACCAATATAATTCAAATTGGTAGGTTATAGTATTTTGACAACACACACACACACACACACACACACACACACACTTACTTACTTCAGAATGTTTAGCTTTCTGGCATAGAATTCCCAAGCAGTAAAACAGCAATTAGGGGAGAGAACAACTCATGTAATGACTTTACATAAGCAGGTTCAAAATCCTCAGAGAAAATAGTGAACTGTACCATCTGTAAGTTGTACGTGTGGTTCCTTAGCTGAACACAACATACTTGCCCTCTCTGGATGAGCTCTATTGTGCCTATTCTTAAGTAAAAGGTATGTATTTCAGAGGACATAAAAAATTAAGGCCCAGGTACCAGAATGTTAACCAGCACTAAAAAGATTTCTCTCCCTCTCTCACATGCACACACAGAGTTTATAGTAAATCTGAAAAAAAGGATCAGGTTTTGGTCTTTGAAAGCCATCTTTAACTTTAAACTAGCTGCTTTTTGATCATTGTGCATAATCTTCAATGACACTGCTATTGAAGAGTTATCTATGCTCCATCCACTGGCTGTGAAACAGCAGAAAACCATTTTTTCTTAAAAAGAAGACTATGCATTAGACGTACACAATTTTAAATGGATTCAAGCAAAGATACCCGATTGTCAAAGCAAAACTTCAGAAAAACAAAGTTAGTGATCAAGGGGAAATTTATCCTATTAAACTGTACATTAATACAACAGAGCCAAGTGACCAATTTATACAACTAGAATTCTGGGTTAAAAAGGAGCAGTTAGAAAATAACAGACGATACCCAATATTTAAAGTATGTACTTCCCTGGTTTCACACAAAAAAGTTACATTTTATGCAAATTCAACTACTTAAAGTTAGAAGGAATTCAGCTATCCTTAGAGAAGGTAAAGCATAAACATTCACTGATTCTTCTGAAAACTGAAGGTGAACAAAAGAACATCTGTTAACTATACCTGCATGTCATTAAAACATCTTGTGCTTGTTCTGCAACTATTAGGCAGTGTTCTTAGAGCTATCCATAAAATTTCTGGCAAAAATACACTAAGTGGAAGCTAGCACCAAAAGAATAAAAACAAAACCCACAAACATTAATAGCTCCCTCTCCTTCTAAAACGGGAAAGTGACTGTCCAAACTGTAGAGTGTTTTATGTAGGGTGACCATAATTCGCATTCTTAAAGGCACAGTCCCATTTTTAAGTCCTCCTGCATCTCTCTTCTTTTCTTAAAAAAGGGCAAAGTGTCCTGTACGCCTGTGAATGTGAAAGGCTGGTGCCTGAGCAAAGCTGCCACATGCTGGGCTGGCTGCTCCCACTGCCAGATCACTCAGCACAGTCCCTGATCCTGCTGGCTAAGAGCTGGCATGCCTTCCCCCATCCCAAGTTTCCAGCCAGCATTTGCTGCTCGCAGAGTGGTTAGCAAGTACAGGCTGGCAGATGCCAGTTGTGTCACCTCTTCTGTCCACCCACTGCCCCTTACATGTGTCTGCACTCTGGGTCCTCTCCCTGCTCTGCCCCTTCAGGCCCCCCACCCCACCCCTCCCAGCCTTGCTGCTCCTCCATAACCCTACTGCCCCTCTGATGGGGTGTATCCCGCTCCCAGAGCCATGCAGAGAACCCGCCACTGGTTAGATCAGTCAACCTCACCAACAGGCTGGCCGATAGGCTCCTTCCCTCCTCCCCTGTCTCTGGCTGGGCTTAGACCCATAGAAAGTTCAAGACCCTTTAACCCAGGGCACCAGTTGGGAGGAACTAAGCCCTGAATGTGCCACAAACCCATACAGTGTTGGCATGGGGAACTTCTGTCCCTTAGCTAAGCTCTGGGGTGGTGGGAAGGAAGTGTCTCCAGCCTGTTTGCACCCTGACCCTGCTGGTTCCCAGGCAGGGGCACTTGTACCCTCTTCAAATGGTGCCACCACCCAAGGACCTGCCCCCCAGGGAGTGCAGGGCAGCTCCTCCCCCTAGGTGCCCACCCTTGCTGAGCCAGCTCTTTGGAGGGGTTTGCTGAAGCCCCTGCAGTCAGCTTCCCTCGGTTCTGGGGCTCAACCCATTCTTTGGGTTTAACCCCTTACTGCCCAAGCCATTGCCAGGGACAGGAGGTTGCTGGGTTGTGTCAGTGCCCAACAGCAGCTTGGAGGTGCCTTTCTACACTGTGTGGAAGCTGCTTGTAGGCTCAGATGTGTAGGGCAATAGGAAGGAAGAGAACCTCTGGAAAACCACAAGCCAGGGCATCCCTATCCTGACCCTCCTTTAGCTAGAAGCAGCTCCCATCCCTTCCCTCCCACACAGAACAAGCCAGGCAGAAGTCTTTCAGCCCTGATGTGAATCCCACAGAAATGTGGGAAGGGGACAGGGGCTGTGAACATGCATGTCTCCCACATACTACTTTCAATAGATGCAGTGCCAGGTACCCGGAGAAGTAGGTCCGGCATGGAGGCCCAGCCAGGCATATAAGGTGGAGAGCAGGGAGTAGAGGAGATTGCCTCCATCCCCAAGTAAGAGATGTATGGGAATGCATGTCACCTGTCCCTGTGCAAACCTTTAAGATTAGAAGGTAAGTAAAAACTCCAACTGCACAATATTTACTTCTCAAAACAGAGGTTCAGTCAATTTGAAGTTAATCTGAATGTTTGTAATACATAGTTCTGATTGATTACTGTTGAACTTGTTTGAATACAAGTAATTTTACCAAGCATCCCAAATTCAACATAGGGAAATATGGTCACCACACTTTTATGTGCAAAATATCAAAAAACAAATAAATTACCTGAATGACTTCAGAGTGACTACAAAACGGTCAAAACCATTTGGCTTCTCAAGTTTGATTGATGAACTGTGCACATGTAACATGTTTCCCATATCTCATTCAGTTACTTTTATGACGACACATGGTCAGTGCAACTTAAGGCCTTGACTATACAAGATTTTTGTTTTAAAAACTATTATAATTAACCATTGCAAGTTTGTGATTGTATTGGCAAACTGCATCTGAATGTTGCACCTACTTAGGTATGATTTCTAAAGTGAATATGGTTAAAGTGATTCAAAAAACCCCTTTGACTTTAACATTAAAGACAAATCTAATGATTTGCCTTAATACTCAGTTTACTCCTCTGCCCTCCCCCAAGCATGTTATTCTACTATATGTTATTCTTTCAGAAATCCCCTAATGCATGATTTAATGGTTATTCCAAATGTGTTTAGTGGTAAACTAAAAAGAAAAGGCACAAGCTGTACAGTTCTCAGGCAAGTTGAGTTTGCCAAGGCCTTTCTCAGGGCTTTAGAACTCCTCTTGACCATGGGAAGTGGAACCTTTTCCTTAGTGGTTAAGGAAGCCTAAAAAAATTTATACCAAAGATTTTTGATGGCTTCCCCTGCCACCCCCACAACATTTTTCTCCACAGCCTCAAGTCAGCATCCTAATCCCATATTCAGATAATTAAAGAGATTTAGAATGCAATTTGGCTGCTATTTTCAATAACAGGTACCTAAAGATATATTTTAAAATATATGTTTATGTCCCTGTGACTGCAGAGAGCCTTCCCAATGTGAACTGGCATATAAAAAAAATGTACAATTCACTGAAATTGATAGTGCTGCTCTTCACAACCCAGGAGGTAAACGTTAATTCCATATTGCTGTTGGGGAAAGTTAGTAGGTAAAACCGCATCTTTGCTTCCCCCACCTTCTGTTCCCCAGAATGCACCACCACAAGCATTCAGGAACAGCACCTAGTAAAAACCCAACACACCTTCCCACCACTCCAAGTAACAATTTCTAAATTTCTCCCCAGGCTTCCACCCTGAATCTGCAGGAGTCTCTGCCAAAGTTGTTCATAAATATCTCCGGCCTGAAAGTTTCCCGTATTAGCTAAAGAATTAAGGGTCAGGCTCAGCAGTGTTCATCAATTTAACTTTGTTGTATTGAGATCCAACTTGCTTTTAGAAGCATAAATTAAAAAAAGTTTCATTTGTCCAATCAGTCAAAGAGGGCTGGGAGCTAAAGAGGGGCAGAACCCTGTAAAACTGGCTTCTAACTCCCCTGGCACCACAAACCCCTGGTTGAGAACCATTGGTTAAAAAAAAAAAAAAAAACAACCCACACACGACTTCTACTGTTTGAGGGGCTCTCAAAGTACAAAATGTACTAAAAACTGGGATTCTCTAGTCCAGCAACACCATGTGGTTCAGCAAAAAACATACAGATATTCCTTCATCTGAGAACTCCCTGCTGAAGCCTGTGGCAGCGGGGCGACAGCCAGGTAGTGGGGTTGAAACTGGCAACATTCAGGCCAGGGCTGGAGGTGGTGGGGGCCAGCAGGGGCTAGAATCAGGGCAGAGGAAAACTGGGGGCTAGTGTCAGAGATCTTCCTCTGGTGCAGATCTGGAAGGTCCAATCTACACAGCCTAAAAAGGTAAAGAGGTGAGGGAAATGGGGTCTGGCTGAGGAATTACAGTAGAAGTGAAAACTATTAGTTTTCTAAGCCTTGCAAACAATGGCAAAATAACCAAAGAAAATGGAAGCAGGAGCACACAGATTTACACCTTATTTGCATAACCTTAGTAGTCCATCTTGGCACTTACATAGAACCCATCACCACAGCATTCATGCATCTCCTCATACCGATGAATTTATCCACAGAACTTTGCTGTGAAAAAAATATTCCTGTTCTACAAATACAGAACAGAGGCAAAACATTCAAATGCTCCTTGTGCATTTGAAGGAATATGTGGCAGATAGGAATTTAAGACAGACCACCTGAATCTCACCTCATCGCTGAGGTGACTATCCAATGTAATTGCTGACAAGCCAAGAAGGATGCACTAACCATCAATAATTAAACACCCTGTAGCACACACATTACCACTGAAACGTTTTAAAGACTTCTCTGCATTTGTCTTTAAAATTTTATAAAACGTCAACATGGAAGCCTCACACAAAAATGTGATGGTATATGTGAAGGCCAGATTGTCATCCATTTTCCAAGTGAAGTCCCAAGCTTTGAGAAAGTATAATATTGTAGTCTCATTTTGGTTTCCACAAATATTCCCTGTCCCCACCATCCTACTTCAGACAGGCATAAAACTCTCCCAAAAAACATTCCTTTTGAACTATGTCCGTGTTATAAAGAAGTCAGACTAAAAATCACCACAATGATTCCTACTGGCCTTGGAATTTGTTACCTTAGGTCTAGAGGAGCTATGTCAGACTGATTCAGCACCAAAACAAAAGCCTGTGCATAAGAAGAAGTTTTTTTGCAGGCAGAGTTTCAAAAATAAGACATTTTACCCTTCTAACGAACAAACAGATAAAAAGTAGTATTTATCAGCTTACTTGCTAGTTTAGCCTGTAATCCTGATGGTCCAGGTTTTGATGTCTCTGACTTTGAAGAGCCTGGTAGAGACAGTTTTGTTTTAGGCAGGCTAACTTTTGGACTGAAGCGAGCAGCCCAGTCAAACTTTGAAGAGCCACCTGTTTTATTCTGTTCTTTATCTCTGCTACTCCTTCTGGGACTGGGACTAGATGCAGAACGGGAGCGTCTCGCCTTGCTCTGGTCTTTTCCTTGTTTTACTCTGGCACCCTGAGGAACAGTAGAAGAAGCAGAGGCAACAGCAGAAGAGGAGGAGGATGTAGATGCTGAAGAAGAAGAATCAGTGATGTTGCTACACCCAGCTTTGGCTGAGGTCGCTGATTTTGAAGCCAGTTTGCTGGGTTTTGCAGACCTCTCTTCAACACCAGTTGATTCAACTGCTGTACCACTCTTTATACACGATGAGCTCTCTGTCCTTTTCCTTTTCTGATTTCGGGAGCTACCGGTAGCTCCACCCTTTCTGGTATGAGCCTTGCTTGTTGATGGCAATTGTGCAGATTTTAACTGTTGTTCTTGATCTAAGTGTCTTTTCTTAGATTTAGTATGTGGCTTGCTTGTTTCTGAGAAAGTTTCAGTATACTGAAGTGCTTTGGGTTTTTTAGCAGAGCTAGGGGAATTGGTCCTGTTATAATCTGGGCTAGCACTGCGTTTTACTCCTCGAGATTGGTCTTTCTTAGGCACCTGCCCCGTTTTTTGCCTCTCTGAAGTACTGATTCTGTCTGGGTCCTCTTGCGGTATTATAACTGCAGACGAACTACAGCCTCTGCAGAAGTAAGCAAAACAGAGTTAACATAATACTAAATTACAAGAAACTTTACATTACTACAATAACTGAGACCAATTTATACAATTGCTGGTTTCAGGAAAAATGTCAATATCTCCTAACCACAGTCCATTACTAGGTCTACATTAAACAAGAAAAACCGTGTTTAGATGAGTAAAGGCTGCATTTCACACCTCCGTGATGTAACTTTACTAGCATAACTAAACTGAAAAAAGCTGCAAAATAAAAGCATGGAACATCTCCATGTATGGATTTTCAGGTGAGCTATTTTAAAACACAAAATTTACCATTTAGGATGTAGTACCTCTTGTTTCACGGATGACAACCAAAATACCTCAAGACACTATGCAATTAAGTACATAAATGTTTCAGAACAAAACTTCCGCAAGCAAGGAGCATTCAGTAATGCATAACCAGACACTTGGATTTCAGATAAGGAAAAATTCCTCATATAGAAGTGGAAATATTTTAAGGAAGTGACTGTAATTCACCTTCCTTATTTCAGTAGTCTTATGAAATGGTTCAAAACAGCTGTAGTACTCTTCAACCAGACTGAAATCTTCTCTAATTTAAGGTGCAGGAAGATGGAAATAGTATGCAAATAAGATATCAAGGTTTGATCACTTAAACAGTCTGATATCAGATCATTTCATATTTGGTTTAATGCACTACACCTTTCAGAAAGGTCTCAGAAATTTGCATTTTATCCAAAGTGTAGTAAAGTTTCATTGTATAATCCAGAGCTAGTTATGCAGAATATGTTTTCTCCCCATTACTGATGAAATTATGTTGCAATTTGTGACTTTTAAGCACAATGCATGGACATTTCAGACACTGACATACATCAGTTGAGCAGCAGGTCTAAACTAGATGTCAGACTAACAAATCTAGTATGATTAGGGTATTATATACATTCTTGAAGTGCACATTACACTTAACAGGAATATGAAGCAGTTACCTTTTAGAAAAGTGTCCCCTGGACTGCTCAGAAGTAGTATTAGACTGCACTTTGGGTGCCTTTGAAATAGATTTTTTACTCTCAGGTGGTCTATGTGCCTTATGTTTTGCCTGCCCTAAATGTGACCTGTCAGCAGAAAGTCAAAACAGAAAGCTGTCAGGAGTCCAATATCTAAAAAACAAGCCTATAGGTGGAAGGATTTATTTTTTTAAAACGTTTTACAAAAAAATATATTAGAATAAATATAAATTCACATACTTCTTCAAATCAACCTTTGCACAATACTTCAAAAGAACAAGTTGTCATGTTATAGACTGTTTTGTAAAATGAAATGCACTTGGTAGCGGATAACAACCAAATTTTGGGGGCCTCTTGAGTAAGTCAGACACTGAAAAAAAAGTTTCAAACCTAAATGCGATACAGCCTGCAGTTAGTTATTCTCATATGAAAATCCATCCAATTCCCAATTATCCACTCAAGCATTAAAAACTAAGATCTGACAAGACAAAAAAAGCTTTCAAAGTTTGGGCTATTTAAAACATATCACCCTTGAATGTTCCTGTAAATTAGACAACCTATCCAATAAAAAGGTATGTAACAGTTTACCCCTTTGCTGTCCAATTTCACAAATCCACCAGTTAGGGTTCTCCTATGGGCCGTGTAAGATACCTCTCCAAGAGCTGGTAGCTAGCTTGATGGAAGAATTCTTCAGCTTTTACAAGTTATTCACGAACTGTACCATGGGACTATGCAAGCAGGTTTATTTCCATCTGCTGCATTTCACTCATTAACCATGTACCTCCACTGTTGCTACTTTCTGCTTAATAGGGTCTACACTTAAAGTCAAATACAGCAAGAGGACTAGCCTTTAAAAAAAAAAAAAAAAAAAAAAAATCACCAATACTTACACTCCTCCAGGTCTAACTTGCTTCTTTCAGTAACATAGCAGATATTCAAGGGGGAAAACCAGTTACCCAAGAAACAGTTTTACACACATTATTATTAACCAACCATGCCTAATTCTTAAGCATTTCCAAATTCTATTCAAGTGGGGAAGGGCACAAATTGTGAACACCTCTGGCCTTGAGAAATTTAGTTCTTAAAAGGTTGTTCAGAGGCATGGGGGTAGTGGAGAGGACAGCAGAGGAGTTGTGCATTGATGGAGTAGCAGCTGTCCAAGCACTAATAGGTTAATAAGGCCTTTTCACAGTTTCCAAAACCCCATCATGGACCTACAAAAAAGCGCTCTTCCCAAAAATACATGGAAACCATATGAATAACAGACTTAAGACATAATGGTTACTGTTGGTCTTCCAGATGTTTTGCTCATATCTATTCAAGCTGTGTGTGCATGTGTGTTCACGGCTGTCTGAAAGTCTTCCCTAGCAACTGCCAGCCAGGTTGGCTGGTTAGTCCCCTGCAGTGGCACTTATGTGAAGCCTATATATGATCCAGCTGACCTGGCACCCCCTCAATTCCTTCTTGCTGTCCACTCTGTGTCAGGAGGATGGGTTTTGAATAGGTATGAGCAACACAGCTCCAATACAACAGTGAGTAATTATTTTTTTTCCTTCAAGTGCTTGCTTGAGTTAAGAGATTCCCAAGCTAAACCCAGAAGGGATCAGTCAGTGTATGGCTGACTCCAGAACAGCAGCTCCTAAGGCTGTGTCTCATCTAGATTGCTGCACAACTCCATAGTAAGATGTGAAGGTATGCACGGGAGGACCACACAGCAGCATGACATATTTCCTGGAGAGGCAAATACGCCAAGAAGGCAGATGAAGAGGCCTGACCTCACACAGAGTACACCATCACAGCTGGCAAGGAGACTTTTGTGAGATCATAACACCCCCATACAGGATGCAATCCAGACGGGGATGCACTGCAATTAAATCGGCATCCCTTCGTAAGTTCAGTGATCGCTACAAAGAGCTGCATGCTGTTAAGGAAGGGCTTGGTCTGGTCAATAAAGAAGGCAAGTGCCCACCTCACAGAGGTATGGCAGCTGTGGCTCCTGCTGTGAGGTTTAAATGAAGAAAACAGGCAGGAAAATACCCTAATACGGAACCGGGGGACAAATTGGTAGGAAAGCTGAAGGAGCTGGATCTTATCCTTATGGAACCTTGCGTATGGGGGCTCAGACACACTTCTGGCAGAGTTGGTAGGCACCAGGAAGGCCACTTTTGGGCAGAGGCAGAGGAGAGAACAAGTGGCCAGAGGTTTGAAAGGTAGGGGCCTTGTAAGGACCCGGAGGACCAGGTTAAGGTCATAGGCTGGACTGGCTAGCAAACCAACAGGTGAAATCAGTCCATGCCCTTGAGGAAGTGCCCCACCACTGGGTGCACTAAAACCGGAGTGCCCACCCTCGCAGGATGGAAGGCCAAATATGGCTGCCAGACAAACCTTTATAGATGAAGCAGCAAGGCCTCGCTGCATCAGGGAAATGAGATTGCAAGACAGAGTTAGACAGGCTCTAGACTGAGGCACAAGATCACGCCGATTACATCAGCAGGAGGAGCATGTCCATTTGATCAGGTAGGACCATTGTGTAGACAGCTCATGGCTGCTGAGAAAAACCTTCCGCGCTGGTCACACCATGAGGTGAAGAGACCAGGAGTTCTGGGTGGTGGAGGCAACGGTGGTCCTGCATGAGGAGATCTGGAACAAAGTCAAATGGCTGGAAGCATAGAGTACTCCATCAGTGTGGGGTACAAGTGCTGGCAAACCTACGCCAGGGCTATGAGGATTACATTAACCTTGGTGCATCTCAAGGTTTGCAGGAACTTGTACACAAGCAGCAATGGAGAAAAAGGTGTAGAGCAGTCCATGGAATGAGGAATGTGTCTACTATCGAGCCCAGGCTGAAGCTCCGAAAGGAGCAGAGTGCAGAGCACTGGCAGTTGCTCCAAGATGCAGAGAGGTCCAGTCAGGGAAAGTCCCAATTCCAGAAGATAGAGTAGAAGAGGTCCAAGCAGATCATCCACTTGTGGTCCAGGAATCGACAACTGAGACTGTCTGAGAGTCTGGGAGATAGCCCGCTCCATTCACCTGGAGGCATCCTATACCAGAGCTCCTGCACGTGCAGCGCTTCTGAGCCCAGCCAGGAGGAGCACACACTGCCTTGTCAGTTGATATAACATGACTATTGTATTGCCCATCATGACCCCATACATAACGGCTGCAGAGAAAGGTAGAAATGCCAGGCAAGCAAGGCGAACGGCCCAGAGCTTGCGCACATTGATACGGAGTCCACTATCTCTGAATTATGAAATGTCCCGGATGGGCACCTGAGCCTAAAGCTGACATATCCATGAAAAGGAACGTGGACTAAGCAGCATGAAAGGGAATGCCTACGTGAATGTTCTGCAGGCACAGCCACCAGCAGAGAGTGTTGGTTGTGACCTTGTCTCACCAGGTCTCCATGTTTAGGCCATCCTAATGGGGACAATTCACTGAGGCCAACCACACCTGGAAGGGACAGAGTTTGAGCCTGGCAAATAGCACTACATATGTGCACGCTGCCAGGTACTCGCAGCTCTAGACACATGCAGAACATGGTTATGGGAAATTCTGAAAGGAGGCGCAGGAGTTGGACCAGAACCTGTTAGCACTGACTGGGA
Source organism: Carettochelys insculpta (assembly GCF_033958435.1). Classification (NCBI taxonomy): domain Eukaryota; kingdom Metazoa; phylum Chordata; order Testudines; family Carettochelyidae; genus Carettochelys; species Carettochelys insculpta. The sequence goes on from NC_134146.1 coordinate 21,108,340, forward strand.
AGGAATGCCCTGGTTTGTGTGGCATCAAGAACTGCCCTGATGAACTTTATGCACTGAGTAGGCAGTCAGCAAGGACTTTGCTGTGTTGAGCAGTAGGCCCAGCCTGTTCAGAGTCCATCTGGGGAATGAATGCCACCTGCACCTAATTTGCGGACTGGCCCCAGAAGGAGCCAGTCCTGCAGATATAGCTACACCTGAACATCATGATGGCAGAGAAAGGCAGCTACTGTTTTCATACATTTGGTGAACAACTTGGAGGCCATGGAAAGCCCAAAAGCAAAGGTGCAGGTGGCCCACTGCAAGCTGAAGTACCACCAGTAGAAAACATGGATGGAAAACGTGGAAGCAAGCATCCTTTAGGTTGAGAGCAGCATACCAGTCACCTGGATCCAGATAGGGGATGACGATGCCCAGAGACACCATGCAGAACACGAGACACCACAAAAACTTTGAGCTCCTAGAGATCCAGGGCGGGTCACACCCCACTGTTTGCCTTGAGAACCAGAATATAGTGGGAGTAGACTCCTCTCAGCTCCTGTATGGCTGGGGTACCTCCTTTACCGCCTCTAAGTTCAGAAGTGACTGAACCTCCGTGAGGAGGAGCTACTTTGAGAATGATCCCTAAAAAGAGAGAGATGGGCAAGAGGGAACAGGGAGTGGGGATGGAGTAGAGTGGAACAGGATGGTGTACCCCGATGATATAGTCCTGGGGATCCAGTGGTACCTGATCAGGCCTAGAGGAATGGACAGAGTCTGTTTATAAAAGGCAGGGCAGGATCCTTTGGTGTAGGTGCACTCAATGCTGTAGTACCATCAAAAGGAGTATTTGGAGGAGGACTTTGTCCATGACCAGCTCTGGATTGCCAGTGGGAAGGCTGACAGCCAGAGTATCACCCCCTGCATTGGTAAAAATTCAAGCACCCATGAGGCTGAAAGGGCCTGGACTGCTGTGGGTGCTGCTGAGGCTGAGGTTTAAATGGTTTCTACTGCAAAGCCAGCACATGCATCCCCAGGGACTTCATGGTCCTGTGAGGAGTCTTTGAGGCTCTGAAGAGGAGTATTGGTCTGTTGAGTGACTAACCCTTGAGAGTCAAAAGGGAGATTCTGGATTGTCTGCTGGACCTTGTGGGGAAAGGTACAATGGTAAAAACCAAGCCACCCAGTGCATGGCTGTGCCAAAGGCAACAGAGAAGCCTGCAGTTGCCCACACTGACAGCCATCTGCAGGACACAGCCTTGCCTTCCAGCCTAACGGCTGAAAGCACCTCCCTCAGTTCTTCAGGTAAGGTCTTTTTGAACTTGAGGGCCATGGTCCACAAGTCATAGCAGCAGAGGATGAGCAGCTGCTTAGCCACCTGAAGCTAAGGCCGCCCCCACAGAATAGCTGAAAAAGGGTAAGTGTATGGCATCTCTAGATTGGTCGACAGGCTCTGGCCCCCATAGTGCTCTTTCATATTCACAGCATCTACCACCTAGGAGCATAGTGGTTGGTGAGCATACAGGTAAAGTACTTGCATTTTACCCCACCAGCTGTTGGGCCGGGGGGTGGCAGACACCAGCCTCTAAACAGTGGAGGCAGCTCAGAGCCAGGGACCGTGTGTTGCACACCAAGGATGGAAATGTGGAGCCCTGCCCTAGTGGTTGGGGTACCAATTCCTTGAGGAGCTGCCACAGCCAAAAGTTATGCTTCTTTTAAGTTTGAGGCTTGAAACCCCTGCAGATACGGTGCTTCTCTGATGTGCTATACCCACACAAATGAAGGCAGGCACGGTGAAGATCACTCATTAGCAAAGACTTTAAGCAGTCACAGCACTGCTTAAAGCCCAAGACATTATCATTCCCTTAACTCTCTGAGGGGGAAAAATGGCAGGAGCAAGGGAGAAGCCTTCCTTACCAGAGAAACAGAGAAGACGAGCATAACCTTTACTTTAGGTTCAGTTAAAACACAGGCATTCGCAACTATTTGCACAGAAAGAGCTAGGAAATGTGCAGCAAGAGGTACTTCAATACACAATAGAACAGCCACATGGATGGTAAGAACAGAACTCAGGGAGCGCTGAGTTGGCTGGGTCAGATATAAGCTTCTCATTAGGTGCCACTCCAAGAGGCTCCCCAGCCAACCTAGCTGATAGTTGCTAGGGGGAAAAAAAAAGAAATTCTTTCCAAGAGCCATGCACATGCACACACGATCCCCTCTAATAGATATGCGCAAGTACTTAAACTAGATTTCCCCACTTTTTTGGGTAAGAAGCCTGATTGATGCTACTGCATTTTAGTTAGGAGGCTTGGGCGGTTATCAGACGGAGTCAAGCTGTTACCTTAATAGATTTGTTATTTGACAATGCAGAGAATAAAAAGACCTTTCAAAAAGATGAGCTACAATTTTCTAGCATCACCCGGCTTTTCTAAGCACAGTACAGCTGTTTTCTGAGGCTTAAGTCCATTTGGGGAAAAAAGTTACATGACAAGATAAAGCTCAAGAGTTTCTCTATTCTAACACTAAGGCTTGGTCTACAGTTGGCGATTAGGTCAAACTTAGATGTTTTAGGTCAGACTTCTAAGCAATCAGTCCACCATACATGGGCCATTCCTTTGCCTTTAAGAGCTCCTAAAGTTGACTTCTATACTCCGGCTTTTCATGAGGATTAATGCCAAATTCGACCTTGCATGATGGGATGTTAGTCCAGACTGAGCGCTGCGAAAGTCAACATTCTTTGCCTCCTAGAGGCATCCCACAGTGACCCAATGTGACCACTGTGGCCACCACTTTCAGCTTCTCCCCCCTCCAAGTGTCCAGGAAGCAGCCAGAGAGAAAATTTGAATTTCATTTCCTGTTTGGCCAACATGGTGAGCTGAGCAGGCAGAACACCTTGCCATGAATTCCAAGGGTCACAGATGTGCTGCAGCATGAAGTGTGCAGGAGACCCAGGACCCCATTGCTGTTGGGGAGACAGAGGGATGAATCTGTGCTTGGAAAACTACAAAGCAGCAAAAGAAATGCAGACATATCTGCTAAGATCCCACAGGGTTATGGGTTTAAAAAAAAAAAAAAAAAAAGTGTGTGTGTGTGGGGGGGGGGGGGGGGGGGGGAAAGGACCCAAGGATGCCCCGCAGCGCCATGTGAAAATGAAGGAGCTCAGGCAGGCATGCCATAAAACAAAGGAAGCAAACGGATGTTCTCTGTCATCACTGCAAACATGCTGCTTCTATGACCAGCTGCATGGAACTCTAGGGAGTGACACAACCACTGTCCAAAAACAGCATGTGGATATCTCCAAAGAGATTCTTTGAATTCTCAGGCAACAGCAAGACGGATGAGGAAGAGAAGTAAGATGGCAATGGTCAGCAGGCAAATGGAGCAGCTGATCTTGTCGACAGCCAGGAACTTTTCGTAACACTGGACCGACTCCCCTCCTCCCAGGATGTTTTGCACACAAACTCTGATGGCAGCGGGCAACTCTGGCGAGGTCTTTTTAAATCATGCTGCAAGTGGGTAGAGGTTATCTGTGGCACCTGCTACACCTACATAGTCTGAGGCTCCTGGAACAACTTGCTAATGTCCGATCCTCCTTGCACATCTCTATAAAGTTCCCCGACAAGCAGGCTAATTCTTCTCATGAAGGTTTAGGGGAGGCCAACCTTATTCCAGCCTCCTCAATAGGACACCCTTCCACGCCAAACCACTAAACAAAACAGCACAGAGTAATGGCCAGCCTTGGGCCCACATTCAGTTTGCATAGGTTCTTTATCAACCTTAGTCAGTCTGCTTACAACCTAGATAAGCACAGGAAGGAGCATTAAGCTACCATATGCGCCCAATTTGTGCCTTATCATGGCTAAAAGAGAACAGTGCCAAAACAGGTCCCTTAAGATCTGTGTAGTACCTGCGGCACAGAGGACACTTAAGAGCCCAAAATTTGTCCTTTCAGAGACTACATGATTTTGTCTTTCACAGATGTTCATTCATGAGGATTTCTCTGTGTGGTGTTAAGCTTATCTACAGTAAACGTATTTCAATGTTTAGCTTTCACTTATATTTGCTGCAGTGTGCTCAGTGGGCTCCTTGGTCACCACTCACCACTTCACCCCACCTCTCCAGCTGTCAGACTGGCACAAATCCGCAAAACAAAATGAATGTGGCAAAGTACGTTCCTAGAGCACGTGGAAATCACATGTGGAGAATACATGTTTAATGGCATGGAGAGACAAGCTGATCAAGAAGACAGGATAGCTAATTGTGAGGCGAGAAGAGAGCACAGTGTGAACTGTAGACCCAGAGGAAGATGTTGCAGCTGATGGGACAGTAAACAGAGCTCCTGTGGTGCCTGGAACAGGAGTACAGAGCCCCACTGCAGTCCACAGCGAGCCACATGCCCTCCTCACCATGCTCCTTAACCTCCCTGTATTGACACACCAGAATGAGGGAGGTGGCAGGGAGAGTAAAGGGCAGGCTTGCATACCATTCTCAGGAGCACTTTGAGAGCAAAAACTGACATTCCCCTTCCTTGCTTATCCACCCATGAAGCCCCTGCCATGAATTCCTTTAATGCTCCCTGAATTTTAAAAAAAAGGAAGCTGAGAAAAGTGTCTTTATTACTTGAGTTGCACCAGGGAAGGCCCATTGCTCAGGAGCTGTTTGGCGCTGCAAGCCTCAGAGGAACTGCAACACGTTCCTCAACCGTCAGAGGTTGTCTCATTTTGACATAGCAGCACTTCAGGGCAGAAGTAGGGGTCTGCCAGACTGTTCTAGTCATAGTGGCAATTGTGTTGATTATGGGCAGAGCCACGCTGGTGCGGCCTGCAGAGGACAAAATGTCAGTGACAGTGTCCATTTCATCCTGGACCTCCTCTGCTTTCACACCCAAATTTTGGGCCACTCTCCTAAGGATCTACTGAAAACCCCTCCCATCCTTCAATATGAGCGAGGCCAACGAGCCCACCACCACCTCAACTAGGGAGGAAGAAGAGGATGATAGCCCTTGCACCTTTATTTGGAGGGGAAGATAGTAGAGACCTGCTCAGGCACTTGGCCCTCCATGGAAATTATGGGCAAATTGGGGAGGGGGGGGCACCATAGGCAGAGCTGGTCCAAAAACCCTACCACAGAAGGTGCAGATGGCACTATTACCACTCCCTGTAGTTGAGTCAGTGCCAGTGTCTGCCCCATCGGCTTCAGAGGTACAATTACAGATGGTGCCAGCACAAAGGGTTCCACTCCTGCTGCGATGGCACCAACAGTGCTGACCAAGGTCAACGCCGATGAGGTAGAAGCAGGCAGGTCCATGACGATTGCCGCTTTGTCTTTGTTCCAGTGGTGGGGCACCCAGTGATGCTGACGGTGCCGAGCACGAGATCAGCCGTGCCCCTGGCATCATTAAAGATAACCCAATGGTCTGGCCCTGCACCTTGTGGACTGACCAGAAGGGCCACTGCTGAGTCGCCTGCAAAGCCAGCATCCAACCCATATCCTTTGGGCGATGACTAGAGTGCCTATGACAGTTATGGTGCTACCTTTTTGAGCTCCTGCTCCATCCAGAGCTCTCGTAGGAGGACTCCAACTCCGACACCGATTCAGCAGCAGATGACTATGGCAGGGCCATCAGAGTCACCCCAAAGAATGCTGGGTTTGGGGGGGGGGGGGGGGCGTGGCGGACATGGCAGTGCACGTATTGGTCACCCTACCAGAGCCACTCCAGGGGGTGCCACACCAACCCTATTGCTACTGGCTAGGGCAAAAAGCTTTCAGCAACTGCGCATGCGCCCATGCACACCCAACTTGGAATGGACCTGAGCAATCACCCAAACAACAACTTCCTGTAGGTATGTGCCCACCCCCCACAAAAAAAAAAAAAAAAAAAAAAAAAAAAAAGCAAAGAGCCACACAACAGAATACTCAGATGCAAGTACATCCAACAGGCTCAAGGTGGAGCATTATAAAGATAAGGAAGACTGTCTCTGGTACAACTGATCAGGCCATTGTCATGCTTGAAGTGGATAAGGAGTCCCTGGGTCTCCAAAGAGGATTTCTCTTTCATTAGTGTGATCAAAGAGAAAAGCTTCCCTGACAAAGCAGAGAGAGAAGTGTGTGCTGGTGAAGGAGATGAATAAAGTTTCCGGCAGAGGAGCTACTCAAATTGAAAGGTGACCGCCGAACTCAAATAACAGCTTTATGGCAACAGTGCCAGAGACATAGCAACCTATTCACATATTGAGATCTGCCTTTACCTTAAGGTTTCCTTTAACCATAAGGATGTCGGTACTAGTACTGATGTCAATGCCACTTGCTAAGGGTCCCCAGAATTGTCACAGGTATTGAAAATGGTTTGTACCTTTTGAGTACAAAGCCACAGGTTCAAAAGATGTGATGCCTGCTCAATTCATGATGCTGTTCATGTGAATCCAGGTGAGAAGTCTATACAGGCTGATGTTGGGTTCCCACCTGCCTTGGTTAGGAGGCAATATATTGGTCTTTGCTGCCAGGATAGCTGCTGATATAGTAGTTTATAATTATGCCAAATCCTTGCCTGACAGTGTCACAAATGCAGGCACCAACCTTTGGTGAGGGGTGGCAAAAACAATGTCTGAGCTGAATTTATAGCCAATTCTGCTTTGAAGTCAGATTCTTGTTCAAAGTGCCTTACCAATGACCACAGATGCAAGTTAACCTGGATTTCCCTGTCCTGGTCAAAAAATAAACAGTTAACCAAGCAGCAGTCTCACATGCTACTGTTGACAAAACAGACCATGGCCCTCTGTGAAATGAAGCATGGTTGGAAGGAGATTTGAATCCATGATTTGAGGTCAACATTATAACATGAAGCAATCAAGAAAGCCCATCTTTTTTCCCCAAGGTGTAATAAAAGTTCCAGCTCCCATTGCCTCTAAGGACTGCACAGAGGGCAGAGGCAATATGCAAAGTTATTTTCCTGCCCCTAAGAAGGCAAGTGGCGCAGATAGGCACGTGGCCTCAGCAGCTGGCTGCTTTCAGCAGCCTGGGACTGATATGCAAGAGGGTCCGTCTGAGGGTCCCACAGAGCTGCAAGCTGGAAGCTGCCTAGATATGCTCTGACCAGGACGTGCTTGTCTCTAGCACCCCGAGCTGACCCTCCCACACACACAGGAAGGCATTTGTTGTTGAGTAGCTCACAAATCAATCACTCTTGGGCTACATGTCTCAGAAGAACTAGGATGTATTTTCACATTGGAATCACTATGCCTAGATTTCATGCTTACTGGAAGATTACACCTATCCAGGTTTCATACATTATACTTCACCCGATCACTTCAGCTGCAATTTGAAGAAAAACACTTTTATAAAGTCACAGCAATTACCCTTATTAGGGCAACCAAACTTGAAAGAGCGCCAAGCCATGGTGTATTCACCTAATAATATGCATCTTCTATTCAGAGGTCCTCAAATATACTTGTTAGTAATAGTGATCATACCTTCCTCCTACTGTGTCGTCTTGTGGTTGGGCCCCGGCAGTGTTCCTCTGTGAACGTCGCAGTGACCCCCCTGGATTGTTATTAGGCCGGTTGGACATTGGCACCTCTCTCCTGAAGGGACATACCCTTTCTAGACACTACCATTCACTGTGAGAAGAAAAAAAAAAAAAAAACACAAACAAAAAAAATCAATACCACTTCAGACACAGAAATAGGAGGAGGATTCCTGAAGATATTACCCATTAGGCAAATAAGTGTCGTCATGGACTAGAAGGCTTAAAAAGTCAAGCAATACTCTGAAAGTAACCTCATTACAGCATGCATTACTTTTAATCTACATGATATACCATACAGAGGTCTTTTTCCAGAAAGAAGTGCTTAGTTTTTTTGTGATGCTTTCATAGAAAAAGGAGTTGGGATACAGAGTGTTTAAAATCCCCAGTCTTTATGTAATATATATTTAGTAAGAAATGCACTCTTCTTTTAGTGGTACCAGCATACACTATTAAGCTGAAAACTACCTGTGTGCGAGACAATGTACTTGTTTATGAAGGGACATGGTCCAGTTGTATTGCTGCCAATTCCTGAGAAGAGTCATGTGTAATATTAAAATGAAGAGAGATGCTTTCCCAATACAATAGTTCAGGGGCTTTTTTCCTGCCAGAACGCCCCAGTATGGTGTTCTGGTACCTTTTTTTAAAAGCTGGCCGAGTGGCTTTGTCCAAGCCATGTCTGGCCCTTTAAGAACCATTGCAGCTTGGACACAGCTGACTCTGGCTGACCTTTCCTCCACTCCCTCCCTACTCTGAATGCCAGTGGCAAGGTAGGGAGCATGGGGTGGTGGGAAGCGGGTTGGGGCCACAAGGGGGTGGCTGGGGGCCATCTTAAGCCCCACACTGAGGGAGGGTGGCTTGGGCCCCACGCTTGGGGGCAGTAGGAGGCTCAAGTTCTGCCTCCTTTTCTCTAGGAGGAAAGAAAAAAAAAAGGGGAGAGGCGCACAACAATAGTTGAAAAACAAGCTTCCACATGCGCGTCAAAAAAAAAAAAAATCGCCAAAACCATTCAGCAAGAGACCCAGTCAGACAGCCAGTAAGAATGAAGATGAAATCTAATGTTTTTAAAAAGTTAAGAGCCTGGAATTCATACTTGCTAGAGAAAAAAAAAAAAAAAAGGTTAACTTGATATCAACTCTAAAATAGCTACAGGATGCCTTTGTACTTAATATTCCAAGTTTATAACGTTCTCTCAGCTATTTTGTGACTTTCTAAACACTGTTTTACCAATGGACCTCAAAAAGAGAGAAAGACCCAATACTGCATTGCCAATATGCCTGGACAAAAACGTAATTCTAGTTTCTTACTTGCTTAGTTCCTAAGCAGAGATGGGAGTCTACCTCATATAGGCAAGGTATTAGCAATGGTACTGTGATCATAACCCACCAGGTAAAAGCAGTTGCAAAGCATATAGCACTATTTTACTTTCATAAGGCAACTGGAAAACTATATAGGTTTCAAAGTCACAAATTTAGATCACCACCTCTTGGACTGTAGTATCCATCAAAACAGATATCCCTTCAACTATCATTACCTGAATATTTTTAAGCTAAAATTTTGATTGCTGAAGCATAGTTCAGACTTAGCACAGCCACTGAAATCATTTTAAAAACTTTTATTCTCTCATATTCATGAAGTGTATAATGAATAGCAGATATCCAAAAAATCAATATAGCAACTATATTGTCATCCATGTCATTTCAACATTAGTCCTCTCAGATCCGACTCTGACCAGTTAGATAACTCATGCCTCCTGCATCAAGCCAACATTTCCAGTGCTTTCATGGTCTTTTGCCTTCTCTACCACGGGGTCGTGCCACTGCTCACAGGGATTTCATCAGTTCTTATTTCCATGTTACACTGCCATGTGATCACAGTCCTACCACTAGAAGAAGACTGGTTATTACTGTGGCTGAAGCACAGCACTATTTCTATGTAACTCAGACTGGTTTTAGAGTTAAGGACAGGCCTCCTACATTGTTCCCCATTTCAGAATATTAGAGATTCTCTGCAAGACAAATAACCATACTGGTTTCCCCACAACAGTCACCAGCACCACAGACTGTGTAAGATTGCCAGCTACATGACCAAATGGTCCTAGAATTTCTTCTGGCTGCCAGTTCATTAAGAAATATAATTCTCCCCTCAGCCTTTTCCTTAATACTACCTGCTTGCATCAAAAGTAAAATTTTTCCCTACATGAAAAACAGTGAAATCAAAGTGCATAAAATCTCCCAATGTCAACTAGAGGTAAGGCTGCTAGAAGTCTGACTGCAGGATCCCCAGAGAAATGGAATACACTGTTAAGAATGGTGGTTTGGTTGCACTTTTTCTTACGATGGCAGTACTGCCAACTCTTCTTCTCCCATCGCCGGAGAAGATTCTGGTGGGAGCTAGACTGGCCCCCATTTTTCAGTGACATGAGACAAGTCCAATATCTAGAGAATTCAACATTCTGTGTAACTACCTGTCTAATCCGCATCTTGGATGCATTAACTAAGCAAAGCTTCTGTAGGCAGAGCTCTTGTACTTACTCTTCCCCACAGTAACCCATTCTCATAAGAGAGAATAATATCAACAATACAGGTTTTCCCCTGTCCCTCCGTGCAATGCCCACTTGGGAAAAGCCTGCCTCCTGGACTGGGAGGGGAGGCAAAGAACCAAAACCTAAATGTGAAGTTGGGAGAATGGCAGCTGATGAGAGCTGAGGCAGAACTGATGAGCAGGGAGCAAGAACTCCTTCAGCAGGAGGCAAGAATAATTAACTCAGAAGTGGCCAACACATGGTCCACAGGCCAGAATCCAGCCTTTTCATCTGGCCTGCGGAGCCAGCAGCAGCAGCATTTTGAAAGCCAGCTAGGCAGCTCCAAGCCTCATGTAGCTCTTCAGAGAGCCATTTGTGGCTCCAGATGCTGCCACCACTAACTCCGGCTCCAGCTCCCTGCCCTGCCGTGCTGCAAGAGAAGAGAATTGGTTTAACAGTCAGCAGGAGGGATCCAGCCGTCAAACCAATTAAAACTGAGTCCCATTTTTTCAGCACTGCAGGCCAGAGAGCTGCATGCTGTACATGGGAGAAGGGCTGGGGAGGAGCAGCACAGCTGTTGGGAAGAGACGGCAGCCCTGTGAAGGTGCATGCATTTGAGTTTGCACATACACATGCATGCATGCAAAAATAGGACATGGATACTCCACAAATATTCTGATTAAATTAAGTACTTCTTCAGGAGACTGACTGGTAAGGGCCCAAATTGCTGCTAGGCAGTGGGACAATGCTGCAGTTTGAACAGGACTCTAGCAGCTGATGCAGGAGGCAATAATTTCTTACAGTCCTCTTTTCATATTTTATGTATATTACCAGGTGGGTGCATGATCTCTCATTGGACCATCTTCCATTGGTCAACATGACAAGCTTTATGAAGAGTTTGAAGAAAGAGACAACACTTGCACACTTCAAAGAGAAAAACTGTTCTAATAAAAAACAAGCAAGTTCTACCCTTCCTACCTTGTGTGTCTTAGCCCTGGCCCAATAGGGCTACAACTCCATTGCCAACAGCAACAAAAATGTTATGTGTGAAGTGTTTCAAAAGTCACAGGGTCACAACCAATAGGTTTGTGTCTCAAACTGAGAAGTCTAGAGGTCACAGAGGAAGCAGTGCATTCCAAATAGCTTAGAAGAAATGCAACAAAAGGCAGATGCCTTACAAGCTATACAGACCCAGAGAATAGAGCTTCCCTCTACTTAGAAATCCCTGGATAACAGCTACTCTTTCCTGCAAGAGTCTGCTGCTCCCAATTCTAAAAATCACGTTTCGGCTCATTCAGTTCCTCATACTGCTCACTGTACATGGATCCTTAAACCCATCAATCCAAAGGGACTCCCCACCCTGCAAGTGATATTTGCTATCACTGACATACAGGTGTGTGCTAATATTTTCATTGTGGGACAAATTTTTAAAGTTAAACTTATTTATGTAAAGATCACTAACTATAATCCTGCCACACTGCTTCCAGTTTGCCTACAAATTTTGTGTAACTGTGTGTCCAGTCCTACCCCTTATCAAGCATTACGAATCCAATTTTTCTAATACACGCATCTACATGCCTTCCACTGAGCTGCTCCTATCACCTATACTTATTCAATAGATTTTTCAGGATCACTCTTCATTTTAAGGCCCTACAACTACTGCTAAAGTGCTATACTAAACACTTTGCTTTTGTTCATTTGCTTTTGCCATGACCCAAATTTAGCTGTTTTCCTCCTTGTAAATCGGAGGCCTTTAGTTGATGAGCAAGCAAAGGAACTTGCACATCAGTTCTTCTAGTCTCCATGATGAGCAATTTAGCTGCTTCCTCAGTTCTCCAACTGAGGAATTCAGCAGTCACGCCCGCTAAAGAGCAAGAGTCCTGTGGCACCTTATAAACCAAAACATATATTTTGGAGAGTAAGCTTTCATGGGCAAAGACCACAAAAGCTTATGGTCCAAAGTATGTTAGCCTATAAAAGATGCCACAGGACTCTTGTTGATTTTGAAGATACAGACTAATTTGGCTACTCCTCTGACACCTGCTAAAGAGGAGATCTAATTAAGTGCAAAGATGTATTTGTCAAAATAAGGGATCCTCCACACCCTTGCTCTTGAGAGCTCAATATTCTAGCCTCATTCCCCTAGGCCATGTCTACACTTATGAAAAAGTTCAAAATGGCCATGCTAATCTAAGAATATGAAATGCATATTCAGCACCTCATTAGCACACCACTCACTGGGCACAGCGCTTTTGTCTACATAGGAGGTCTTTTTTGAAAACAGTTGATAGGAATAAGGGGATTTCGATGTTGGCAGGATCCTTTCAAAAAACAACCCCTGTGCAGACAGGCCATGGCACTTTCAAAGTGCTGCGGCCACCGGCAGGCTAATGAAGCTCTGAATGTACATTTCTGTGCCTCATTAGCATTCTTTGATTGCCCATTAGCATGGCCATTTCTAAGTTTTTAGTAAGTGTAGACATAGCCCTACAGTTCCATTAGGGAGCTTCTGTACTTATCTCATTTGGAAGTGGTTAGATCCAAGTTCCTTCTTATTCTTGAAAAGGAAGGAATTCAGTGGATAAGCCCTGCACAGGCAAGCAGTACTATTTAAAAAAAAGTTATTCCCTTATTTTTGCATGTGCCTTGTAGGAATCTAGTTATATCTACTATGACACAAACCAAAGTCATACCTCTACTTCTCTATTAAAGAAATATTTTAAATTAGGATGCTGATTTAACATCTGAAGCTCTAGACATCACATACATCAAATGAACTCAACTGCTAAGGTTGTATGTGTTTAAAAGTACCTTTTAATTGTATCTGAGTCACTACTAAGCAAGCCAGTGAAACCTTCAACTCTTCATATTGAAATAATATTCAATTGCTGCTTAAACAATGAATGATGCCTGAAGTTCTGGTCCTTAGCTGTTTCGCTTTCAAATACAAGGTTTTTAACAGCGTTGAACTTGAAGACAGTTTATAAATGTTTCAGGCACATCCCCCCATATACCTTTTGAAGATATTTAACAAGGCTAGCACCCAAGTACATTCTTGCCCCCGGCATGAGTTGGAACAGTCATTGTCCGGTATCACATTTTCAAGAGACCAGACAACATAGAGAGCCTTAATAAAAAGATGCCAAGATATAGAGAGGTGTGTTTAGAAGTTACAGCATGGGAAAGAACCCAGAGACCTGAGCTCTGCTACAACTCTTGCCCCATCCCCAAATGAAATGGACTTATCCAATCTGTCAGTTCTCCCCCTACCCCTTCTGTTAAAATGCCTTTTAGTATTTACACTGAAGTGTTTAGACATCCCTTAAGGCTTTTACTAAGATCCACGGATACTATTTTATTCAAATGCATAGTTCATATTGATCTTTGCCTAAATGTCAAGAATTAGCTGTATCTGCAGCCAGTGGGCCATTGCTATTACTAATTTAATGTGCTTCAGGTGGACTAAATATTTTATCAAGAATATGCACTGTACAAATATGAACCTAAAAAAAAAAAGTGTGAAACTGCCTGAATGCTGGCTTTATACATGGCTATCATGGAGAATTCAATCACTGACCTTCATCCTTACCCATTCCAATTGCAGGTAACCTTCAGAGACTGAGAACAGTGCTTGTTTGTTACTGAACTGCCAGCTAGATGCTGTTTCTGAGAACCTACACATTTATGTTCACACCAAAAAAGGTAAAAAAAAAAAAAAAAATAGACAAAAATGGCCCAAAAAACCCCCACACAACACGAACAGTAACCAAACACCAAGTTCTTGAAACAGACATCCAAGACCAGAGCAGTACTTCAACACTTCATCAGTGCTGCTTCTGGACAAGATCTGGTGTCCACAGAGGCCTGACAAACCCCTACAAATCACGAGCATTTTAAGCCACGTTGATCGTCACTTCTGAGGTGGGACTACACAAGAAATTATTTACTGCTGATGTACAGCCAACAGAGTTAGCATCAGTTGGAAAATCTAGTAAGCTGCCAGCAAAGCTCCCCAACTGTCTCTAACTAGGTTGACTCAGGAGCATGATTAGCAACTGGGACAGCAGAAAGAGATGGCAACTATGTACATGACTACTGCTCACCAGAATACCACCTTCAAAATTAACATGGCCGTTGTGAGGTCCATGAGCTGTAGCAACTGCTGCCGAGAATCACCTGTAGTTAGCCAGTCCTCCAGGTAAAGGGAATACTGTTCACTACAACAAAGCGAAGGAACTGGCTGTTGACTGGGATAATGGAGATATGTAAGTACGTATCACTGAGATGCAGAGCAGCAAACTGGATCCATGGAAGGAATAAGAGCCAATGGGACCATGCCAAAACACAGGATTTATAAATGCATTAAAATTCTGAAGGCCCAGGATAGGGTGAAGGTGCCCCTTTGGCCTTGGGAATAAGGAAATCCCTAGAACAGAACCCCCGCCTCGTAATTCTGGAACTAGGAATGTGATCTGTAGCATGAGCCATCAGACGAAGGACTCTGCATCCAACACCATCTCCCTGGTCAACCAAGGCAGAGCCAAACACCATGGTGCCAGAGAATCTCTTGCTGTGCACCATTGCCACCAGCTTGCCTCCGCACCAACCACACCTATGGTGCTGTGTCCCATGTCTGCTTGTGTCAACAGAGTTGGTGCCAGTTCTGGGGTCAACGCTGATGCCAGGGCCAGAGTCTAGGCTGAAGCTGGAGTCTCTGCTGACATACAGAGAGTTGGGTCCGAGGCCATGGATAAGGCCAGTGTTGAGGATGACAAACGTCCCAGCGCAGGTCAGTGCAGTTCCAGGGCTGGCACAGTCAGTTCAATGAGATCCTGTTCCATCTCAAAAAGGTATCGGGTGTGGAGGGCAAATCAAAGCCTTCATCCACTACCAGGGCATCCAGGGAGTCCACAAATCGACTGCCCTGTCCTAGGCACTGGAGTCAAGTGTTACCAGAGCCGAAATAATAGGCAGCGTTGGGATTGGGGCCTCGCGGGCTGCCACCAGGTCTTTTCAGTGTGCTGAGCAGGCCAATATCCCCTCTCAGTGTCCAAATAGAAAAGCGCACAGCAGTGCATGAGCTGTACCAAGAATTGGATGAGGCATCACATGCTGAGGGATGGTGCACGTGTCCTCAATAGTCATCCCAATGCAGCACCTAGGCCTCCCACACTGAGGCCAGCACGCTGCATGCCAAGGGGGCTTGAGGTTGCGGTTGAAGTGCAGACTCCATAAGAAGAAATTTAAGCTTCTGGTCTCTTTCCCTGTTAGTTCTAGGCTTAAACCCTTGACAAATTGGGTAAATTGGCTTTGTCCCAAATACTTCAGGGTCACAGCACGTAGGTTGCCTCTAGGCATATGCTTCCTGAATTTTAAACAAGATGTGAAGCTTTGGGTCTGCTGAATGCCCTGACTAAAATTACTATTGAGACTAAACTGATTTACACTACAAAAGAGGTGAAATATGGAAAAAAACAGGTACTTGAGAAGCAAGACCTATGCTTCAAGAACTGGTACTGCTGAAAGGAGCATGTGTATATATGCGCAATGCTGGGGAGACCTTACCCCAGGGGGCACTACAGCCCACCTGACAGGTGCCACTAGTGGAAAAAAAAAAAAAAAAAGTCTTAAAAACAATCATGTACTGGGAGCACACACCCACACACTGGCATGCATATGAGCAAGCACACGAAGAAACAAGTCACTGCACTAAATTAGTTCTGCACCTTCAAGCCTACTTTATTTTGTGAAATTCAACCCTTCATTTAAAGAAGTGAACTAAACATTTTAGTAAACCAGCAACTGAATGACAATTGCAAAATATGCTGCTACATCACTGCACAATCTACTGTGCTTAGAGTATCGAGCATCCAATTTCAGTAATTTAATTGCATCATTTAACATTTCAGAGCCACAGGGTGATAAAATGCTATTTCAAACTAGGTGTAACTACTAAAAAAAAAAAAAAAAAGAGACATTAAAGGCAACTCCTTCCGTAACCATCTTCCTCCCAACAGTCATTTGACTGCTGGCAGCAAAATGGTCTGGCATTTTTATTGCCAAAATGTCAGCCTGAAGTAAAAATTGTTGATCAACTACAGGAAAAAAAAAGCTGTTCAGACATTAAGGCCTAAATCTTTAGAACTTCAACTGTAACCTAACTAGAAGAAAAAACAAAACAAGATGTTAACATTTTAACTGCAAACAGCATTGTAGGTTCCACATTATTTTAAACAATACCTATGCAATCCATGCGAGGTAGTCAGCATGCAGGGAAAAGAAAACACTGGTATGCCCCACAAACATCCTTTGATAAATCAAGCACCAAGCAGACTTTCAAACTAACAGCCACAGAACATCAGTAGGGTAAATTATGTCCAACACCTGTGCAATTTTGTTGTGTGTGAATATATGTAACTGAATGCATGTTAAACAATTGCTTTTCTAGAACAGTACACAATATACTCAACTGAGGACTCATCTTCATGTATAGCACTACACCTGTACTGGTGCAGCTGCACAGAAGTAGCACTCAATTGTAGACAATACTTTGCTGCAGGAGAGCTTCTCTGAGTGGTATGGTTAATCCAGCTCCCCAACAGGCAATAGCCATATCTATGGGAGAAGTTCTTCCATCTACCTAACCCCTAGGTAGACAGGGCTAAATTGCTCAAGAGTGTGGATTTTTCTACACCCTTGAGTGATAACTGATGTAGTTATACTGGCCTATTTCTGACCTCACTCATTCTCTTACCTGGGTTTGGCTCTGCAGCAACAGCAGAAAGCAGTATAAGAAGAAAGATCATTTTACTCACTAAAAGCAAACAGAAGTGATTATAGAGGAACATCTTCAGTGTTTGCTCGGCTTTATAAAAAATTCAGGCCAACTGAGGTTGCCTCTGTACACCTGATACCAAGAAATGTTACAATTAAACATTTAGAAGTATGAAAATGAGCAGCTGTTTAGAAAATTTCCCCAACAATTGCACTTCATAAACCAGAATGAGAATGCATACAAGATTACCTGCTTTGACTGCAGAGTGGAGTTAAGCTTTTAAATCTACTCACTAGATATGCTTATTACAGGAGGTACTAATACACCTTCAAAGTTAACAGTAAAAAGAAATTATCAATAGTTGCATTTCAGAGATCAGTGGAAAAAAACTAAAAAAAAGTATAAAACTTTTCACCTCTGAAGACTCTTATTTCTCAAAAGGAGAAGTTTGTGTGGCTGGACACATTTTCTTGCCTCCTTGATACTGACAAGCACTGGAGAAGTGGAAATAACTTCTCATCATTTTTAAAGCACACCATTGACTTTACTCAATCCCAGACCTAGAAATAGAACAACTTCAAACCCACTTCACTCCTCCCAACTGAACAAAGCAGAAACTGTAAAGTTTCAAAAGCAGGAAACACAAACAGTTGCAAATAGGGATGCAAAGATCAGTGACAAGCTAAGAGAACCATCTATGAGGCAGCATTCTGAAATACCTTTTTTCCGGATCACAGAAAAAAGGATGTTGCACTAACTGAAATGCAAGTTGACAGCCCGGTTGAGTTTTAACCTGTGTGGATGCAGAGGACAGACTGTATCTTAGTGTTATGCAGGAAGAAGCGGCAAGACTTTCGCAATGTACAGAACAGGATCTAGTCAAAATGTGATACCCTAGATGGGTTCTAGTCAAGGATACCCAGGTTACCAGCCTGAACAGGCAGCATGGCAAAATGTCCATGGTGATTGAGAAAAAAAGATAATGAAGAGGGCTTTATGGGGGGGCGGGGGGGGAGAAGGAGGAGGAGGAGGAGGAATCAAAAGATGGGCCATGTCACTGGGAGTGGTTAGAAAAAGACAGCAAAGCAGACTTCTGCATTTATGACCAAGAAAGCAAGCGTGGTGGGAGGAGAAGAAAGTGGGGGGGTGGGAGAGTTGAAGAGGAAGGAAATGTCATTTTCTTCTGGAAGAAACCTGAAAAATCCTGTGATGTGAGGAGTTTGTCAAAAGGTACAAGACAACTAGGATGGCAGAGGTGGAATTCAATTGTTTTCTATCAATAAAGGAGAAAAACTTGTGACTGAGATCCTCATCCTACCTTTTTTTTTTTTTTAAAAAGTCACTCATACAAATGTAAATTAAGTACATGCAAGACATGATTATCAGGTTTATTTGCAATTGTGCTCCCACTTTATTTTAAAAATTACACATTTTTGTCAATTAGTCTTGTAAACATCTATCCTCTACGTTATGGAGATTACCTGGAGAATAGAGCTGGCCTTGGAAAGAAAGAAATCTGAGGGGGGAAAGGGGAAAGAGTTATTTAAGCATCTGCAACCTAGTACATCTAACCTTTTAAGTGCATTTTGTTACTACTGATTAGTCCTAGGATTCAGAAGTAGTTTGAGGTAATACCTTCCATATAAAAAGGTGTAGTTCTACCTTCACACTGGATTGATCAGGAGGAGTCTCCTGTTTGCTGCTACCAACTACTGATCTGGTTTTCAACAGTAAATTGACTAGGACATTACATTTGTAGATATTACTTTTAAATTTTTCAACTGTTCTAGATAGTGTGCTAGAATATATTCCCATGTACATCACACTAGTTCTCTATGACAATACCTTATACTTTGAAATAGCCACAGATTGAATACCTCTACATGGTTCAGCATGATGTTAGTTAGCCAGACATCCACTTACGGGTGTGGACAAACTTCCTGCAGTCCCATAAAGTCTGTTTACAGCCACCACATCTGGCTCTCAGTGTTCCGTCAGTGCAATTATTTAGCCCTCGTTTACTCTTGAATGTCTAAGAGCCCAGTAACCAGAGGATGTGTTAATATTGCTGCTAGATAACATTGACCTCCCATGGTTCAGCAAATTCTTCAGTTCAATACCAATCACATCCCAAGGATGCTGGACTAGAGAGGTTCAACCTGTAATAGAGGTACTTCCAACACAAACTGTCCCAGAATTAGTAAACATGCCAAGCCCCAAATAAAATCCAAGCTACAGCAGAACTGGAATTAGTGCTTCTATAACAAAAGGATGAACGATATACTCTAAACTTTGAGTGTAGATGCTAAGCCAATAGTATTTAGTTTGTCTACCTGAAATTGCAGAGAACTAGTGTAACTTATGTATTTGCCCTTCAGCCTTGTGATCTAAAAATTCCTCAGTCTATCAGGTTCACTTACAGCTGAGCAAGATTTATTTTGTATTTGAACCTTACTGGTTTTTTTGCTAGGAAACAGCTAACGCAGGAGCATAAACATCGGCTCATGTCTGCTCTAAAGCAAAAGCTATACTCGGCAATTTCAGAGTTACAATAACACTTCCACCAATTCAACTTAACTGAGTTAGTAACAGAGGGAATTTTAGTACTGTAAGGTTGCAACATTTGTAAGCTTAATGTTTGTGAATTCAATTATTTGTGAGTGGCCGCCACCTCCCTGGGGCTCTGGGACCAGGAGCAGTGGCAGATGCTGCTTGTCCAAGGCTCCGGAATGGGGAGCACCAGTGGCTGCCATTTGCCCGGGGCTCCCAGGGAGGAGTACTGGCAGCTGCCTTCCTAGGGCTCAGAGCCAGCCAGGGGCAGGGCATGGCCACTGACCAGCTCCCGACAGCCCTGCCAAAGATCTCCGCCTCCTGCCCCTGAGCTGTCCAGGAGTCCAGCCAGGGTAGAGTGATATTTGCAAAGTGATATTTATGAAATTCAACATTTGCGAGGGATCTCAATAGTGAACACTCCAAATGTTGCAACCCTACTGTACAGACATTTGCAGGGCATTTTTCCTCTCCATGTATGCTAAAATACACTTGAGATACAGAAAGTTATCACATACATATTTTACAAGCAGCAAAACTTCAGTCTAGTGCTGTGGTGTGCAAACACACGAACCACTAGTGGTTATTTGGCCAATTGAGTGTGGCTAGCTCACTTCAAAAAAAGATCTTCAGAATAGCGTGGCTAGTTAGCTATAGCAGAAGCTCTAGGGGCTTCTGCTTCAGAACTGGCTGGATACCAAAACCCCAGGTATGCGATATTCCTTCCAATAGCCACCAACAATGGACTTTAATGCATACATGCTATTTGGCTTTCCTCAAAGGAAAAGCAGGAAGGGGGGGTGGGGGATGAGATGATGAACACTAGTGCTTCCCCCCAGCCCTTTAGTAGTCAGAATAGATATAGTAGGCAAGGCCAGAAGAGGTCAACGTCCCATGCTACCCCTCCACCAAGATATAAAGCTAAAAACACCCTCTAGCCTCTCATACAAGAAATGGTTTATTTCGTAGCTTTACCGCAGTCTATTTCTACTGTTGCCCTCCCTAGCCAAAAGGAGTAAGGTTACGTTTACTTTTCTTGCTAATAGGTGACAGCCTCTCAAGTCCAGCCTTATGGTCTGACTTCTTCAAATGCTTTTATGAACTCAATTTGCAATTAATGGGGTACTTCTCTCAGAGAAAGCTAAATCATTGTTTAGTATTTTTGTCTCTTCTCACATTGCAATTTGCTTCTGCAATGTTCCATTCTAAGGAGATTAAAGGAAGAACCAAAAAACAAAAAAATCCACATAGCCTACCACTTAAGTAGCATGGCCCCACAGCTCTGACTCTGGACATGAATGTCAATTTGTTTAAAATAAATTTATTTGAAAAGCCATCTGGCAAAGAATGGAGCTAAGAGCCATGCTCTTCAAAAGGGTCTAAACACTTCTTATATGCAAAGTGGATTCCCTTCTGCAGATACCTGTCTCACCCTTCTCTCTCACTAGAAAGGACCAAGAGCCCACTGCAACTAAATGCAACTGTTCTTTGAGCTTCTCTGAAAAAAGTCTACTGCATATGCACTGTAGTATGAATGTGCATATGCAGTAACCTCAGCTAGGTCATCTCACACAAATCTTGAGTTCAAAACTGTCAAACCCCAAACAATTTACCAACTGAAAAGAAAGAGGAGGCTTGAAAGGCATAAGCTAACAGTTCTTAGTTAGGAGCAGTAATCAACTCACCTTGCAGCAACTAAGTTTTCATTTGGGCTCTTCCCAGACCCTTTTGCCCATTCCTGATACTTTGCATTTAAAGTCTGAATGTAGGGGGAAGAGCTCAATCCCCACAGGAAGAACAGAAGTGCCTTTTAAAAGCAGAGCTGCAACAGGGGAGAACTGCCTAATCTCAGCACAAACAGGGACAGAGGCTGAGCCAGCCACTCCCTTTTTATTTGAGGGAGGGTGAGCTGGAAGTAGCACGTCTCTCTTACTGATAAGCAGATTTTTTTTTTTTTTTTGCATCCCTACTCAAAAGGGGCAGCAGAAGAGAAATACTTGTTGGTAAGGTAGAGAACCTACCAGCAATTCTAGCTTCAAATCATCTGAATGAAGGACAGAGCTGACTGATCTACATTAGGGTAGTTTGGTAGAGGCAGAGCAGAACTGTAAGGGTTTTGAAAATAAGGACCTATCTGATCCTGTGGCAAAGCCAACAGAGGAATATAGAAGGATAATCTAGTCTGCCTGAAGATTTTAGCATTAAAAATTAAACTGAGGGGATATTTAGTGGCAACTACAATAATCAAGATGCAAGATAATCAGACTTTCAACATCACAGAGAGCAAAATGGTCAGATCTTATGGTTGCTGTGCAGTAAGGATTTCACATAATCTGCATTGTGTGGGTCAAGATATGGCAGAGTTACAGGTGAAACCACGATTACAAGCTTAAGAAAATGAAAGGTGGGGTTAGGTACCTGTGAAAGAAGAGGGAGGTTTAAAAAAAAAACACAAAAAAAAACAAAAAAAAACCCAGCAGCAATGTCTTTGCCATGTTTAGTTTGAGCTGGTGACCAATTATTCATAGGCAGGGGTCAGCAATCACATGGCTCTTTAAAGAGCTCTGGAGGCTGCCACCATTTAAAAAATGCCCACAGTTAAAACAGAACTTAGCTTTTTGTTTAAGTGGTGGCAGCTTCCAGAACCACTGAGCAGTCAGCTGAGGCAGAGGGAAAGCCAGCAAAACAGGGAGCCACCTGCGTGCTCCACCTGGGGGAAGTCAACCTGCAGAACTGGGGATGGGGGAAGGACTGGCCCGGCCTGCCCCTGCCAGAGCTGAGTAGCTGTGTTGAAAAGGAGACAGCAGAGAGCAGCAGCAGTGTGTGGAGCTCATCAGCTGAGGTGACAAATTCTGGGTTTGGGATGGCAGCTTGGGGCTGAAGTGGTTAAATCTGGGGCAGAGGGGGCAAGTTTGATTTTGTAACTGAATTTGAAAAAGGGCTCTTCTCACTATTTTGGTTGCAGACCCCTGTTCATGGGCATATACCAAAAAAGAAAAAAAAAAATTGCATTTTTGTTTGCCACTCTGGGAGCCAGCCCTGGTGGGCTGGTCAGTTTCCTGTCTCCTGCAAACACAAAGGAGCTGGGAACCATGCTGCAGCCAGGTTCCTGTCTCCTTCCCTGCCACCCAATTTGCACAAAAATTTGAATTATGCAGGAGTTGCAGGAACACAAATGCTGTGTAACTCAAGGGTTTACTGTATTAACCAAGGAGGAGGGCAAGAAGAGTTGCATGTTACCAGAGGCCTACACTCTGAAGAGTAAAGCCATTTTAAAAAGACCCAAATCGGGCCAGTTACTCCAGAAGAGTTAGAGACAACTGACAACCACCAACTTTCAATAAGCCTCCTTTTATAAATGCCAAAGAGTCCCTCCACCCACCCTCAAAAGCAAGCAAACAAAACTTTTTCCAGCCAATTCTATTAAGACACCACAGATCTCAAGTAACATTTTTCTAGTATTTGGACAGGGCAGTACACCCAGTTCCCTGAAACAAAGGAAGCTAATTATGGTTAAGAGACAGGAGTATGTCTTGTAAACAGACAAGCAGTAGTAGGTGTCTCAGAAGTGAGATGCTTAAAACCAAGGTTTTATGCAAGGGCTTGAGTATTCTGTAGAAATCTGAACATGAGTTCTGCTGTATGGCTGTTTCATTTAACTTGTTAGAGTTATGAGCTTAACTATGAAACTGAACATAATCTCAGCTAAGGCCACCCTCCAAGATATTTTATGTAACTCTCGCCTGACATGCAGAAGATTCATGTGAGCAGTGCACCACATAAGCTGTCAACGTCAAATCTGAAGGTCTGGATAGGTATGCAGGGGACAAATGGAGCTTTTGGCATATGTGATATGCATAAGGCAGTTCAGGACTAAAAATAGTTGATGTTTTTCTGCTGAAATTACTCAGCAAGTTAGTTAAGATTTCTAGTTACTATTCATCATTGAAATCAATAAGGCAGTTCACCATTTTCACAGCTATTGTTTCATGGTTAACTGCACACAAAGGAAGAGTGCACTGCATGAGTTTACGATTCACATTTTCAAGGTTCCAACTCATATGGCAGTGAAAAAAACTTCTCAAAAATGGGTTTATGAGCTTCAGTTCTGCAGGAAGTTGTGTGTCATGTAACCACACAATCTCTGCCTGCTAACTTTTGTAAGAAAAGCAAAAAAAAGGAAAGGAAACATGGAACCCATTCCTTAGAAAAGAGAATCCAAAAACGACAGCCTCTGACACAGGAAATAGACTGTATTCTGTTCAATTAATTTAAGTCTGGTGTGGTGTGGATATTTTTGCCATCTCCAAGAATACTCAAGTTTTGAGATATGCATGCAATTGACCAGGCACCCACTAGCTCTTTCACAGCTCCTATACCCATATTGGCCTTTGCTAACTGTTTGGTGTAGAGAAAACTATAGATATATTGTACTTCAGGTCTGCCACTTAGGGAGCTATTTAAATCACTGCAGATCTCTCAATGAAAACTTCTGCTCAGTACAGTAGTCAAAATATGAATGAGATTATGGCGGCATGAATTTATATGCACTGAAGAATCACTGGTGAAACTAAGCACTGAAATGATGCATTTGCTTTAAAGACTGTTTTTAGTTTGCTTAGTACCCATTGCAAAAGAAAAAAAAGCGGGGTGGGGGCTAAGGATTAGAAACGTATGCAAGAAAGGAAGGAAAACACTTCTGGTGCAGGTTTTAGAGTTTCTGCTTCAGCTAATGTTTTTATTATGGCAGGGGAATTAAGTCAATGCTACTGGCATGAAGAGTGGCATAGATACCAAGAGAGGACCATGCTGAAGGACATGAGGAAAGCAGTTGAAAAAACAGGATCAGAGGAAGGTCGAGACAAGATATGAACAACAAACAATTAAGTAAATATTTTACTCTAGCTGACAGCTATCAGACCAAATGCAGAATTTTAATAAAAGGCACTGAATGAGCTAATTAGTAGGAGCAATGTATCCTATTAATGCAAGAACTTTTGCCCCACAAGCTGTGCAGTTCATCTCCAAAATTTGGACTAAGAAATCCATTTCAGTGTGGTATTTCATAGTTTAGTCCTCCATCCCCACCCACCATTATCATGCAATTCAAACTTGTTTGTGTAGCACAGAGATGCATTACACAATGTAAGAGAAACAAACAAAAATACACACTTTATGTTTACAGTTTAAGGATATGATTCTGTGCCTTTCTAGGACCTCTAACTTTTTCCAAAGCAGGACTGGAACAGCAGTCCCTGGGTTGAAGCAGCAGCCAGGATTGGATCAGTCAGAGCTGGATGCTGGAGAAGTCTTAAGACTAGTGCACAACCTCTTTAAGTGGTACTAATCTCAGCTGCCATTCATATCTCAGACTGGAGCAGCTCTCCTATGTGTCCCTCTGAAGAGATGGAGTACAGGAGGGACAGCTTGACATCAGCATTTCCTTCCTGTCTTCCCCCACCCCCACCCACCCACTCGACACAGCTAGCAGGAGTGTCCTGGGAGCAGCTTAGCTGCAGCACTGAGTGTAGAGGGATGAGCCAGGCAACTGAATACATGAAGCCACTGCAGGCTGTAAGTATACAAGCTCTGCTAGTCAGCTGTGTGGGCCACATACAGCTCATGGGACATATTTGGCTCAACACCCCAGAGGCCAGCAGAGCAGCGACCAGGGCTGGATTAGTGACCTTTGGACTGGAGCCGTTGTTGGAGATTAACCCTGCCCCACCCTCAACAGTGTTCTGTTACCACTCCCCCCACAGGGGTTTTTAAGCAAAGGTGAGGGACAGGTCAGAAGCTTCCATGAACTTTGTTTGTTGTTCATGACCTGTCCTGACTTAATAAAAATATCCTCACAAGCGCAGCCTTAGAGAATATGCATGTAAATCATAGTTTAGATATTGTTGGTAGATTACTATTGCTCTGAGGCTATGCTAACGCAGAGGGCAGAATGTGACAATGTTGCTGTCTTTTGGTATAAAACTCCATACACAGTACAATAGTTAACAAGTACTGATAAATTGTCATTGACCTCCTTTATGTATCTGGCAAAGGAAGACCTGAAACCAAAGAAATCCTATGTGGACAAGTGGGGATCAAGGGGGAGTTTGCAGATTGAAGTGTCGAAGTCTAGTACCAAGAGTGAAAACACAACAAGACACACACACACACACACACACACACACACACCCCCCATAAGCTGAATCAGACACATTGACAAAAGAATTTCTCCAACCCTATTCTGAGGCTGTATTTTAGGCTAAAAGCAAGAGAAGTTACTCACCTGTAGTAACGATGGTTCTTCGAGATGTGTCCCTGTGGGTGCTCCACAATAGGCGTCGGGCTCGCCTGGCGCCGCAGATCGGAAATCTTCCAGCAGTTTCTCCTGGATCGTGCATGCGCCGGTGCGCACCGCGCCCCTGGCCGCGTGCACGATCTGGTCCCCGCCAGTCCCTTGACCAACCACCTCGGATGCTCCTGAAAAACCACTAGGCAGAGATCCGAAGCGAGGAGGATGGGCAGGTGGTGGAGCACCCACGGGGACACATCTCAAAGAACCATCGTTACTACAGGTGAGTAACTTCTTTCTTCTTCAAGTGGTCCCCGTGGGTGTTCCACAATAGGTGGCTACCCAGCAGTAACCCAAGTAAGGAGGTGGGTAATCGGTTTATGTGCAGCTTGCCCCCAAGAGGACTGCTGTCGACCGACGGGTATCCTCTTAGAATACCCAAGGCAGGGCATAATGCTTGGCGAAGGTGTCATAGGATGACCAGGTCGCCGCTCTACAGATGTCTGTTAACGCGATGCCCTTGAAGACTGACGCCGCCACTGCCCTGGTGGAGTGAGCCCTGGGCGGGGCCAGCAAAAGGAGTCTTTCGAAGTTCGAAGCACAGTTTTATATAGGACACAATGTGCTTTAAGATTCTCCGGGAAGAAAGACCTTCTCCTTTTGACCCAGGAGCAAGAGAGACTAGAAGCCTGTCCGTTTTCCGGAAGGACTTAGTTCTGTCTGTGTAGAAGGCCAACACCCTCCTCACATCTAGGAGATGCAGGCGTGCCTCCTTGCCGGAGCTGTGAGGCTTCGGGGAAAAACGCGGGTAAAACTATTGGCTCGTTAAGATTGGACTCCGAAGAGACTTTTGGAACAAAGGCTGGGCGCAGCCTTAAGGTTACCGCCTCCTTTGAGAATACTGTGCAGTATGGCATTGCCATCACTGCCGCAAGCTCACTCACCCTGCGAGCTGACGTAGTTGCAATGAGGAAGGTTGTTTTTATCGTAAGGAGACGTATGGGAACTGTGGCTAATGGGTCAAAAAGGTGGACCCGATAGCGTGCTGAGCACCAAGTCCAAATTCCACGATAGTGGAAGTGGTTTCCAAGGGTGGGGGTACAGGTTTACCAGCCCCTTCAAGAACCTGGTAACGATAGGATGGGCAAATACCGTGGGGGCCCTTCCTCTGTATGCCGAAAGGCTAATATAGCAGCGAGGTGGACCTTTAGCGAGGATAGAGAAAACCCGCCGCTCGAGGTCCAATAAGTATTCTAGTATTACAAGTATAGGAACGTCAAGGGGAGCTAACTGCTTGGCAGAACACCAGGCTGTGAATCGAGTCCATTTCTGCTTGTAAGTCCTCCTAGTGGAGGTCCTTCGGCTACATTCCAGGACTTGTTGTGCTCCCTCCATACATGTGCTCTTTAAGGAGCTGAGCCATGGATTAGCCATGCTTGTAGGTGCAGACCCTGAGGGTGCGGGTGCACTATAGACCCTTGAGCCCGCATGAGTAAGCCCGGTGCCACTGGTAGCGGGAGCGGTGGGTGGTCCAACATGCGCAGAAGCAAGGGAAACCATTGCTGCCGATCCCAAGCGGGACTATGAGTATCATGCGAGCTCTCTCCCTTCTGGCTTTGTGCAAGACCTTGCAGATAAGCGCTGCAGGGGAAACGCGTGAAGTAGGGAGCCCTTCCATGAAAACATGATCAGTGACCCCCGCCCCACTCCTGCCCTGGAGCAGTACTCGGGACACACTTTTTTTTTTTTTGTTGTACTGGGTGGCAAACAGGTCGATCTGGGGAAACCCCCCCCCCCCCCCCATGTACGAAAAATGCGCTGTAGCAGATCGGGGTCGATCTGCCATTCGAGCGGGATTGCAAAGCACCTGCTCAGCTGATCTGCATTCATGTTGTGAGTGCCCGGCAAGTACGAGGCTTTTAACGTTATGTTATTGGCGATGCACCTATTCCACAATCGGAAGTGCTTCTGCACATAGAGCACGGGATCGTGCTCCTCCTTGTCAATTGATGAACATAGTGGAGGTATTGTCAGTATTGAATCCCGACTACTTTGCCATGTAGGTAATCTTGAAAATGTTTGCAGGCGTTGAACGCTGCTCTGAGCTCCAGTATGGATATGTGCAGTGTCTGTTCCGCAGGGAACCATAGCCCTTGCGTTACCTTGTCGCCGATGTGCGCTCCACATCCCATGTGGGAGGCATCGGTAGTTAAGAAAAATAGAAATTTGTGGTTGGTGAAAAGGCACCCCCACTAGCAGATTCCCGGGGTTTTCCCACCACGCCAGGGAGCTGCGCACCTCTGTTGTGGGCGACACCACCCTGTGGACGGTGTGGGATGCCGGTTTGTAAACGCTCGCCAGCCAATGCTACAGGCTTGACATGTGCAACCTGGCATTCCGTACCACAAATGTCACTGCCGCCATGTGGCCCAGCAGCCATAGGCACATTAAGACCAGCACCGTGGGGCTGTACGTAATGACTTGCACCAGCAAACTGATTGCGCGGAAGCGGGTGTCGGGTAGGTACACCCTTGCTGTGATAGAGTTTATGCGTGCCCCAATGAACTCTATATGTTGTGTGGATTCAGACTTTGACTTTGTGACGTTGATGACTAGGCCCAGCGAAGAAACGTGTGTGCTGTGACGTGTATCATGCGTGAGACCTCTGCCTTCGAGGTCCCTTTTAGCAGGCAGTCGCCCAGATATGGGAAAATAAACACCCCATCTGTGCAGGTAGGCTGACACCACTGCCAGGGTTTTGGTAAAGACTCTGGGGGCCGAGGAGAGGCCAAACGGAAGAACCCTGTGCTGGAAGCGCTCCTGGCCGACCGTGAAGCGGAGGAAGCGTCTGTGTGCCGGGTGGATTGTTATATGAAAGTAAGCATCTCGTAAGTCGAGTGCTGCAACCCAGTCTCCATCGTCCAGTGCTGTGAGTATCAAGGCAACTGTGATCATCGGAAAAAGTTGCTTGCGCAAGTAACGGTTGAGGCCCCGAAGATCTAAGATGGGCCTCCGGTGTCCTGTTTTCTTCCCTGGTAGGAAGTAGCGTGAATAAAAACCTTCCCCTGGAATTATTCCAGCACTCTTTCCACCGCCCTTATGAACATAAGGTGAGTCACCTTCTGCTTGAGCCTCGCCTCGTGGCAGCGTCCCTGAGGTGAGGCCTGGTGAGAGGCTTTGTCGGTGGAAGCGACTGGGAGGGGATCGCGTAACCCATGGCTATGATCTCCAGCACCCATATGTCTGTGGTGATCTTTTGCCATTGGGAGTGGAACGGTCTGAGGCGATGATGGAACATGAGATGGGAGTGGCATTGAGCGAGGGTATTGATAGTGCAGCCCCCGACATACCCATCAAACTTGTTGCCTTTGGGCCTGACCCGAGGGCGTACGGCTTTGTTGAGAACGTCACCCAGAAGTTCTGTACTGTTGCCCCTCTTGATAGCGCCCTTGGCCATAGCCCCGTTGATATTGAGCATGCTATGGTTGTAAGCGTAGCGTCTTTGCTGAGGATAAAATTTTTCCCTCCTGTATGGGGGAGTATAAATGCCCGAGGTTCTAAGTGTAGCTCTTGAGTCCTTACTGGAGTGAGGGACCGAGTCGGTTGAGTCTGCAAACAGCTTTTGTGTATCAAAGGGAAGGTCCACGATCTTCACCTGTAGTTCCCTCGAGATACCCGATGTCTGGGGCCAGGATTCTCTACGCATGACCACTGCTGTAGCCGTTGAACGTGCCGCCGTGTCCGTCACGTCCAGGGCAATCTGGACTCCCGTCCACGATGCTGCATAGCCCTCTTGAACAATTGCCTTTAACACCAGCCTTTTTATCTTCCGGAAGTGGACCCATGAGGGGAGTAAGCACAGAGCAATTATCAAAATTATGGTTTGCTAGGTGTGTCCATAATTTGCCACTCTCAATAGCAGGATAGGAGAGGAATATACCTTCCGGCCAAACAGCTCTAGCTTCTTAGCATCTTTGTCCGATCCCCCGATTTGTACTGAGAAGCCTTTGACCTCTGCTGGGATGACCCGACCACCAAAGAATTTGGTTGTGGATGACTGAAGAGGAACTCCATGCCCTTTGCCGGGACGAAGTGTTTCTTATCCGCTCTCTTGTTCGTAGGCGGAACAGGAGGCCTGAGTCTGCCATATAGTAGTGGCTGACTCCAGAATGGCTTCGTCCAGCGGAATAGCAATTTTGGATGAAGCCGGGGGTCTCAAATTTTTCAGGAGTTTGTGATGTTTCTCCTGCACCTCTGCCGTTTGAATGTCTTGCGTGAAAGCCACCCTTTTAAACAGCTCCTGAAACTCTTTAAGGTCATCCGGGGGAGAGACATCCCCGGGGGCCACGGCCTCATCTGGGGAGGATGAGGAGGAACCACTAAGGTAAACCTCCCTCGCACCCTTGGGTTCCTGCAGTTGATGATACACTTGCTCGCTGGAGGATTGTGAAGGAAAGTCTCGGGGTTCTAAAATTAACTCCCCTTGAGACAACTCTGTTTCCGTCCCCGATCGGGAGTGCCCACAGGGGTATTGAGCGGCCGGGGGGGACCTGCCCCTGCGTGTAGGCCTGTGGTTTGTCTGTGACCAGCATGGTAAGGATGACCATGGCAGCATGGGCAAGGGTCCGGGGATGGAGACCTGGACCACTCTGGGGTGTGTACCCCCGATGTCTGGGAGAGCGAGACCTCTGCAACAACACAGGTAGAGGTGAAACTGGTTTGTGATAGTACTCCAGGGGATCCAATCCCAGAAATGGTGGCATTGGTTGGAGGAACGGAGAAGGAGGTTTTCCCACCCGCCCCCGGATGGGCCAGTGGAGACACAGGCCTTCGGTGTGGCGTGTGTATCACAGGGGGAGGGCTTGGTGCTAACAGCAGCGCAGCCCTGTCCAGAGATGGACTGCGGTGCCGGGTTTTTGATGTTGCCTTGCACCTCCGCTGCGGGGCCGGCACCGCCCCCTCCCGTGCCGGGGATCTCGGCCCCGCTGTCGGTGCCGCGCGGGTTTCCCCCTCCGGTGCCTGCAGGCTCCGTGCCTGGCGCCCCTGCACCGCTGGTGTCGTGGGGGTCTGTGCCGCCTGTGGCAGTGCCGCCAGTTCCGGCACTTGCCTGGCTGACGCTCTAGGCGCCGTGCGTGCCGGCTGTTGTATAACCGGAGGCTCAGCCTCTGCCACGTGCGCTGCCGCTTGCCTGAGTATGCGGCTGGTGGCTGTGTGCTCCGCTCGTCCTGCTCGCTGCAAACGCACGGCAAGCATCAAGCCAGGGAGAGTTTCCTCTGTTTCTGCACTGAGAGGGTCAGAGGAAAAACTGCCCTCCTGTTATGCAACCCATTGGGCCGTTCTGGGTGAGGCTTCTCCGGCAAGGTAGCCTGTAATTCCCCCAGGCATCGATGCCTTTGCTAAGCCCCACGGAGGCCGGCATAGCTTCACGGCTGACTTCAGCTTTGTAAAACCTGAAGAGGCCATTGCGGTGAGTCCTTTATTGCTAATAGGGTACTTAGCACTTAATCCGTGCCTTCCCACCCCAAATAGTGATCACCAGCCTGCGGCAGCGGGCGACCTAAACGGCCTTCATGTCCGCTCTTCTCTTCTCCGCTCCTCTCTCCCCCCCCCCCTTTTTTTTTTGCTGATATTCTCTTTGTCTTTGCTTTCTCTCCTTTTTTTGTTTAATAACCGAAAACGACAAATTACACGTGGGGAAAAAAGCCACTAAGTAATCTGACTCTGGCCTTAGCCTGAGTGGATTCCGTCTGCAGCCGATGGCGGTTGAGAAGGAACTAGCAGGGACCAGATTGTGCACGCGGCCGGGGGCGCGCAGGGGGGCAGCGCGCCCTGGTGCATGCGTGATCCAGGAGAAACTGCTGGAAGATTTCCGATCTGCAGCGCCAGGCGAGCCCGACACCTATTGTGGTGCACCCACAGGGACCACTCGAAGAAGAAACATCCGTTAAAGTGGGTTTTCCCATCTTCAAGGGCAGCAAATTGGTTTACTCACAGGCCCTAAACTCAGCCAAAAGCAGTCTGAAGGCAAAATCATCCTACTGTACAGTAATGAACCTACATGGTTGGAAGGCGAGACTTAATTAGCATAGATCTTCTCAACCACGCCAACTAATGAACAGCCAAGTGGAGAGAGAGTGGGGGAGAGGACTGGGGCAAGACCACCACCCTCTCTTCCAAATGCCCTGGGGTAGGAGCCCCTGCAACCTCCCACCTTGTGCCACTGGCCATGCCCCTCCCCTGCCCCCTTACCTCTGACCTGGTGCATAACAGCTGCAGCAGCATGGGGTCACCTCCCCCTCATCTCTCTACCAACCCCCTGCCAGCAGCTCCACTCTGCCCCACCACCTTGGCCCACTGAGCCCTGCTTCTTCACAAGGCTCAATGGGCCAGGAAGGTGCGGCAGAGCAGAGCAGGCACCTGCTTACTCAGTGAGCGGTGGGAGTTGGGGGGTGAAGGATGTCAAGGCAAGATGACATACACCCCCCCACTGCTGCCACTACTGCACCCTGCCCCAGTTAATCCTTCTCTTACCTCATGTCTATAAAATAGCTGGGGCAGCCACTGCAGGCCGCTCCCCCCTAAAAAAAAAAAATACCACAGGACTGGGACATCCGCCCCACTTTGTCCTGTGGATGGGATGGCTCTGCACCCTAGATATGCCTATCCTAGACCTGGAAATTCAGCCCATTTCCCTCCTACCAGAAAACGTGTCATGAACAGAAGAGGCAATCCCTCACTCAGGGAATGAGCCTTCCCCTTCAGAAACAGTTAAATTCAATACTGAGGAGAAAAATTACCCTGGATCCATTTCCATTAAATGACTGTCCAGAATCTTGTCCATAAAAGTGGGAGCAATTAGCCATAAGACTAGATTTAAACTCACTGACTTAGCCACAAAACAGTGCTGTCCACCAGAAGGGGGTGGTAGGCACTAGGGGGAAATATACTGAAGTGGCTGAAATTCACTCTTCAGAGATGCTCCCAGAAAGAGGAGAGATTGGAAACTGTCTGCCACTAGACCCTTAAAACATACCTAAGTCCTACATAGATCCATTCTTTCTAGTCCTACTCAAAAACTACATGGAGCTGCTAGTATTACCACTCACCATAGACTTGAGTGCCAACAGTATGCAGATAACACAGAACCATTATCACCAAAAACCATGTAAAAACATTGCAAACCTGTAAAATGAGCATTTGTGTAGCCACTCAGGAGAGATTCAAATGCCACCCAGCACATTAGCAGAGTGCCAAAAGCCAAGGTTTTTGTTCTACTAGTGGTGAACTATGCATGTGACTCAGAATAAAAAATTATTCTGCATCCAACTGGAAAAAGATTAGAGGGAACATTTGAGTGCTTGACTTTAAGGTTGCAATAAAAAGTTAGAAGATGTCATAATTAAGGCTGCCAGTGAAGCCTTAATTCCACCCCTGTGCATGTATGCATTATGAAACATTCTTCAACTATGTAAGAATACACTTCCCCTCCCACTGGATCCCTGCCTCAGTGCAACAAATGGACCTGTTCTGTAAAGGGTTGTGTAGCAAGACTTAATTGCCAGAGTCCTGCTTCATTATTGCAATCAGATGGAAGGTATACAGCTCTTTTGTTCTATAGTGCTTTTCACTGAGATCTACTGAAGGGCTTTATCAAGGATATCAGTACAGTAATCCCTTGATTTACATGGGAGGTTCCATCCTGGCCAACCTCACTGTAAATCGACTTTCCACGTCAATTGTGGACAGGGGTGGAGGGAAGCAGAGACTGAATTCAGTTCTTCAGGGTTGCATTCAACTACCTTAACCAGAACCATCCTCTCTTCCTGCAATCAAATCCCCTGCCTTGTTTCTCTTCCAAGAGAAGGATCGTGATCTACTGGATAGACTAGATTCCATCAGAATATATGGTTTAGTTCCTAGCTCTGCCACTAACCAGCAGCATGCCACTGGGCAAGTCACTTCTCTTGGTGCATTTGCATCCCTGTCTGCCTTGATAATTTAGAGAGAATGACAAATTATAAACCTAACTCATGCCAGTGGCTTCCTCACTGCTAAAATGTTATAGACACCATCTTGTCTGTCCTGCAAGTTGCAACATCATAATACCAAAAGACAAGGGGGGGGTGATTTACATGAAGCTATTTTGTCCATGAAATAGCATCCCTCTGTTCTAAACTTCTAAATAAAATGGAGTAACACTGGATAGTTAAAATCAAGAGGAGGGGATATGCCAACCCTGAGGGGTGCGTGAAGCAACCTGTCCAGATTTTAAGCACCGAGCCTACAAGGAAAAGCATCTGAAACCTTATACATATAGTACCAGACATTCCTCTCCAACAGGAGCTGAAAGCATCATTGTTTTGGGGGTGGGGGTACCAACTGTCACTTTCAAGTGGCCTTCTCTCAAGAAAAATATTCTCCTACTTACTTATCCCTCCTGATAAAGAGATCCCCCTATCCCCTCCAGGTTGATTAGAAAGCAGCAAAGCTAAGATGGAGGAGCTGTTCCAAAACACAATATTCTTCTGAACTGCAAATGGCCAGATGATAAATTTTTCGTGGAACTGATCATGCCTAATTAATCTTCTCTGTGCTCTAGTGAGTTAAGTATTAATATCCATATTCTTTGTGAAGAGGAAGGAGGTAAAGTAACTTGCCTAAAGTCACACAAATAAACTATCAAACTGACAGTTTAGGTTTAACCTAAACTAGGGTTACCATATATGACATTAAAAAAAAAACACAAAACACAAAGTGTGTCTTTATCAGTATCTACCAACAACTCACAGTGTATTAATCCACACACACAGGTAAATACTGATACAGACACTCCCTCCCAGGGGTGTCTTCATTTTGAAAGTTCAAATATGGTGACCCTAACCGAAACCAATATAATACATTACAAATCTGGCAAGTCAGACAGCCACTGCATAATATGGGCCTGATGCCACCACACCATCACAGAACATGCTATTTAAGAGATGACAGACATGTAATTACAATTGCACCATTTTAAAAAAGCATAATTAGACATTTGCAGCAGCTTGAGAATCGCAGATCTGGGTCTGTACCCAAATTTCATCACAAGCATGCAACCATGAGACACTGAAACTAAATACCTCCATTGCCTTGTCAGTGAAGTATGAACAATACATCAGCTCATTGCATATGCTCATGTGACTTTCATTAAATAAGTGTAAGGGACAGAAATTCAGAGCAGATGTTGGAACACAGGTAAACTGCATTCTGAATCACTAGACTCCTAGCCCTGTTCATATTCTTGTATGCCAGGGCTCATTAAGGGTTACAGGGTCAATGTGTTTGATAGTGTTATAGGTTAACAGAAAACAAAGTGATCCAGAACTCTCCTGTGGCAACTACTGCAATTGATTACACATTCATACTGTTAGTCAGCCACTACTGTAGCAAGGCTTTTTTTGTTGTGTGTTTTTAAGGGCAATAAGGTTTCTCACACAAACTATTTGTTCCCGATTTATTCTTTCCCACCTACCCATTCAGCTTCTCAACTCACACTATAAGACCCGTCTCCAAAATGCACTCCCTTCCCTAAAGGGCTCTGCAGCCCCGTGGTAGTCCAGTTAAAGAACCTGTAGCATAAGCTTTAAAAAAACCCACAACCCCACCACACATTATGGTGGGTAGTTCAACAGCAACATCAGAAGGATTCCTCTACCAGACTTGATGTTTCCCAGCAGCAGCTGGAGATGAGTACTGTCCCAAATCGGAGTAATTCTGGGACCTAAAGAAATATGTAAGAGTTATGCACAGTACAGCCCCTCCACCATTACTCCAAACGTGTATACTGGAGTTGGGAGACTGTACTAAGTAAGTGGACATAAAACTGATTTTTAGAATGTTTTGAAATTAGAAGATACTGTCTAATAAAAGTACAAAAAATTTGAAGTGTACATTTGCTGACAAAAAAAGTCAGACCACTCAGTTGGTCAGTCACTGGCTTCCAGTCAATAGCAGTTGCAAGATTATGCTGGGGGAAGGGGAGGCGGCAGCAAGGGGAGACATATGCATCCACCCCCCGGGGCTCACAGCCCGGGGTGTGGGGGGGAATGCCCCTTTCTTACCCCTTCCCCCTGCAAAAAAATCAAATCTGCTAGCTGCTTTGAGCAGCATGCAGGGCACAGTAAGCAGGGAGCCTGCCTGAAGGTCCTGTGACCCAGAGGGACATTGTCACCCCACAGAATCATGTTAAGCCAAATCAGAGGCTTGGGTGGGCCATGTTTTGACCACCCTAATGTTAAACTAACATTTGACAGCATTATTCTCTTCTGCAGATGCCAAGAGTATTTTCCTCATTTTAAATATTTTCAACTAATTAAGCTCAAAGGACTTATTCAAAGTTTAAAAGCCATTTGGGGGTTGAAACAGCAGAAAAGCTTCTCTTCCTCTTGCATATGGTCAGTGACCTGATCTTTACATCACCCTACTGGAATTTTGAGAGACCACCACTCAAGGCAGATGTAATCAATCATTCTAACAGGGGCACTCTCTAGCACTTCAGCAGTAAGTGCTCAGTCTTCCAGCAGAGTCTCTCTGGATACTTCCTGTGTTTCAGAGTGCCCAGGTTATAACCAACTTTGGAGCAGCAACATGGTCCTCTCCACCCTCCGAGGGACCCTGAGCTACATCAACTCAGTCTACTGAAGTTCTAAATTACAGTAACCCATATTCTTAGGGACATGAGGTGTTTTAATTAAAAAAAAAAACAAAAAACCACACACCACACATGTAGGCAGCGCTCACTAGCAGGCCTCCTCCAGGGAGATGGGAAGCTCAGCACTGCTCTCCCCTTACAACTGGCCTTCTTCATTAAGCTTCCTCCTTTTCACCTTCCTTCATTCCTAGCACAGTGCATAAAAGCAGGACTAGTCCAGCAAACCTTTCTAGATTGGTAGAGGGGGACACACACTAGGAATAAAAAGTGAGCGCAATCTGTTAGTTTTCCAGCCTTGGAGGATAGTGACCCCAAAGTCTAATTACGATTCAGGCACTTTATACAGAAACACTTAAATGCTGTTTTGTGCCTCGTTAATTGAGATTGACTTCACCTCAGAACAAAGTTTGAGGCAAAAATCACTAGTAACTTCGGTAAAATTATACCACTTAATATGAAATTAATGCACTAAGCCATAACTTGATTTTAAAAATTTGCATGAAGTATCATCCTATTAGCAAAAAACACTAAGTTTAACTTAACATTTACTTGCAATTCAATACATGCTATAGGTCAGGGTATACAAAGTGGGGGATGGGCCCCATTGGGGGACATGTCATTTCATAGGTGGTGTAGCATGATCAGCTATTGGATCTCAGGTTCATTCATCTCATTACAAATGTTGAAATATATTACTGTTATTCCTGTAAGTGTATTCACATTTGTAAACTGATTAATAAAGTTTTTACATTCTACAGACTTATTCCTTTATACTTGCCTAAAGGGTTCCCCCCCATATGAACATAACCAAAATTCCCATTGATTTGAATTACATTAGACAGGTTGTGAGGCGCTGCTAATTGCAGAGACAGAAAGGGACCCCCCCATAAAGTTTGCTCACCCCCATAATGATCATCAATAAAATACAACTTCTCTTTAGGGGACCAAGATGTACAAATGCAAAATAATTTTAAAATGGTTTAACTCTTTCTTGCTTGTTGATTTGAACCTGATTAAGATGACCCTACTGATACTAAGGTCCCCATGTATCCAGCAATCCTGCAGCCATTGAATACACTCATCCCTCACTATACAAGTACAATTGGTTCCCAAATTCCTGCTGATAGGCGAAAACTCTTAAGAGTGACACTAAATTTCCATTAAAATACATGTAAAAGTCTCCAATTCATTCCAAGTGCTTGTAACTT
Organism: Carettochelys insculpta; assembly: GCF_033958435.1. Lineage (NCBI taxonomy): Eukaryota > Metazoa > Chordata > Testudines > Carettochelyidae > Carettochelys > Carettochelys insculpta. The sequence goes on from NC_134146.1 coordinate 21,145,874, forward strand.
GACATAAACCAGTTGAATTTAGGTCTTTTTCTGAGGTATTTGACTATAGGTTTGGGACCAGAAATAGGATGTAGTGTATGTACATAGAGCAGGGATTCCCAACCTATGGGTCCCATTAGATTTGGGAAAGGTTACCAGCTGGGCAGTTTCCAGCTGCATGTGGCTGCTAAAGAAGCTATTTGCAGTTTCTTAACACTGCTGCCTCAGGCAGATATCTATGAATAGCAACAGCTCCTGGTGATGGCAGCTCTCTCCATGACTAGGGATAGCAATTATCTTATTCCTATGTGCTGAAACCTCAACACTTGGGTTAATTCCTGGGAGCAGGAGGGTTGGAGAAGCCACCTAGACTAGTAGCGCTGGTGAAGGGGCTGTGGGGGCAGGAGTGTCTAAGGATGCAGCAGTGGGGGAGAGGGTGGTCTTGGCCAAGCGTGAGGTCTGCAGGCAAGGGGGGACTAATACATTAAACCCTCAAGTTATCCAGGGGTTGTTCCTGCAACCCCTGCATAACTCAAAATTTTCCTGCAAGGGGAGGGGAGCCAGGAACCACTATGGCTGGTTGGTTTCCTGGCTCCCAGAGCGGCAGGAGCTGGGAACCAGGGACAGGCTGGTTCCAGTCTCCCCATGGCTTGTGGGACCAGGAAACTGATCAGCTCGTGGCTAGTCAGTTTCACATTCCCACCAGTGCAGGAGAGGAAACCAGGCTAAGAGCCTTCTCCCTCTCTTCTCCCAGCTGCAGGGCTGTCAGACAGCTGCATGTCTGAAGGAAGGAAGGAAGGAAGACTGCTCCAGACATGGGGTTGTGGGTCTCCCCACCCCCCAGCCAGGGACCCTGCAGCTAGCTCTGCTCCAGCCACGGGGCTGCTGGTCTCCCCACTCATAAGTGGGACAAGTTCACTCATTTAGCAAATAAAGGTAGGTATGTCTGTTCCTCATCGTAGCAAGTACTCATTTGTAAAGTACTTATTAAACAAGGGATGAGTGTATCTAGGAAAAACTACCCCTTAGTTGCACAACTCTGTTCTGGAAGCCAAGTCCTCATCCTTTTTAGATACAGGGGAGTAACCATGTTAGTCTGCAGCATCAAATAAAGATCAGTCCTATAGCACCTTAGATATTACCTAATTTTTGTTAATGAGCTTTCATGACTAGAGTCAACTTCCTCAGATTTGGAGAAGAGGCGCCCTTTTCAGAAATGCGTCTTTTAGTTTGTTTTTTAACTGAGTCGTTGGGAAGAAGCATTGCAAACTTAGAGTTAACTAAAAGCTATGTTGTGTTCCTGAATTTATTGGCAGCCTGAAATAGCATTTGTGAAAAGGTGTAAATTAACTCATTCATCTGAATTCATTTTATTTTCCAGTTAGTTTCAAGAATCAGCATGGTTAATCAGTGATATAAACTATTTTAGCCCAAGTCTCCTGCAGGTATGCCTACCTCACAGTCCCAGACCACCTCTCCAGAAGCCAAAAGCCCCAGCTTCCCCAACATCTCTTATTCAGTTGTCAAAACTTTCAGTTCCATTTCAACTTCCTTCTCACATCTCAACAGCTACATGCTGATGTGATCCAACATAAGACAGTATTTATTCTACAAGGAGTATAGTTCCATTTACAAGTCATGGAAATGCAAACTGGGAATCAAATCTGGATTGTCCCACCAGACCATTTGCTTCAAAAACAAAAAACAAAAAACAAACATGCAATTTCAAGATGGAGAAACTTCTGCTGTGGCACTTTCACACGCACATGCACTGGAACTGTACAGTGTCCTGCCAAGTGATGAAAGTGTGGGTTTTGTTAAAGAAGCTGCTGAAATCCCATCAAATTCACAGCCATGGAAGAAAAAAAAAAAAAAAAAATACACTGGACAGTGCAAGGTCCTGATTAAAAAAGTTGGGGGGGGGGGGGTAAAGTCACAAGGATTGGTTTGGGTTTTTAGTTTTGTTTTTTTTTGTTTTTTTTGGGGGGGGGGCGCGGCAGGAAGGGTCATGGTATTGCCACCCCAACTTCTGGGCTGCCATGCACTCACCTCTGAAGGGGGCAATACCATGCCATACATGCCATCCTTAGTTGTAAAATGCTGCTGGCAGCAGCTCTGCCTTTAGAGCTGGGCTCCCAGCCAGCAGTCACCACTCTCCATCCACCCAGTTCTGAAGACAATCCCATCGTCAGCAGTGCCACAGAAGCTGCCCCCCCAACACACACACACACACACACACACACACACTTTTTGTTGTTGTTGTTGCTGCTGCTGCTGCTAAGGGGGTGCTGTCAGAGTACTCACAATTCTGAAATTTCAGATTTAAAATGCTGTGACCCTGAATTTCATCAGAACATACCATGACTTTGGTAGAGCCCTAAACATAGCCATAGAGAAGGCGTTCTCAAACTTAACTTCACCATGACCCCTGCCGACAACAACAAGAACTACTTCATGACCCCAGGGATGCAAGGATGGGGAGAGAAGGAAAGACTGAGCATGCCTTAACCCTGCTACCCCAAGACCCCAAAGCCAAGACCCACTGCCCAGAGAAGGAGGTGGTCAAAGCTCAAGAGCTTCAGCCCCAAAAACAGGAGCCTGTGACCTTAGCACTGCCACCTCAGTTTGGGCTTCAGCCCGGGGCAGCGGGTCTCAAGCCTTGGCCCTGCACCTCAGAAAGTTTAAGACAGGTCTAAAAAAAATGGAGTCATGACCCACTTTGGACTCCCTACAGCTGAGGGAAGCAAGGCAGACAACCGTACCACTGCAGCTGTCTATCCCCTGGCTTTCCCCATCTGGGGGAAGCCAGGTGGGCAGCCACAGCAGCATGGCTTCTCCCCAGCTGGGGAGAAGCCACACTACCACAGCTGTCTGCCTGGCATGGCTTTTCCCAGCTGGGGGAAGCTACGCAGACAGACACTTGCACTGATGTGGCTTCTCCCAGCAGGGAGAAGCTGTGCCTGTGACACAGGAGTGGTGCGGAGCCAAGCAGCAGCTGGGATCCTGGCTCCTCTCCACTCCCTGGAGCCAGAAAACTGATCAGGGCTCGTGTCCTCAGTTTCCTTGCTCCCCCGCGTTGCGTGGGAAATTTGACTTAAGGGGGGTCGTGAGAACACAACCCCTGCGTAAGTCAGGGGTCGACTGTTCTAGAGCCAAATGGTAGCAGTAATGCAGGATGTGTTTAACTTGCCCTACCCTGCTACCATACCAGCACCAGGTTACCAGTATCATGGATGCATCCCCACATATCTGTGAATTTGGATTGCCTGCTGAGGGCAGGAACAGTGCTTCTGCACCAGAACTCATGTTTAACAGACTTTGGATTGGAAAAATATGTGATGTGCTTTCCACAGCCAGTGGCAAAAAGAAATGTCTAGTGCACCAGCACCCTTTCTTGAAAGCAGAAGAAAAAAAAAAACCAACACACACCAAACACCAATGGCCTCCACAAAGATGCTTGCTCTACCAGGTGCCAACATCTACTTTAAGAACCTTAAAAATCTAAAGTTACACACTTTATTTCTAGAGAGGGTTTCACTCTCTGCATATGCTTAAATAGCGCAGTTATATCATGTTTATGCAATTGGATCTTTCTAGTGCTGTGTCATTCAGTGCACACATGATGCATGGGGATGTGTGTTCATGTTTGATATCTCCCAGCTGGAAGAAAAAGCCAAAACAGTGCCAAAAGTCTACATGCTTAGGAAAGCAAAGCAGCTGCCTCAATGCCATGGCAACAAGTTTACTACAGAAAAGGACGGCCAATTAAGTCAACCCAACCACAGAACAAAAGCAAAACAAAAAACCCAATTAACCAATAACTGTGGAAGACAGTTTGAGTCTTAACAGCAAGCAAGACTGAACAAACAGGATTTGAGGAAAAAGAGTACTGAGCTGAAGCAAATATGGCAATACTGCTTTTCAAAAAAAAGCTCATACACAAATCGCATGACCTATTATCTCAATCTGTAGTGTCCCATTTGCCGCATGCAGCAATTAGTGAATGTATTGGACACCAGGGTGGGGCAATTCCCAGGCTCTGAAGCCACATGTGGTTCTCAGAACATTTAAGTGTGGCTCCTCAGAGCCACATGAGTGCCCTCACATGTGCCCCACTGCTTAGTGGGACAACCACATGGCAGCGGCAGTGGCTCCAGCACAGGCCCAGGCATGCCTTGTACAGCTCATGAGCAGCTCTGGCGAGTCACCGCATTCAGTTTGCACAGGGGCTGGGGGTATCTGTGGCAAATAAGGAAAGATTCCAACCACAAGCTGCAATACTTTAACTACTGTAGGACACCACTGCTCTAGACCAGTGGTTCTCAACCTTTCAGTAACCTGGCACGCTTCAGCGAGACAAATCTACAGCATACACAGTTTTTGCAGCTGAATAGACTGACATTTATGAGCATTTACTATGGTTTCAGTCTGAGAGAGGTTTGCAACATACTAGTGCTTACAACAAGCTAAACAAGGATCAAATGGGATGTTGAGTTATCCAGTAACTGCTGAAATGTTTGATTACTTGCAGGGAGGGGAGGTGAGTCCAGAGAGCAGGCTCCCCTCCTTGCCAGCTTGCTGGAGCTGGGATGGAACATTTAAACTGCATCCCAGCTTCAAACAAGCTCCCGCCCTCCCACTTTGCCACAGCAGGGATGGGAAGCAAGCTCCCTGCCAGACCTTTGGGGCCAGGGAGCAGCATTTCAGCTGCCTCCCAGCTCAAACAGGCTCCTGAGGAATTGGTTAATTTTGCATCAAGGGGAAACTGATGAAGTTTCATGGCGCATTTGGACAGTTCTCGCAGCATACGCGTTGAAAACCACTGATCTATACTTTAGCTGGCCACCACACTGACTTGACTTTGCAACAAACAAGCCATTACATAGGAGGAGCAAGAAGTGGAATGTAAGTGAGCAAAATTGGAAACACAGATGAGGCGCAGATTTACAGACCTTCTGCCTCATTCGCATATTCTTGTGCGATCCTACTTCTGGAAGAGCCTTTTGCAGAAGCAAAAGCAGCCATTCCTTCGAAAACAAACACCTTTTTTGAAAGAACCCTTCCTTCTATTTTGTTTCAGGAAGAGGGGGTCCTTTCGGAAAAGGGGTTTGTTCGCAAAGGAATCCCACCTACATGTCTGTTTTTGCTTCCAGAAAAGGCTGTTCCAGAAGTGAGATTGTGCAAGAATATGCAGATGAAACACAAGACATGTAAATCTGCACCTCATCTGCATTTCTGATCTCACTCATTTGCACTGTGCTTCCAGAAGCAGAATGCAGCGTAGCGGCAGCCTTAGGCTGCATCTACACTAGCTCCCTCCTTTTGGGAAGGACATGGTAATAAGGGATCTCTGGCAGCACCTCATTAGCATCTTCCATGAATATGCAATGTCTCATTAGCATTATGGCACCTACCTCCAATTCAAAAATGCGGCTTTCTAATGCACACCACCCATGTAGATGGGGGCCTTTCAAAAGGACCCCCTGGACTTACAAAACCAAATGGGAAGAAGGGGCTTTTGAAGTCCAGGGGGTCCTTTGAAAGGCCCCCCATCTACACAGGTGGTATGCATTTCAAAAGCAGCACTTCTGAATCATGTGTAGCTACCATTATGCTAATGAGGTGCTGCCACAAATCCCTCATTACTATGCCCCTTATGAAAGGAGGAGGCTAGTATAGACGTAACCTTAGTGTTCTGAGGACTTGTCTGTTGGCATTAATAAAATTTAAAAATAAAGTTTAAGGACCGCCATCAGTCAGCAACTCAATAGTGTGCTAAACACTGCAAAATGCAAAAAAGTTATGTATCATTTAAAAATTTAGTTTAATAAAAATACAAGTGCTATTGTGTTTCCATGTATGATTTAATTCTTACCATTCCTAATGGATCTGCAGCTTGACATAAGTAACGCATATCATGTGCTATTTTCTAAGGTAACAAAAAATCAATTTCCCAAAAAAAAGCCACAAACATATACTGTTAGATATTATAAAATGTTGTACTGAGCTGTAAGTTAGTACATTTTGGGAATCAGATTTGCACTGTGAAGAAATGTGAAGTATCCATGGGAAACAGTTTAAAAAAAAATTAAAAATTTTTACATTTGATTTACATTGATCTGGTTTAAATTAATCCATCCTCCTTTCTCTTGAGATGTATTTTCTAATATTTCATGTAAACATGTGCCAGCCTAACACTGAATTTAAGTTGTTCCCAAGTTTCAAATTGCCACTATCTTCCTCAAAATGTCACCATATTTTTACCTGTGATCTTGTGTATCATCCTCAGTAATTCCTCTCCACACTAATATTAATCTATAAATATCTGAAATGCCACCATATCAAACACCCCTTTCTCTCCAGTTGCTATTTATCCCATTAGTACACATCTTCCAAACGCTCAAAAGATTGGGAGGATATGGGTATCGATTTATCTGCCAATATCTTTCTGACAAAGAGGAGTACATAGAGGAATGTAGTACTGAGTACAGCAGGATCAAGATTATTACCTCCGCAGCTATGTCTGCATCTGCAGTTCAGAAGCTCAACTATCTTTGTAAAAGCCTCACCATACTGCATTAAATTTGTGTTTAGTTTACTGCCCATTGTCCATTTACCAGTTTCTAGCTTTAGTTTTATTTCCACATACCCCACACATCCTCAGATGTACAATTCTTCATTTTTCTGATCCAGCTACAAAATCTAGTTTTAGAGTTTGTAGGCTCACAAAGGGATAGTCTACACTGGAAAGCCAGCTACTGCTAGTATGGATAAAATGATACCTGACTAATCTGCCAAAAATACTGCAGTGAAACTTAAGTGAAAGAGTAACTCGTTTGAAAGAGCATCCATGCACACCACACTCCAAATGAGGAAACAAATCTCACTGGCTACATATACCCTGGCCCCTTCCTTTCAAAAGGGGCATGGAAACGCAGCTCAGAAATGCAAATAAGGTGCTAATTTGGTATTCAGTACCTTGTTTGCATAATGGCCACCACTCGCCATTCCAGAAGAGCTGCTTTCAAAATGCATAAAAACAGCCATGAGATGAGGTTCCTTCAAAAGAAAGCCCTGCTTTCAAGAGCACCCTTTTTTTTTTTTTTTTTTTTTTTTTTTTTTTAAAACAAGGAAGAAGGGTGCTCTGGGGGTTCCTTTTGAAAGGAACCCCAGCTACACAGCTATTTCGCATTTCAACACAGCTCTTCTAGAAAGCAGAGTGGTCACCATTATGCAAAATATGCTTTGAATGTGCAAATTAGCACCTTGTTTGCATTTTTGATCTACCATGAGCCTTTCAAAAGGGAGGGCCAAGTGTAGACGTAGCCTCAGCGAGGTCAATGAAACCAAAGAGGCTTCTCCTCAAACATTTCAATAGTTAACACTAGAGAATGGTAGTGCCAGGAATACATGCAAGAGTCAGGACATTATAAAAAAAGCTTTTGTATCACAATAGTGACATCATTAAAATTCACATTAACATATCTTCGTTTGTAAAAGTAGTGAGACTGAAAGTAGGCATTCAAAGTCAGAAATCGCTGGACTACCATTTCTGTTTGGCTGTCTACATTTACTCCACTCGTGCTTGGTTCTATGTAGTAAAGCATAGTTTCCCCAAACTGGTGAGGGTCATGCCCACCGGTGAGGGGCAAAACGATCCAGCCCCCCACCATTCCCCTATCACCTGAAGATGGATGGCCTTTGCTTCCGGCTCTCAGCCCCTGCCATTTTACATGGGTGACCTGGCACAGCCGCTACAAAAAGCGGGCACCTGACGAAGACCCATGTTGAGCTAGCTGCCTTCTACAAAGATGAGGAAGTGTGGGTTGTGGGGGGAGGAGAAGGAGCATGGGGGTCCCTGGCGTGGGTGAGGGAGATGGGGTAAAGATGGCAGGCTGGTAGTGCCCGGCTTTGTGGGAAGGGAGAGGCTCGGACAGGTGGCTTGCAGGACTCAGGCAGCCAGCTGGCTCGTGGGACTTGCAGTGCTTGGACAGCTGGCCCCAGCAGCACAGGGATCAGGCAGCTGAGGCTGGCAGGTGGGCAGCTGGCCCCAGAAGTGTGGGGTTTGGGTGGGCAGGCAGGTGGCTGGTGCTAGCTGCGTGGGCGGCTGGTCTCAGCAGCATGGGGCTCAGGTGGCTGGCAGCAGTGATGCAGGGCTCAGGCAGGTGGCTGTCTGTTACGGTCATTTCTGGTGGCTAGCACAGGGTTCAGATAGCTGGCCAGCTGGGGCTGCACCAGGCACCTTCAAGGGGCCAAGAAAAACTATTTGTGCTTATTTTTTAAACAGCTGTATATCAAGTTTGCATGTTTATTTTAAATTAGGAATTGAATTTTTTGTTCAAAGGGAGTTTGGATGATGGTAGAGAGGCGAGGGGCATGAGGGTTTCCTCAAAAGTCAAAAGGGTGGGGCAGCGTGATGCTGAAGAGTTTGGGAACCACTGTATTAAGGCAACCTTTGACCTATTACCCAGTGTGTTGTGGGGGAGGTTTGCTATGTCTAAATATGCCGCTTCAGAAGAAGTGACATGGTTATGAGCCATCCAGAGGATGCTAATGAGGCACGGATGTAAACTTTCCATGCCTCATTAGCATACAGGCACATGGTTTGGACTCTGAACCATGTGCCCATATACTAATAAGGCACAGGAAATTTACATCTGCGCCACATTAGCATCCTCCGGACAGCTCATTACCATGCCGATTCTGGAAGAAGAGGCACGTGGAGACATTGCTAGAGCATCAGGGCTGTCTTAGATTATAATGGCAATTAGTACAAAGGCAATATGATGTAACATGAACACAGCATTAGCCATACTGAGTCAAACAAAGAGTACTGGACTAAATGGACCCTATCTACTCAGCAGCTGGCAGTCAGAGGTTGCAGGACATCCAGAGGTTGCGCTTCTGGACAACTTGCCTATCCTCCACAATCTTTCTTGTGTTTTGAACCCAGTCATGCTTTTGCCAAATGATGTTCCAAGGGTCTGCGAGAACCACCAATTAACTGTATGTATTGTGAAGAGTTTTGAGTGTGCTTCCTATTAATCTTTTCGGCTAATGCCTGGCTTATGTATTATGTCAGCAAATAACTTAACACTTCTGCATTCACTCTCTGCACAGAATTCAGGTCTTCAGACTTCTTGGAAAAAGACAGTGGGTTCCAACAGAACAGTCCCAGTCCTCCTCTCCACTCATTAGAGAAGTTATTCCCTACCTCTTTTCCAATTCCACTACATGCTATGTATTAGGACATCAAGATCTCCTTCTTGAGTTCTAACTGCAAAATTAACCCCATTATTTTGTATATAGTTGGAATGTTTTCTGATGTGCATTACTTTTCCATTTACTATTGAATTTCAGCTGCCAGTCTGTCATCCAGTTTTGTGAGATTCCTTTTAACTATGCAGTCAGCTTCAGACATGGCCATGTGAGAACTCTGCCACCTTTGTTTTTTCCCCCCCATATGCTAACAGAGAACTCTGCTGCACTACAGTCAGTCTCCAATACCTATTAGTAAAAATGTAGTACCGACTAACATCTTAGGAAAGTTTCCCCATCTCCACCTTTTAAATCATTACAGTAAACGCTTTCATATCTGGCAGCCCCAGGAACAGAAGGTTGCCAGATGCTCAAGTATTCCAGATGAGAGCACAGCTGGGGACAGGAAGCACAGGCAAGGTCAATGCCCCCGCCACCTTAGCTCCACCTGAGAGGGGAGCCCCATGATCCCACTAGCCAAATCACAATGGAGGGAAGTACCCACTAACACCACCCCTGCCCACATAACATGTCACTAACAAAGTTCAGCTGTCACCACCACCAGATACACACTGGCTTCTCACACTTCACCCTGCACCTTGCAGGCCAGACTGCTCAGTGCCCTCCCTGCATCCCTCCATGCTGGGTATGTGCACACAGCTGGCTAGCTCCTCTGCTCTCCTGCCCAGCATTCGCTGCCCAGAATGGCTACTGTGCACAAACAGCCACGTGTGAGCCCTACAAGTAGAATACTGTCACCATCTTCAAGTAGCTCCAAGCAACAAGGTAATGGGGCAACAACTGAGCAGAAGCTGGTGCTGGGGAGGGTGGGAGGAGTGGAACTAGGATAGGATGGTTCTGTTCTAGAAACCCAACAAGGGTGACATTCTTCTGACGGGAGATAATTAATGAAGTCTGAACTTTAGTGTGTATTGCGTCCTCTGGCTAAGACCAGACCCACTGATTTGAGGGTAGGGAGGAACGGGCAGTTGTGACAGGGCCTGGAGCTGTTTCTGCAGTAGTCGTGGCAGGAGCCCCAGGCCCTTTAAATCACTAATAGAGTGCCAGGTAGTACACTCCACATGGCTCAGAGCTGGCAGAGGGTGGGGGAGGGAAGAAGCGCACACAGTCTGGATGGCACCCCCTGTAGCCCTCCAGGAACACAAAGCTTCCCCCATCCCCCAACACCCAGAAACTAGCAATCCTATCAGTCCCACCCCCACCTTAAGTGAGATCTTAAATAGTTGCTTTTTGAGCAGTATGGACATCAAGACTCCTTCACCCCAACCAAATGGTACAAGCATCCTTTTTTATACACAGCCCTCACCTCAATATTGTAAAATTGAGGAGTGCAGATATGTTGCCCACCACTTAAGGAACAGATGGCAAAATTATCCTGATGGCTGCTAATAATGTTCATTTAATAAGCCGTAGGAACTGAACACAAGGTAAAATTAGTTACCAAATTGTGTGGATGCAGTCAGATTCAAACCTTTACCTTCTGGTTTAAAATTAAACAAACTAAATTTACAAGCTGCTAATTAACTATCTGTTTGGGGCAAGGGGGATAAGAGGAAAAATTGACCCATGGCTCAAAAGATGAGATTATTTGTCAAGTATAGTATTGGCAACAACATGTTCTCTTACTACATTCCAATGTTTTCAGTGTGTCTTGAACTGATGTCAGCCACTTTGTGTCAAGCAGTAACAGAGAGGAAGCTACGCTAGTCTATACACTATCAAAACAAAAAGCAGTCAAGTAGCACTTTAAAGACTAGCAAAATAGTTTATTAGGTGAGCTTTTGTGGGACAGACCCACTTCTTCAGACCATAGCCAGACCAAGTTTTCCAATAATCTTGATAGCTCTACTCGCGCACATTACACAATTCAGCCATTTTCATTGTGGATGACATATCAAAGATTAACGACACTGTTCTCCATAAGGAGAACACAAACTATTGCTACTAGATTCCCTATATATAGGCAATTTCGTTATGTGCGCAAAACGTGTGAGTTGACTGATGCAAGTAACGATAACTTCATTAACTGCACATTTGCATAGCCAAAGCATCCAGGTTCTTCCAACCTGATAAGAAAGGGTTCATGTGTGTCAGGAGAGAAAAATACTTGTTCATACAAAAGGGGAAGAAGGGATGGGTGCTGACTGCTGCAAGCACCTGAACACCATTGGCTGCATCTACACTAGCAAGTTGGTTGGAAAGGTTCTTCAAAAGCTGTGACCCTTCCAAAAGATCCCACAGAGTGTCTATACACAAAATGAACAACAAGAAGTCTTGTGGCACCTTATAGACTAACATTTTGGAGCATAAGCTTTCATGGGCAAAGACCATCATTCATCAGATGCACGAATGGGGGGGATGGTTTCAGAGGGGTATTTAAAAGAGTGGGGTCCCAGTAAGAGGGAGGGCCAGAGCTGACAAGGTCTATTCAGCAAGGTGGAAATGGCCCAGTATCAACAGCACTTATCAAAAGAGATAAAAACCAAGTCAGATCAGACAGGGGGATATGAGCCTTTGTCACAGTCTAATGGGTTCTTTTGAAAATAAATAGAAAGAATGGGGCACTTCTTTTGAAAGTGCTCTTCCGCTCCTGGATCAGCAAGAGCACATTCTTTCGAAAGAAAAATGTGTGTAGATGCTCAGCAGGCCACTCTTTCCAAACACGAGTCCTCCACCAGCCTGTGCATGGAGAAAGCCTGCCCAGCACTGACAGAGTTCTATGTTCCTTGTATCCAGCCACTTTAGAGGCACAGGGAGCCCCAGAGACCCCCACGGTTGGAAGCTGAGAGCGTGGTGGCAGCGAGCACATGAGCTCCTGACACCTACCCTTTCAGCTACCCCTGCAGCAACTGGAGCCAGCTGTCACATGACCCCTCAGGGGCTCCCCCACCGAGCCAGCAGAGTGGTCCCAGGAATCAGCCCCAGTCCCAAAAAGAAGGGCACCCTCCTACACTGAGCCAGAGCTCAGAGACTTGCTGGGCCTCCAGACAGAGCGGCCAGTCTTGTCCCTGACGTTGAGCCAGAAAGCCTAGGGCTAGCAGCCGGCAGGGCCCAGGCACCACCGCTACCATTGCCCAGGCGGGCGTGCAGCCAGAGGGACAGTTGTCATGGCTGGGACACAGAAGCCATGCATACACCACCCCCCTCCACAAGCAGACCCAGATCTTGCAGGAGCAGCTGGCTCTGGAGCCCGCCAGCTTGACCTTACCTGACAGCAAGAGACATGGGAAGAGGTTGCCTTGACCCTGCGCAGCATAAGTAGTGCCCTCAGTGACCAGCAGCACCACCACCACCACCCTGCCACCACTGCTGTCCCCAAACTTGCCCCTGGCACTTTATGGGTCCTGGGCAAGTGGATCCTGAACCCATCCCCTTCTGCCTGCCCCCCCCGCCCAAGCCTGAGCCCACTGCTGCTGCCATCCCAGCACCCCACCTCCCCCAACCTATGCCCCATTTCAGGCCCCCTACACCAAGCCACCACCCTCCACTGTATAGTCATCCCCACCCCATATATAGTTGGGGAATTGCTGTACATTTGCAAGGTTTGGGTTCATTGCAGTAAAAACATTACTTGTCCACTCCCCCATATGCCTTGTTGTTGGATGCGGGAAGGAGAGCAGGGTGAGGGGAGCCTTGACCTTGAGGGCAAAATCAAACTGGTAGGCCTCCCAGATGCAGAGCCCATCACAGTGGGCCTGGCAGTCGGTGGCCAGGGTGGGCTGCTCGCAGCTAGTGCTGGCCTTGACTGCTCACCCCTGGAGGAAGGTTCCCCTTCACCAGGTGGTGGAGGACACAGCATGCCCCCACAACCTGGAGGACGTTGTGTAACCTGATATCAAGGCACATGAGGAGGCACTCAAACCTCAGCTTCAAGCACCAAAATGTATGCTCCCCAGTCAAGCATACCCAGACAAGATGGATGTTGAACAGCTCCTGGGAGGGGGTGGAGTGGCCTGTGTATGGCTGCAAGGGGTAGACCAGGTCAGCCACCATACACAGGGGCACGGTGACATCCCCAAGTGTGCGCTCTTGCTGGGGAATGTAGGTCCCCACCTCCATGCTCCAGCAGAGGCTAGAGTTGCAGCAGACCCGCTCCAATCAGACCACACAGATGTCCATGAACTGGCCCCAATGGTCCACCAGGGCCTGCAGCACCACCAAATGGCAGCCCTTACAATTTATGTATCAGCCAGCACTGTGCTCCAGGGCTTGGATGGCAATGAGTGATGGTTGCACCAAAACAGTGGGGGAAGCTGAGGGCAGTGAACCCTACAATGGCCAGAAGTAGGTGTCTGTGTGTAGACAAAATTTTTCAAAAAAAAAAAAAAAAAGTCTTCCAGAAGGATGTTTCTAAAGACATCACTGTAGTCTAGATGTAGCCACTGATTTAGAGAGACTAAATCATGAGCTTATAACTGACAGAACATTTGAAATCAAAGGAATGCTCTAGTTACAGAACACTGCTGATTTCAGATTTAATAACTGGCTTTTGTTTCATGATTTTCTTTGCAGAATATTTTGTTTAATCAGAAACAGATGCTTATTCTCAAGTACAAGAAGTGAAGATAAACTTTTGTACCCTAAGAAGCATACGGCTTCGTGTACATTGCAGAAGGGATGAAGACTTTCAAGTCCCTGTAATTTTTTCCAGATAGCAATAGCTATCTGATGGCTCTTGTATGAAAGTCTTCCAACATGCAACTGATTCACCTATTTCCATAGTTTTCTGTTCTACATATAGCACTGAGAATTTATAAATCAAGTTTGCCTCCAAATATGCTAACAAAAATTAAGATCAATTTTGTTGTATCTGTGCCTCTGCCTCCTTTGAGCACCAGCATGTCAGGTAAAGGAAAGTCACAGTATCTACTATTGCTAAGGAACCTGACATTCGATAAGTACTTTGTATTTGAGATCCAGGAACGACAGCAAAGTAAATACTGATCCCATTACACAAGTGAGGAAGCTGCAGCAGAGTGGTGACATGGGCAGGTGATGAAAGGTGACATGATGCCCTTGGACACTAGCAAGAAGGGGGAAGAGTCCAGGACAGCTGGATGTATTTTAAAGAAGCCTTACTGAAGGCATAGGAACAAGCCATTCCAATGTGCAGTAAGAAAAGCAAATATAGTAGGCAACCAGGTTGACTTAATCGTGAAGTCTTTGGAGAGCTTAAAACAAGAAGCTTACAAGAAGTGGAAACTTGGACAGATAACTAGGGAAGAGTACAACTATATTGCTTAAGCATGCAGGTGTGTAATCAAGGCGGCCAAAGCACAGCTGGAACTGCAGCTAGCAAGAAACGTGTAAAGGAACAAGAAACTTCTAAAGGCATGTTAGCAATAAGAAGATGGTCAAGGAATGTGCAGGACCTTCCCTGAACAAGGGACGTGAGTGAGTGACAAATTATGTGGGAAAAGCTGAAATACTCCTTTCCTCTGTCTTCACAGATGTCAGCTCCCAGACTGCTGCACAAGGCAGCACAGTGTGGGAAGAAAGCAGACAACCCTCAGTGGAGAAACAGCAGCTTAAGAGCTAGACACACACAAACCCATAGGGCCAGATCTAATCCATCCAAGGATGCTGAGGAAGTTGGCAGATGTGATTGCAGAGCCATAGGCAATCATCCTTGAAAACTCATGGCAATCATGGAAGCCCCTGATTATTAGAAAAAGACAAATGTAGTGCCCATCTTTAAAAAAGGAAAGGAGAATCTGGGGGAACTATAGACCAGTCAGCCTCACTTCAGCCCTCAGAAAGATCAGGAAGGAATACTCAAGGAATCCATTTTGAAGCATTTGGAAGAAGGAAAAGTGGTCAGGAATACACAACATGGATTCACCAAGGGCCTCACCAACCTGACTACCTTCCATGATGAGGTAAGTGGCTCTGTGGATATGGAAAAGGCAGTGGATGTAATATACATTGACCTTAGCTAAGCCTTTGACACAGTCTCCCACAGTATTTTTGTCAACAAGGTTAAAGCAGGAAGGATTGCATAAACTGACAAAGGTGGAAAGAAACCTCACTAGATCAACAAAGAAATATCTGGTTGGCAGTTGGTATCAGAGGGCCCTAAAAGTCGGTTCTGGAGCCCGTTTTTTACAACATCTTTATTAGTGATCTGGATAAGAGGATGATTGCACACTCAGCATGTTCACAGATGACACTAAGCTACAGAGAAAGGTAGATACACTGGAGGGTAGGGATAGGGCCCAGAGTTAGCCTGACGTCTTGGGAGATTGGGCCAAAACTAATCTGATGAGGTTCAGCACACACATGTGCAGAGTCTGGCCCTTGGGCAGGAAGAATCCCAAGTACTGGTACAGGCTGGGGACTGACTGACTAAGCAGCCGTTTGGAAGAAAGTGACTTAGGGATTAAAGTTGATGAGAAGCTGAATATATAGAGTCAGTGTGCCCTTGTAGCCTAAAAGGTTAATGGCATTTTGGGGTGCAGTAGTAGGAACCTGGCCAGCAGATTGTGGGAAGTGATTCTTCCCCTTTATTCAGCATCTGAAGTGCTACATCCAGTTTTGGTGCCCCTTTAACAAAAAGGATATAGATGCACTGGGGAGAGTCCAGCTCAGTACTACAATCATTGAAGGGCTAAAGCACATGAATTATGAGAGGCTGAGGAATTTGAGCTCATGTCATCTATAGAAGAGTCAGGTGTTGGGGGGAGGGGGAAAGGCTACTTGAAGATGGGTTCTAAAGATGCTGGAGGGAGGTTGCTCTCAGCGGTAACACATGACAGAATGAGGAGCAATGGTCTCATGTTGCAGTGTGCAAGATCTAAGTTGAATATTAGGGAGAAAAACACAAAAAACTTATTTCACTGGGCCATGGGTGAAGCACTGGAACGAGTTACCTATAGAAGTGGTAGAAATGCCATCCCTTGAGGTTTTTAAGTCCTAGCTTGACAAAGCCCTGGCTGGAATGGTTTAGTTGGGAGTATTCCTGTTTTTAGCAGGCGGGTGGGCTTGACTTCGAGGTCTCTTCCAGACCTACGATTCACCCCATGAGATCCAGTACATCAGCGTCAGAGGTTAAAATAAGGAACAGAATCCAGGTTTCCCAAGTTCCTGTTCAATTCACAGGTCACATGGTGATTTATTACTTTACATTAAGATCCCATCTTACCCCACCACCCACCCACCCGCCCCTTCAGCTATTACTCAACTCTAGTGGTCTCATTCACATTTACTGGTTTATAGAAGCAACTTCATCATCAGTGTCTAGGTGTGACATCACTGAAACAGCGAAAGCAAAGGATGTTTTAGCAAGTTACAATGTAAATAAATCATGACAAGAAGTACACACCATTTAATAGATTTCTTAGATTTACTTAGTCTTTGCAAGCTTTAACCCATGGAATTTGTAGTATATTGTTTAACCAAACTACCAAAGCTACATTTAGGCCTCATTCACACTACAAACACAAGCAATCATGAAATCCTGAACCAGAACATGTAGCACAGAGGCACTCTAGCCAGATTCTTAAATAAGCCTGACAGCATGGTATAAGGGCACCACTGTTCTATAACCAGATAGGCTGTATCAGTAGTGTAAACAGGCCTCAAAGTCTTAATGATCTAACAGCTAAACAAAGGCAGGCATGAAAACTCAAAGTTGAATTTTAAGTTTTTCTGCCTAGATGTTGCAATATTTCACCCACCGTTTAGAGGCCTTTGTATTCATGTTTTGTTACCCATGGCATGGGATCTCCACTACAGTTAGACATTTCATTGCTTTTGAAGCTTAAAAGCTAAAAGGTTATTTTAATGTACTTTCAGAGTCTCATTTTGAAGGAAAAAATAATTCTGTCACAGAAAAACACTGGCACCTAGCCTGTGGTCCATGGCTAGACTAGTCCTTAATTCGGTCCATTCTTTCCCCAGAAAGAGGAGCATTAGCAAGTCTCTAAAATCCTGAAAAATTTGGAGTTTTGTTGTGATGAACCTGTGTGATGTCTTAAGCAGCTGCTTGTTCACAGACCCTCGATGTTGGCCATCTTGAGGTATGAGACTATGATTTCTTAAGAGCAACTTTCATGCTAGTTAATTTCTCAAACTACTCTGACAATCAATGAGTGAAGTGATGGAGCCATCCCATCTCTTCTTTTCCAGGATTCTAAGGATGGAATACTTTGTAGAGATGGCATGTTTTAGAGGAAACGTTTTATACGAGGAAACAAGTGTGCACACACACACTTGAAGCATGTAACTGAGAGACTTTTAGTAATTTATTAAGCATTGTTTAAAATAAGTTAAAGTTTACCACACAGTTTTTTTTAAATCCTTTTGAATACTACTTAGTCATTAGCTGTCTCAAACAGCTATATTTCAAGTATTTGCTCAATAAAATACTGCTTTTTGACTCATTGTACTGGTTTGACAGTTTTAGGTTTTTAATATATTAAGTGACACTTTAAGAATATAAATATTGAGAATTGAGGGTTCTCCCATTTTTAAAGACAGTCATGAAAACACAGAACTCCTAGGGAAAGGACAAAAAAAAATAGGGTACACCACAGAAATAATGTCACCCTTAACTATAGGAATGTTAGCTGATGCTTGACTTCTACTTTTTAAATATTCATCGAGACAAACTAAATTTTAATAAATTTTGAGAAAAGTGCCTTCATTTTAAATGTTCCTTGCTCTTGTGACAAAAGGATTTGACTATGTGCATCCTCATTAAAGTTTCCTTTGACAGCCTTAAGAATGCCATGAAATTAAACAGAAATATAAGATTATGCTTGGAAATAGAGCAATTCATAAAGTCACCTAGTTACAGTAAACTTTTATGATGTGGCCTTGAATCTAGTGTATTAATACCGCTGCTGAACAGGGTGGTGAAAAACCATTTACACTGAAATTCACCCTGAATTAGGATAATTAGTAGATGCTGCAGTACCAAAGCCACCCTGAAAACAAAATGAATGCATTCTAAAAGCATTTTTCAACTGAATGCCAAACTTCGGAGGTGAATTTAGGCCAATGGCAACCTCTCCCCCCCCCACCCCCACCCCCGTGTAAATGCGACACAATCGGGCCTCACATGCAGGCCTCTCTCTCCATTTCAGGCAGGACCTTTGTTCCGTACGTCGATGTTTTTTCCCCCTAAGCCCGTGACACAACTTGCCACTTTTCCTTCTATTATTTTTCCGGTTCACAGTCTCTAGACTTTGAGACTCCTGATCCCTTAAAACATTCAACTGCGGAAAAACCCGATGAGCCAGTGCACTAGGAGGCTGGGGGAGGGGGAACAATAAAAAAGTTGAACAGCAGGAAGATGGGCCTGCAGCTCTGGCAGAAGCCCCGGCATCGGTTTGTTTACCAGCCCCAGATAGCTAGGGCAGTAGCTAGAAACGGATCGGCTCCAGGACTACGAGCACCACACACCACAAAAATAAATAAATAAAACAAAAATCCTTCACGCCCCCAACCCTCTCACGGATACAGTATCACGGGGCTAGCAGTAAAAGGGGGCGACGAGGGGAAAGAGAGAGAGAGAATGTGTGAGCATTATGCAAACAAACGGCAGGACCAAAGGAATAGTTACTTCTATGAAAGCCATGACAAAGACAAAAAGGAAAGGGAAAAAAGCAGCTCTGAACCGACGGGGGTGAAAATAATCCTCTCCCGGGTAGTCACTATTGTAACTCGAATCACCCCCCCAAACACAGGGCAAATATGGACGACGGCAGCGGCGGCCGATTATTTCGCCTTCTCTTTCCCGACCGGGTTTTTTGTTCGCTCCTATAAAAGTGCAGTAGATCGCGCCTGACACAATAAGCAGAGCAACGAAATGACGGTGGGGGTTGAAGGGGGCGGGGGGGATAAATCGCAATCTGGTGCAGTAATGTCAACCCTGACACCAGCCTTTTGTATTAGCAACCCCACCGGCCAGAGAGCTGGCCGCAGCCGGTGAGAAGGAAAGTCCTCCACCGTGGGGCTCCAGGAGCTTTGTGGGAGACAGGGATTGCGGGGGCAGCTTCTCTCCCGGTAATATTTCGGGGGTACATTGAAGTCAGATCCCAATAGCTGCTTGGCCATTTTGTCAGCTCCGTTTCTGCCACCTCCACCCCCTCTTCTCTTCGCCTCCTTCCTCAGTGGAGGCCTCACTACAACGATCCCATTATTAAGACACAGGGCCTTCACCAGTCCTTCCACTGTGGTGTGGTGTGGTTTGGTGTATACTTCCCCCCCCCCCCCCCCCAACACGCACACCTACCTCCGACCGGCCCCAATACTCACCCTCCCACCCCCCAACAATATCCAGGATGGCGCGTCTCCCCTCCCCCCTTGCCCCGGAGTGACGGGGAAGAGCAGCTGAGCTCATACCGCGGGTGACACAACAAGCCCGGCCAAAAGAGCCTGGAGTAGGCGAGGGAGGCCCAGACCCCCCCCTCACAACCTGGGGGCCCAGGAAAGCGGAGAAGACCCCCCCCCACATACCTAGTTTGTCCCGATGCGGCCTCCGCAGACGCTCCGCACTACCCCAGCAGTAGCTTCCCTTCCCTTCAATTATCAGCTGAAGCCGCAGCACCGACCAGCGTGCCGTCCCCCTCCGCAGCCGAACCCCTTCCCGTGGCACAGGGGAAGGCCGGGGACTACTTACCCCTCAAAGGGGCTCGCAGCCCCTTCCTGCCCCCACTGCCTAAATGCGCTCCCCCTGCCCGGCTGGCAGCCCTCCGCAGAGCCCCGGGACCCACTGTTTGTTCGTCCTGCTTCCCTGCGCTACCAGGCGTTTCTTGGCCTAGCGAGAGGTATCCTTCCGCCGGGGTCGTCACCCCTGGGTCCGTGCAAGTATTTCCCCTCAGGTCAGCGGCGCTGGAGGGACTGTTTTTACCCACTACGGGGTGTGCAAGACCCTCCTCGCCGCTGGGGCAAAGACCCTGCTGGGCGAGAGCGTTAATATCGACTCGGCCCCTTTAAGAGGGGGCTGGGCTCCCAGTGACCTCTCGGGATGCCCGCCCCTTCCTGGTTGCCATAGCCACCTCTTGCCAGCGTCCCAAAATGGCGTCTCTGCTGCCGGAGAACCTGTTCGAGACCCGCGTGCAGGCCCCAGCTCCCAGCAAAGACTTCTACCAGCTGATCGTCACCCGGAAGGAGGTGGGTGAATGCGGGAGGAAGGCCCCGCCCGTGGCCTCCGCCGGCGGCCAGCGCCAGCGCCCTCATCCCACTGCCCCTGCCCGCCCACCGGCCTGTTGGTGCCCCGGCTCGCGCGCAGACAGCGCTGCTCCCCGGGCTGTCGTGGCAACCGAACCTTGGGGAGGGTCCACGGATCTGCCAGTGGCGGCGGGGGGGACATCTGGTTGAAGATGTTGACGAGGAGTCTACCGTGCGGGTGCGGAAACACCACTGGTGGGTCCAGGGAGCACGTCGGATTGCTAAACCTCACTGAAATAGGCTTAATAACAGAGAGGGAGCCGTGCTAGTCTATATACTATAAAGAAACAGTCAAGTAGCACTTTAAAGCCTAACAAAATAACTTATTGGGTGAGCTTTCGTGGGACAGACCCACTTCTTCAGACCGTAGCCAGACCAGAACAGACTCAATATTTAAGGCACAGAGAACCAAAAATAGTAATCAAGGTTGACAAATCAGAAAAAAATGATCAAGGTGAGCAAATCAGAGAGTAGAGGGGAGGGAGGGAAGTCAAGAATTAGATTAAGCCATGTATGCAAAACAGCCCCTATAATGACATGGGTCTGTGAATGCATGGGAAAGCATTGCTACCTGGGCATCAAACTCACTGACCCAGGGAGGCAGTGAGTACCATCACTCAGGGTCTGAGTGGTACATGCAATGCACCTGAGGATCCAATGCGAGTGCCAGCAAGCACTTCAGGGATAGACTGGAATAGTCACCAAATAAGTATGAAAAAGTGTTGCAAAATGATCACTCAGTAACCTTGAAAACTTTCACAGTGGTGTTGATACTGTGACCTTCAAAAATAGAAAACAAATTTATGGATCTTCAAAGACTGTCACAAGAAAGTGATGGAGGGTATAGAGAAAACACACAATGCTGAGAATAGTCACAATGCTTTTCCTAAGGAAAAGAATCTTTAAAGGATCTGAAATAAACTAAATCTACTGGCAAGTCAATCGTTTTACATTGAAATTTAGTGCCAGACAGATGAGGTGAATAACTAGAAAAAAATTAATCTGCCTCTCCTGGGAGAGGCTAATACATGTCAAGACATTTCTTTGGTGGGTCTGATAGAATCTTATTTCTCTGGTGATGTCCATGGCTGGTTTTCAATGTGAGGCAGAAAGAGATTGTTCAGAATAATCCTGAGTGAGATTTCAGTCTCTTATTGAAACATACTGCAAAATCCTTTCTCACAAGACCAAGAGGGATGCCTTCAAATGTCTTTAAGATTAATCTCCAGTAAGAGATTTCCCCCTCTGCACACACACAAATGAAAACTAATTTTCATTTATTTAAAGCTTTACTTCTATTTTCTTTAATTTCACCCTAACTTTGACAGGAACTGGTCTGGAAAGTGAAGGTATTGCACAGAGAACGGATGCAAGCTGTCTCAAAATGCATGTGTCAGTTTTAATGTTATGAGATTTAAAAAATGTGCTAAGTGAGATTTTAATTCTTTGTCACAGGGCTATGTCTACACTAGCCCCAAACTTCGAAATGGCCATGTAAAAGGCGATTTCGAAGTTTACTAATGAAGCGCTGAAATACATATTCAGCGCCTCATTAGCATGCGGGCAGCCACGGCATTTCGAAATTGATGCGGCTCGCCGCCACGCAGCTCATCCAGACGGGGCTCCTTTTCGAAAGGACCCCGCCTACTTTGAAGTCCCCTTATTCCTGTGAGCAGATGGCCATTTACATGGCCATTTCGAAGTTTGGGGCTAGTGTAGACACGGCCAGGGAGATAATTTTTACATGGCATTAAAGCTAAACCAAAATAACTGAGATGTCTTTCCTCCAATTGGGCAAGAGTTGGCCTGTAAAATAAGCAAACCAATATAGAATTTATAACTTCAAAATTATTACAATTCTAAGCTTTCGATATGCCTCACATTTTTTCTTTCTCTCCTCAGAGTTATTGGTTTCCTTCTAAATGTGCTGCTATAATTGTTGGCTTTTCTTCAATGAATACAAAAATATACCAGTCAACAACAACAACAAAAATACATAAGATTTCACAACAAATTCGCTTACAACTTCCTTTTTAACTTGATAGCTTTCTGAAAAATTCTTGTAAGGCTGAAATTTCCATATTATATATCTAACTAAGGTGATTTTTTTTAAAAAAATGTTCATTGCATCCTGCCATTTTTGAAAAAGTATCTATTGTTTCCCCTTTATGACATAAGCACTCAGGCAATATTTGGACTCCTCAGAATTGTTTCAGTTGGGTGGAGAAAAGGAACCAGGTATTTTCTTGATATGATCTGATTATTTACTTAGAAATGTACATTCCTTTCTCCCTAAACACAACAGGAATTAAAAAGTAAGTCACAGTTTGCTCACAGTTCCCAGCCCCTTATTGGCGAGCACTCAAAACAAAGAGCTCTCTCTCTCTTTCTCTGGTGTTTCTCAAGACCATGCTCCATACTGTACTGTCTCCTTTTCTGTGTCTGCTGTGGTATTTCTCACTGATTTCTCTAATACACACCACTCCAGTCCAATCAGACCTTGCTAATACCAATAGCACAGAGGGATCTCTTGCCCCATGGCTAATATCCACCAGTTTCAGTGAGGTTTAACCCAACCCATAAAAATATCTTATTTTAACCTTTTTTTTTATGAAGAAAGGATATTTGGGTATTCTGAAAAGAACTTCAGGTAGTTTTTGTTTAAAAGGCAGCAGTTTGGTAGTTCAAACTGTGGTCAGACTTCGTTGGTATTTCCCTGCTGTGTACCTTTAAGCATGTAAATAGCAGCACAGAAGTCAGTGGAACTACTACTTGTGTGTACTGTTCTCTCAAACATTTTCTATCCTTGGGCAGGTTGGAATTTCTTATGTGCAACACTAATACTGAGGTCATGTGTAGATGTGCACTCCCAGTTAATAGAGCTGGAAGAAAAAATATTAAAACAAGGGGCAATGCTTAAGATGTTTATGTGAAATTAAATACAAAGAAAATTAACACTACCCGTGGAGTACATGCATTATCATCCTATCTAACAACTCAAGCTAATAAACACATCAGAATGAGGCATGCTAAAAACAGCTATATAAATAAATCCAACATATGGCCATTAAATAAAAGTATAACAAATATGCATCAGGTATCTACGACATTCCAAAAATTCTGTTTCTTACCGTAAGCCATTAAAACTATGTGAACTTTCTTTGAACTGTCATCATGCAAATGTCATGGGCTATGCTTTTGCTCCACTATTCATTCCCTAAAGCCTGAATCCTTATCTACAAAGGCAGTCTAAAGCGTACATCTACACTACAAGATAAATTCCAGTTTATTCATATTGATTTTGTAATTCTGGAATTAATAAGTTTGAATTTGACCATCATCACTTCCCCCATGCTCCTCACATTGCTGCCACACTCAAACTGGCAAACATTGAATGTTGCAGTAGTGCATTGTGGGAACCTATCCCACAGTTCCCTCATCTCTGTAGCATTCTGGATACACTCGCTGGTTTTAACATCATCTTCCCATGTTGCATTTTCCTCATTCTCATCCCATGCTAAGCAAACATCCATTTTGCCCCTTGAAAGAAAGAAAAAGTAGGGCATCCACACAGATGGCAAAAAAGGTTTACATCAATTACTCCCTTCCGTAGCTGAACTCTCAACTGGCCATCCACTGAGTGTCCCCACTCCCATGATTGCATCCGATCCCTGAAAATAATACAGGGGCTTATACTTTTTTCTTAGATTTTTCTATCCTCTGTCTTCTAACTTTGAGAATAAAGAATTTTTTACTTTCCCCTTCATTATCCAGATATTGCCAACAGGGGTGCAACAACTGTGTTCTCAACTGGCTGTCCACTGAGTGTTCCCCCTCCCATACCTGCATGTGATCCCTGAAAATAATACAGGGCCCCTGAAAAGCATAAAGAAAGAGAAGATAGGAAAGTTTTTCAGAAAAGAGAGTTGCTGATAGGGAGAGTCTTTGGCTTTCCAGTGCATATAAGGCTTCTCTGCAATGCCTCTGTTCTCAATTGGCCATCCACTGAGCGTTCCATCCCCCAACATTGCATGTGATCCCTGAAAAAAATACAGGGGCCTGGACTGTATTCTCAAAGTTAGAAGAAAGAGGATAGAAAAGACGAGGAAAAGGAATTTTTGACTTTCCCCTTCACTGCACAGATATTGCCAACACAGGTGATGGCAGTGAAATATAATACACTGAACTTACAATGCAAACAGGAATCTCAACTAGCCCCTCCCCCACAGGTTTCTGAGGGCGTCAAAGCATGAAGACAGATAGGAGATGTTAGCAAAAACATTTTATAACTGAAATATAAAACCAGCAGGTGTGTGCAATGGACAGCAAGCTCCCGAAAATATTTTTGGCAGGGTGTCGGGGGCGGGGGGTGCTGTGGTCTGCAGCTGCAGAGCCACTTGGAATGTTGAAGTCGCTGAAGTAGCCCCCCGACTATCTTAGCCACAGGCGGAGACTTCCCTCACAGTGGAAGCAAACCCCTAAATATCTTAGCTGCCAGGGGAGACTTCCCTCTGGCAGCTGCAAGCAGGCATGGAGGGGGTTCAGGAAGCTGAAAGCTAAATCGCCCCTCACTCTTCTCTTCTGCAAACTAAATAAGCACAGATCCCTCAACCTCTTCTCCTAGGTCATGTGCTCCAGCCCCCTAATCATTTTTACTGCGCTCCACTAGACCTGCTCCAATGCGTCAACATCCTTTCTCTTCTGGGGGAGGCCAGAACTGGACGCAATACTCTAGATTTGGCCTCACTGATGCCAAACAGAGGGGAATAATAACTTCTCTACATCTGCTGGAAGTGCTCCTCCTAATGCACCCCAATATGCCATTAGTCTTCCTGGCTTCAAGAGCACATATTGACTTATATTCAGCCTCTCATCCACTGTAATCCCCAGGTCCTTTTCTGCTACACTGCTACTTAGCCAGTCAGTCCCCAACCTGTAACAATGCTTGGGATTCTTCTGTCCCAAGTGCGGGGCTCTGCAGTTGTCCTTGTTGATCTTCATCAGATTACTTTTAGCCCAATCCTCCAGTTCATCTGTGTCACTCTAGACCCTATTCCTACCTTTCAACATATCTACCTCTCCCGCTAGCTTAGTGTCATCCACAGATTTGCAGAGGGTGCAATCCATTCCCTCATCCAGGTCATTAATAAAGATTTTGAATGATACAGAACCGATCCCTGGGGCACTCCACCAGAAACCAACCACCAACCAGACATTGAGCCATTGATCAATACCCATTGGGCCCAAACATCTATTCAGCTTTCTATCCACCTTACAGTCTATTTATCCAATCCGTACTTCCTTAACTTATGGGCAAGAATACTTGTGGGAGACTTTCAAAAGCTTTGCTAAAGTCAGGGTATATCACATCCATTGACTTCCCCATGTCCACAGAGCCAGTTACCTCATTATAGAAGCTAATCAGATTGGTCAGACATGACTTGCCCTTGGTGAATCCATGTTGACTACTCTTAATCACTTTCCCCTCTTCCAAGTGCTTCAAAATGGATTCCTTGAGGCACTCCTCCATGAGTTTTCTGGGGTCTGAGGTAAGGCTGACTAAGTCTATAGCTCTCTGGATTGTCCTTTCCTTTTTTAAAGATGGGAAATATATTTGCCTTTTTCCAGTCATCTGAGACCTCTCCCGATCTTGACAAGTTTTCAAAGATAATGGCCGAAGGCTCTGCAATGACATTTGCCAATTCCCTCAGTACTCTTGGATGCATTAAATCTGGACCCATGGATTTGTGTATGTCTAGCTTTTCTAAACAGCCCTTAACTTGTTCTCTCCCAACAGAGGGCTGCCCAGCTTCTTCCCATACTGTATTGCCTAAAGCAGTAGTCTGGGAGCTGACCTTGTCCATGAAGACAGAGGCAAAAAAAGCACTGAGTACTTCAGCCTTTCCCACATCATCAGTCTCCAAGTTACCTCTGTCATCCAGTAATGGCCCCACACCCTCCCTGATCATCTTCTTATTGTTAACATGTCTGTAAACACCCTTCTTGTTACCCTTCACATCCCTTGCTAGCTGCAGTTCCAATTTTGCTTTTGCCTGCCTGATTACTCCCCTGCATACTCCTCCTTAGTCATCTGTCTAAGTTTCCACTTCTTAGATGCATGCTTTTTGAGTTTAAGCTTGACAAGTATTTCCCTGATAAGCCAGGATGGTTGCCTACCATATTTGCTTTTCTTAATGCACATCAGGATGGTTTGTTCCTGTGCCTTCCATAAGGCTTCTTTAAAATACTGCAAGTTCTCCTGAACTCCTTTACCCTTCAGATTAGCTTTGTAGGGGATCTTGCCCATTAGTTTTCTGAGAGAGTCAAAGTCTGCTCTTCTGAAATCAAGAGTCTTCCTTTACTTCTCACCTTCCTTCCTTTTGTCAGGATCCTGAAATCCACCGTCTCATGATCACTACAGCTCAGGTTGCCACCCACTTATGGATAATAAGACCATAAGTATATCAGAATGCTACATATAAATCTATGGTATGCCCCCATTTTGAATACTGAATGCAATTCTGGTCACCCCATCTCAAAAAAAAGTGCATTCAGTTTGCAAATGTTACAAAGAAGAGGAACAACAATTTTTGAATATGGAACATCTTTCATATGAGTGGCAATTAAAAAGACTGGGACTGCTCAGTTTAGAAAAGAGGCAGCTGAGGAGGACTATAAAATCATAAAGGATGTCGAGAAATTGAATAAAGGAGTGTTATTTTCATTTACTATAACACAAGAGCCGGGGTCACTCAATTAAATCGATAGGTAGCAGGTTTATCGCAAACATAAGGAAGTCCTACACATAATGCACAATCAGTCTCATTACCAGGGATTGTTATGAAATACAAAAGTATAACTGGATTAAAAAAATACAATTAAGTTCATGGATAATAAGTTCATAAATAACTGTTGGCTAAGATAGTCACATATGCAACCCCATGCTCTGGATGGTCCTAAACCTCTTCCTGCCAAAATCTGGGAGTGGCTGACAGGATGGATCACTTGGTAATTGGGCCTGTACATTTCCTCTGAAGCATCTGGCACAGGCCACTGCCAGAAGACAGGATACCGGGCTAAATATACCATTGATCTGACCCATTCTTGAGAGACATTTGCATGAATTTGGAGGAAGGGGCAGGATCATTGCCTCCAAGAATGAGGTTTAAAGAACATAGTGGTGAAAGGCAGGTCTGGCCAAAGAAGCCTTGCCTATTAAGAGTCCTTCTGGGAGTGATGGTAATATGGGTTAGGAATTTTTTGTAGAATTCGCTAGTGGAGGAAAGGGTTTACCTTTTGTCTCTCTTAGTTTTACCTTCAAAACTGTTGTCTGGAATGGATGATTGATTCATGCTTTCTCTCCCCTGCACCCCACAGCTTGCTTGTTCTGCAATTATTACATGTTCTGTTGGTAATTAGGTTGAAACATCTGGCTAGTGACCTACTGTATGATTTGTCTAGCATTGATTACAAATGATGATAAAGTTAACGTCTATTGATATGGGGGGAGGGGTTGCCGCAAAGTATATACCAGTTGCATTGAAGGAACATAATTAGTAATAAAGAAGTAGAAGTTCCAAGAATAAAATTGTATTGTATTGAGGATAATTGTCTATGACTAAAAAGTAAGATTTCAAAAGGTTCAGGAACTTCAGGGAATTTACTCCAGAGGGTAGGGATAGTGTGGCAAGACAGAGTAATGACAAACAGTAGTCTCATGCTTAAGTCCCTTAGGAAACGGCTTGGTAACTAGAAAATTAGGATGGTAACACTAGGAATGTAACCAGAGAATGACCTACTCAGCGTGTAATTACTATTACACCTGTCACCCACTCCATTAGCAAATGCTTGACTAGGCGTGGGATTGCTTCATGTTGGTAAAATGATTAACCACTTAGCCATAAAAATAATACCTAGTACTTATGGAATAACTTTTATGTTTTGCCAAATATTCGTGTGTAATTTCCCTGTATGACTGCATACTAACAAAGAACTACCTTACCTGCATGTGAAGTAGGAGATCAATGCCCAGATTTTTTTAACAAATAAACAGTTTCAGAACCGTCAAGATGTACAAATAACTTTTGTGTGCAACCAAATATTCCTCTTGCTGTTGTTCTTTTCCGTCCTCCCTCTCTTCTCGTTTGTTTCCAGCTTGTTGTGTTTTAAATTAGGCCCAATCCTTCAATAAATTCTGAGTCCAGTGGTGTTAACCATTTTAATTGTATTGCAAGTCTTGCAATGTTAGGGTGTTTTCTTTAAATGCCAGTTCTTGTAGTCATGGGATTACATGAGACTCTCAGCTTTCATTTTCTTAAAAGTAATTTTCTACTCCTCATATTATAAAACAACAAAAGTAGGCATCACTGGTAACCTGTTGTGAGTCACTTATGGTCAGGCCTGCAATTGCTCCTGGGCCCCTTTGAAACACCATGGCAGCACTGCTCTGGCTGCCCACAATTGTAAGGGAGTAGGGGGAGGGTACAGTACCATCGTCCAGGTGATACTAAGGACTGACTGCCCTTGGCCCTGCCCCTTCTGCTCTTGGTCCCTCCCCTTCTGGTTACAGAGCTGGGCCCCCCTCCCATCTTGCCCGAGGGCCCATGGCAGCATTTGGAACCACTGCTTATGGTCTACCTGCTCTTCAAAAGTAGGGAGGAAATCAATGAATGTTGCTCAGCAATTCTTAAAATCACGGTCTTCACACTTAAACAGTAGCTGAATGTCCCCTTCATATCTCTAGGCTCTTGGAAGCGCTTGTTTTTAAAATTAATGATGCCACTTTGAATCAAGCATGTTCATGGATGTTACTGCGAATCCATAATCAGCAGGGCAACAGCTATTGCAGGTCCTGGGGAAAGGTAGGAAGAGAGCCTGGCACTGAACCCTGGAAAGGGCGGAGACAAGGATGGAATTGAGGTGGCCCTCACTGCCGCCCAGACTGTGACAGTAGACCTTTACTCTCCCGCAGCCAGAGTAATGCTGCCACAGCGCTGCAAAGTTACCCAGGGCTCCAGCCACCACTGCTGCCAAAGTGAGGCCCTTTGCCCTCCCCCACCTCTTTGGCAGACCTCTCTACTATAAATCAGTTAATAATATTGACTGTAATGCCATGGCTTTGCCCTTGAGCTGTGAGCCTGGGGCTAAGCCAGTCAGGCAACTTCCTGTGAAACTCAAAAGGTAGGACTAATAAAGGGAAAGTTTAGGAGGCTGTAGTGAGACTCCAGACAGTGTGGACGGAATCTGCCAAGAAGATTCTCTGATCAGATGAATTGCTTTAAGTAGGAAGGGTTGGGAGTAACTGGTTAAGGCAGAAAGGACTCTGATCAGACTAGGGGAGTTTGGGCTATACCCAACTAGAGGCTAGAGGGAAGATCTTTTGGTTTAATTTTGAACTTTAAATTAATAAATTTGACACTAAGCAGGGTGGTTGCAATTGGACTGAAAAATCTCTGTGGAGTTTGAGGCTCTCAAAGGGGAAATAGAAGTGAGGGGCTGCATGCAGGGCTTCCCTGAGCCTCCCGGGGGGGATGGTGTGTGGCAGCCACTCACCTACACTGACACCCCAAACAGTTGAAATCAGATCTTCTTTAGGACATAAACTGCAAATAATAGAATATCAAATAATTCATTTTGACGTATTTTTAGTGTCTGACTGGAAGAGAAAGAAAGATGGGGTGGGGAGGGTGAAGGCTTTAAGAGGGACCGGAATATGTCTGGGGAAGGAAGCAGTGGGAGGATTTGGGAACTACTTATGAGGGAAGATCTAAAGTAGAAAATGAGTGAGGTTATGGAGTATTTACATAGAAATCTTATAAAAACTAGGTTAAATAAAATCAGTTTTATGTAGAACTGCTTATTAATTGTACAAATAATTTACTAATTATTTTGGATGATATTGATTTAAAAATCTCAAATTTTACTCAAAATTTCTGCAGAGAAAGATAAAATTATATTATAGTTTAGGTAATGAAGGCCAAAAAGGCCACGTGTACACTATAGTAGACTTTTGAAAGAAGATTTTCCAGAAGATTTTGAAGAATCACATCCACACATTAAAAGTGGATTGAAAGAGCATGTTGATACAGCCACGGGTGCTCTTTCAAAAGAATGGGCTAGGAAGTCCGTGGACGGGGTCACATGTCAGGAAAGCCCATCCGGGAGTCCCAGGCATGTGCTGCCTTAAAGGAGTCCTCCCAAACAGCCCCTCCCTGCACATGCTGCTGAGGCCTGCCAAGCTTGTTTGTAGTGAAGCTGAGCCTGTGCCCATTTCTGACTCTCACTTGTGAGAGCCATGAACCCACAGCAGCTGTGGACCCAAACGATTGCCTTGACTCGCCCGCTGGCCATCCTGCTCGCAGCTGTCCTCCACCTCTTTCAGTGCTGGAGACCCAGCCTTAGGGGTTCCAACCAACCACCACAGCCCCTGCCACACCACCCCGAGCCATCTGGTGCATGTGGACTCACCCCATGAGCTCTGATGGGACCAGTTGGTCTTGGTTGAGTGGCATGATGTGCACTGGCTGCAGAACCTCCTAATGAAGAAGGATACCTTCATGGAGCTCTGCAGCTGGCTCCCCCCATCTTCTGATGCTAGGACACCCAGATGTGGCCAGCCCTCTCAGTGGAGAAGCATGTGGCCATCACCGTGTGGAAGTTCGCCATCCTGGATAGCTACTGCTCCATCAGACAGGAGTTTGGGGTGGGCAAGTCAGAGCTGTCGTCAGACTTACCTCAGAGCTGTCGTCCTCGAGGTAAGGCACACTCCGCTTGCTGGCCCAGCACAGGGAGTGTGGGGGGACTGCCAGGCAAGGGGTAACCCCAGGGGCTGAGGGTGGGTGTGCAAGGGGCTGAGGCGGAGGGGGGGAAGCCCCGCACCAGAGGACCGTGATGCCCTACCAGTGCACAGACCCGCTGCCAGAGGGGTGACTTCAAGAGGGGTGGCACCCAGAGGGAAGAAGGTCCTGGGAAGGGGAAGGAGCAAGGGTACACCTGCTCACACCCAGAAGTATGCCTTCTCTCTGTTCCCTGCAGGTCATCAGAGCCATCAACCAGGTGCTGCTCTGGAGGCTCATGTGCTGGGGACTTGGACGTGGCCATTGCAGGGTTCACTGCCCTTAGCTTCCCCCATTGTTTCACAGTGATCGACAGAATGCACATTACCATCAGAGTCCCAGATCACAGTGTCGGCCTCAATGTGAATAGGAAGGCCTACCATTCCATCATGTTGCAGGCATTGGTTTATGGATGTTTATGTGGGCTGGCTGAGCCAGGCGCATGGTGAGTGTGTGTCCTGGAACTCTGCCCTGTACCACAAGGTGGAGACCAGGACCTACATCCCCCAGTGGGAGCGTGCCATTGGAGACAGTGCCATACCCCTCTGCATGGTGGGCAACCTGGCCTACCCCCTGCAGCCCTGTTTTATGCGGCCATACATGGGCTACCTCAGTCCCACCCAGGAGCTCTTCAACAACCATCTTGCAGGGGTATGGCACCACACAGTGTGCCTTTGGCTGCTTGAAGGCAAGATTTAGGTGTCTCATCACACACCTCAACATCAGGGTGGAAAACTTCCCCGAAGTTGTGGGGGTCTGTTGTGCCCTCCACCATCTCATTGAGGCCACAGAGAAGACAACCCAGGGCTGGATAGTCAAGACTGGCCCTGGATACAAGCAGCCTGCCATGGTCCCTGACTGCCAGGACCACTGCAATGGACTCTGCCTCTGGGACACCCTCCAGGAGGATTTTGCCTATGAGCCAGAATGATCCAGCCCAGGCATCACCTGCAGACCCCTCCGACCCATCCACCCTTCCCTGCTCCCCCGCAAGAACCAGGACGTGGGAGTGTTGCAACTATTAAACTTTAATGAAACAAAGAAACTTTAGAAGAATAAAAACTGTGCCTTTAACTATATACACTGGCAAAAGGGGGTAACTATACACTTTAAAGGGCCCGGGAGGGGGGACATTTCAACCTGCATGGGAGGGCTCAGGACAGGGATTGGGGGACATTATTCCAGGTCCCTGTTGAGGCTGGGATGGGGGGTGGACCATCAGCCTCAGCCTTAGCATAGGGGCCGGGGGGCTGCCTCAGCATGGGCTCTCCCTCCTCCCGCCTTGGGGTGTGTGACACACCGCACACTTACTGGAGGGTCCCTCAAGGAGGCTGGGGAATGCCCAGCTTGTGGTTGCTTGGCTGGAGGATGCTGAGGGCAGTTCGATGATGAGTGTCCTGTCTGAGGACTTGTCCCTGGACGAGGACCTCCAGCTCTGACCCTGGGTCTGGTGCAATGGCCTGGCTGGATGGCCAGGGCTGGTCCCTTCTAGACCCAGCTCCTGCTCCGATGTGGCAGGGCTCTCCGGGACTGCTGTGGCCAGGAGTGTGTGGGGTGGGGAGCTGTCCTCAGCAGTGAGGAGCCTGTGTAGTTCCCTGTAATACGGACAGGCAGCAGGGCCTGCCCCAACCATCTGGCACTGTTCTGGGCCTGCATAGTTCCTTGCTGCATTTCCTTTACTTTCACCAGGCTTGGTGAGCAGTCTGAGCAGGGTAGCCTCAGGCGGCCAAGCCACTGGCCAGTTAGGCATAGGAGGGGGCATTCTGCTGGTGGCCCATGGTGTCCCAGAGGACCTTCTCATCTTGCCAGAGCCCCAGGAGGTCCTGGAGCTCTGGCTCAGTTCATGAGGGGCCCTCCATTTTGTGCACCAGACAGGTTTCTGGGACCCCTCAGCCAGCTCCCTTGGGCCCCTGGGTGTTACGGCACAGCTGGGTGCCAGTCATGCTGGCTCCGGGTGCCGCAGGGGGTGGCTCGAGGGAGTGGATCGCAACATCACATGGGTTTGCTGCCTCCACACGCTTAGCTTCCTGACAGGGGATTTCTGTGTCCCAGCAGCTTTAAGAGTGGGTGGATGCAGAGACCATAGTCCTGGTGGTTCTGGCTGGTGCTCCAGCTGGCTGGCATCCTGCAGGACTGCTCTTTTGAAAGAAGGGCCCCGGAGCATCTACATACTCTTTTTTCCCCCAAAAGATTCTTTTGGAAGAAGGCGCTCTTCATGGTCTGCAATCAGAAGAGAGCCTCCAGACGAAGCACTGCGTTCTTTCAAAAGGAAAGAGTGCATTTTGTGTGTAGATGCTCCATGTGTTCTTTCAAAAAAGGGCCTCCTTTTCTAAAAGAACTTGCTAGTGTGGACATGGCCAAAGAGAGCAGGTAATTTATATCTGTGTGGGAGAGGCAGCAAGGCAAATTTACTATAGCAGACAGGAAATTAGTCAGAAAAAGGCAGTGATTTGAGTGGAGACTTTGATGGGTGTGGACGTTAGATATGATTAGAGATTAGATTGGTAACAATACAGAAACTGTTTCTGCAGCTTCATTTTACATCATTCCGGGGCAGAACCTCAGATGATGTCAATCTTCATAGTTCTGTTGATTTCAGTTTGGGCACACTGATTTACAACGGCAGTGGCATTGGATCGTTTATAAAAGAGAGGCTTTGTAAAATTATTGTTTTCAAAAATCTTGGTGGTTTTATTTTCTTTTTTTACATTTCAAGCCACTAATTATTGGGGTGAAATTTGTTACTGTTTGCCAAATTGTACATCATATAAAGATATCTTTTTTTCTTCGACAGTGTCTTAGTTTACAAATGCGAGTATACGTAGAAATGCATTAGAGTTGTTCAGAAAATGGGAATATCTTGTTTGGAATACTTCATATATTCAGAAATTAAAATACTGAAAAAATTGCATGAAAACCAAAATATTTTGGTGCATAAATGCTGCTGTAGTGCCTCATGAGAATTACAGTTTGGGGTCCTATCTTCCCATTATTTTCTATAGTATTAGGTTTCCTGCTTGGACTATGTCCAGCATCTGATGAAGTGAGTCTGTGCTCACGAAAGCTCATGCTCAAAACTTTTCTGTTAGTCTATAAGGTACCACAGGACCCTTCGTTGCTGTTACAGATCCAGACTAACACGGCTACCCCTCCGATACTTTATATCTCCCGTTGTGCACCATGTTCTTCGGCCTTGCATAACATCCTGTACATTATGGGAGTCCCTTGCCTTGCAGTGTCATTGGATATGTGCGCAGCCCATAATACGAGCATGGGAATATGAGGCAACAGACCTGGAACATCCATAAGACACTGCAATCCTGTAGTACCTTAGGTTACGTCTACACTAGACAGTTTTGAAGACAAAACTGAGGTTTTGTAGACAAAACTGACAGGGCGTCTATGCACAAAAGTGTGTATTGTCAACAAAAAACTGTGTAGGTACTCCAGGGGGCCTTTTTGTTGACAGAATGGATCAAAAGATCAATCTGCTGTTATGTGTAGATGTGATCTGTTGACAGTTTTGTCGGAACATCTCTTCCAACAGTAACTTCTGCAGACAGATACTTCTAGTGTAGATGTAACGTTGGTGGGTACAGAAGCTTATGACCTAATTGTTAGTTTCTAAAGCTGAGTCTACACATGCCCCTTCCTTTTGTAGGGGGCATGTTAATGAGGCAGTTTGGAAGATGCTAATGAGGTGCTCACATGAATGTGCAGCGCCTCATTGGTATAATGGCAGCTGTGTGTAAAACCAAATAGGAAGAAGGGGCTTTTGACGTTCAGGGGGCCTTTCAAAAGGCCCCTGTCTACACCAGCAGTGTGCGTTCCAAAAGCGTGACTTTTGAATTGCACATGGCCACCATTATGCCAATGAAGCGTTGCATATTCATGTCAGCATCTCATAAGTGTCTTCCAAAGTGCCTCGTTGACATGCCTCCTCTGAAAGGAGGGGGCATGTGTAGAACCAGCTTAAGGTGCTACAAGACTTCTTGTTACTTGTAGAGCTACAGACTAACACTGCTAACCCTCTGAGACTATAAAATGCTGCAGCAGCATATGTAATTCAAAATATTTTTAGTTTCTGTCATTGTTTTTACATTCTTTTTTTTTTGCAGAAAGCTAACACTTTGCTAAAATTTTGTTCAGTCAAAT
The DNA here is from genome assembly GCF_033958435.1 of Carettochelys insculpta. Lineage (NCBI taxonomy): Eukaryota > Metazoa > Chordata > Testudines > Carettochelyidae > Carettochelys > Carettochelys insculpta. Next base: position 21,181,297 of record NC_134146.1, read on the forward strand.
ACTCAGTTTTCAACTGATAAGCATTTGACCGATTTTTTTCAGACCAGTCCTTCTTTGTATCATATTTTTCAAAGAAATACAGATTAAAATTAATCATGAGGCTATATCACAGTGTGCTTGTAAATAAAATACTGTTTTATTTTGCAGTTGTCATGAAATCCCATCAAGGGACAGGATCCTTCTTGTATCTGGGGTGATTTTGATTCCTCTTAACCCGGTTCTAGTATATGATTAATGATACCGCACTCAAATTACATGGCTTAATCTCTTATTTTTACCTAAGAATTTCTTGCATGGACTATATATAACTGCACTGAAGATGGATATCTGCAAACATATCTACAGCTATATAATTCTGTCTGCCATGCACATAATTGTCAGGTCATGGACATATAATGTCTGTAACTAATATAGTAGTACATACCTACCATAGGAAAACTATTTTCTCCTCATTAAATATGACTTTCCAGCTGTACTTGGCTCCTTTCCAGACTTGCTTGGACAAAAGTATGTCATTGCTTATCCTTCTTTATGATCTTTAATTTTTCAATAATTATATTTGCTGCTTCGTTTAATTAGGATTATATGCAACTTATCAGGGTCTTTTTTTTACTCTGTGTGGTACATCTGCAGAATTCTTCAATGTAATTCTCTTTTTTTCTTACCTACCGAAAGTGAATATAAAACTTTTCTTTCTTTGCTATTGAGTTAATTTTGTTATATGTAATTTTTCTATTGCCTTTTAAATCTTCATAGCACATTTTCTTTTTTTCTCGTGCTCATATAACTATCTTGTAAAGTTGTCATAACCATGCACCATTCCAAACGTTGACTTTACTTGTCCATCCCTACCATGATGATAATTATATTTTATTCCTCTGCACGCAAAAAAAAGGTATCTAGAGTGAGTGTAATTTTTATGAAGTTGGCGTACAGTTGTAAACAAAAACGTTAAAAAGGAAGAAAGGGGTCTCAATCAGGGAAGGAATGGGAATATGTAGTAAGCAGAACTGGGAGAGTGATAGGACTGAATCACAGAAAATAACGGGCAAAGCACCAAAGACAAAAGTTTTGTCTACACCCAGAAGACTCACCACTTCAACTTTGTTTTTTAAACTACTTTAGATTAAAATGTTGTAAATCACTCTGTGGACACATTTTCATTTAAGGGTTAGTCTACCTTGAAAATAAACAGGAACTAAGAGAAGATGTGAATTTAAAATACCATAGCTGTTACTCTTTAACTTCAATCACAGGCACTCTTATTTCAATGCAACAGTGCCTTCCTCATGTGTAGCTTAACCCAGACTAGGTCTACAGTAAGACGTTTTGTCAACATGGCTATGTCAGTTATAGGTGTTGCAAAAAAAAATGTACACACTTCAGCCAACATAGGTGTGTTGCCAAAATTCCCAGAGTACATGCAGAAGTGCAGATAGAAGAGTGTGTCTGGGTGTTCAGGGAAGAGATTTTAACTCTTACCAGCAGAAAAACTCTTTCTGTTGGCATACACCGTTCTGTGCTAGGAGGCTCTTTCAGTACAGCTGTGCTGGTGGTAGAAGTATAGCTGTATCACAAGAGCCTGGGTAGAGTACACTAGCCTGCCACTTTCAAACTGAGTTAAGTTAAAACAGAAAGAAAGCACACTTCTGGAGTAGAGTGTCCACACAAAAAGTTAATCAGGACCAATTTCATCTGTAGGCAAGCTTTCAGAGTTACACAAGAGCTACTTCTACATTAGAGTGATCTGTCAACAAAAGTTACTGTCAGAAGATATCTTCCGACAAAATATCTGTTGACAGATCACATCCACACAGCAAAGTTGATTGCTCTGTTGATCCACTCTGTTGACAGAGAGTGACCAGACTGTCCAGCTGCTCGAGAGAGAGAGAATGGGCCCAGGAACACTGTTGGACAGAGCTGCGTGGCTGGCAAGCCCCAGCCAGGTGCACCCTTAAAGTGACACTCCCCAACCACATTCCCTGCCTGTACTGAGGCTTGCCTACCTCACTGAGGGACAGCATAGCTACTGCAGGTCTTGGTTACTTTCTGTGAGAAACTTAGTGATTTCCAGATAGCCATGGTACCAGAGCAGCCCCAGGCTTGCACTGGACCCACTCACAGGTGCTTGAGCTGCTGCTCACTCTGATCACAGCCATTCTCCACCTCCTCTGGGGACACACACCCAATACTGGAACCAAGGAGCCAATCCCTGCACTACAGAAAGGGGATTTGCTGTCCACTCTCGGCCATCCACCCATCGCACAGACGGTTCCTCAGATTCATGGTAATGAAACGACCCTTCCAATATAGGGTGCTGCCCTTCAAGCTACACACAGCATCAACTACATGCTGCTGTCCCCCAACACCAACAACACCACTCCCTGAGAACTTCAGCATTTAGTTAGGGGTATATAGTACAAGCCATGGATAAGTCAGGGATGTGAATTGTTTACTGCCGTGACCTGTCCATGACTTTCACTAAGAATATCCGTGACTAAAAGGTAACCTTACTGATGAATGTATAAAACTTTAGGAAGCTTAAATAGGTTTTTATAAAAGCATGGTTTTAATAAAAGTTGCTAATTTGACTAAAATCTATTTAAATTTATAATTTCTTTACATAAAGTTTTCTGTCAATAGTAAGTGATTAAAATGGTACCTGTGCAATGCACGTGGTTTTTGGAGTTGTTTCCAAGGCATATTTGTCCTTTCTAGGAAAAATAAATAATACAGATGTCAAGGTAAAAGGAAGTGTTAGCAAGGGATTCCTTTCCTAGCTACTTGATGATCTGGAAACAGATGGGACCCATTGTCCTTAAGCAGTGGATTAGAAATTAAAAGAAATTCTAGAAGGGACCATATTACTGACTTGTCTGCTTTGCTAGTCCATGGCATTTGGAGATGTATTTTAATTAGGATGATGTATTAAGTTTTCTGGTGTATAATTAAGGGGTGGATTGGACATATTGGCTAGTCCATTCAGTTTTTTTGTTTTTCATATCTACAAGCATTTCTTTCAGCAACACCCACGAGGAGAGTTGAAATACTACTTGTAAGAGGGTGAGAGCAAGGCCAGGCAGGACAGGGGTTAAACAAGGCCTGTTGGCCCAATCAGTCCAACCCCGGTTCACCTGCAAACAGTGTTAGGCCTGGAGGAGTGTAAAGGGAGGGAAGCCAGCCCAGCTGAGGGCTGACCAGCCAAGAGTCAGGAGCTGGCTCTGAGGCTGCAGGCACAGCCCAGGACCCTCCCCCGGGCACCGAGAGGAGTGGGGAACCCCACCTCCAGGGAACCCTTCTCCTGCCAAAGGGGGAACTCAGTTCTCAGGGCCACACCCCAAACTTAACCCATAGACTCTAGGGTCGGGCTGAAGACCCACCCAACAGGCCCTGGCCAGGGGGCCTAGCCACTAGGCCACCCGGCCCCAGGTGGGAACCGCTCACACATGAAGGAGAATATGGGCAGCACCTCATCCCGGCAGAAGGGCCATCCTACTGTGACAGCCATAGACCCAGCAAGTGCGAACCACTGAAGCAGTGGAGCCCCTGCTGAAGTGGATGGTGGAGCAGCAAGCCAGCCAGCAGCAACAGCAGCAGCTGCTCCACCAAATGGCACAGCAACAGCAGTAGATGACAATTAACAACCCACCAGCAACAGCTGATGCAGCAGGTAGCTTCCCTGCTACAACCCCGAACCCTGGAGGAGCCACCAGCTCCTGCGCCAGCGCCAATCAAACTCGCAAACATAGGCCCCGGGGGATGACCCAGAGGCATTCCTGGAGACGTTTGAGCGGGTGGCCACCATAGCCCCATGGGCAGGGGGCGGCCATCTTGGCACCTTACTTGACAGGAGTTGCCCAGACTGCATATCAGGCACTGGACACTGTAGCTGCTCGGGACTATGCCCAGGTCAAGGCCTCAATCCTGGATGCCCTGGATATCTTGGAAGAGACTTGTCACCAGCACTTCCATAGCAAAGCATGGGCCCCTGGAGCTCAATCCCAACTCATAGCCTAGAAGCTGCGGGATGCCTGCTGGAGATGGCTGAAGCCCGAAACAAAATCTGGAGTGCAAGTTGCCGAGCAGATCCTGCTTGAACAGTTCACCCAGATTCTGCCCTCTGGGGGAAGAGAGTAGGTGATGAAGAACCACCTGGACAATATGACTGCAGCCATCCAGTTGATGGAGGATTATCTAGCGGCCACGTCCCCAGGGATGACTCCCTCTCCAGGCCCCAGGTCAGCCAGAAGCACCCTCGTGCAAGTGACTGAGGGTGGCCAGGGGTCGCAAGGTCAGGGTGGGCTGCGGCACCTGCTGCCCCTCCCTGGGCCCTGAAAGACTTGGAGATACTGGGCTAACCCTGGGTTTCCACCCCAGGCCCTGGACTAGTCCACCAGCTCCTCTGTAGGGAACCCAGCCAACCCTCAGACAAGGTACCAGCGATCCCACTCATGCCCCAGCCTGGAGATTGTGTTCCCCATCCATCCCTGCCATGGGTCCCTTGAGGAGGCCTCCCGAATGCCACCCCAGAACAGGATTCCCGCTTCACATGCGGGGCATTGGGCACTGGTCCTGAGACTGCCCATACATTGAATGCAACTTTGGGAAGCTCTGGTCCCTGCAAATTCGGGCACACCCCCAAGGCCCTGCCAAGCTGACCATCCCCGTGTACATCAATGGGACAGAGGCAATTGGGCTGATTGACTCAGGGTGTGCCCAGACCCTGGTTCGTCAAACACTTGTGGCTGACTTAGGGTCCCCTCAATGCACCATCAGGCTGCAGTGTGTCCATGGGGATGGGAAGGCCTATCCCTGCACCTGTGTAACCCTATGGGTGGGAAGTCACTAAGAACCAGTGCTGGTTGGCCTCGCCCCAGCCCTGGCCTATCCAGTGATACTAGGTAGAGACTGGGGACATTTTCAAGAGTTACTAGCAGCTAGGGAACAACAACCACAGCCATTGAGCACAGTAAAAGGAGAAACCACAACTCTTGCTGGAGTAAGGGAAGTGGCGGACCCACGGGAAGGGACTTCCCAAGGGCCAGCACCGGCCCAGGTGGGCCCAGGTCCCTATCGGCTGGAGAAGGAGCCACCCCCACTGTCTGAATCCACAATCCTCGCACACCCCTCAGACTTAATTTTTTTCTTTTCAGTATATGGAATGGAGTGGATGGCAGCTCCTGTTTTTCAGGCCAGGAAGTTTGATGTGTATTCTTCTCTTCATTCCATGCACTGAAAAGAAAAACAGATGTTTAACCCTGTTTTTGCCTCTTTATACTTATAAAGCAGCATGTAAGTCCCCAGCCAGATGGGGATTTTAATGGCATTGAGGAATACCCAGACAATGTAGGGGCAGCACTGTGCAAAAATGGAGGTTTGTAGCACTGCTGCACTCAAGCATATTTTGCTCCCAAAACAGCCACTTAGAGCTGCAGATAATTGGGCTGGATGTAGGATCCCTGAATGTTCACTATGTTGTAACAAGGCCAAACTGAATCTCTGTCAGTACCAAGAATAGGAAACACAAATAAAACATTACACCACTTTTGCAACCACCACCACCACCACCACCACTACAAACTCTCTGCTGACCACCTTTTGAGTCAGACTTGATGGTAAGCCAAATATCTCTTATGCCACTGAATCCATTTGGCCCATCTGATTGTGGAAAAATTCTGCCTCACCACATGATCTTCACTATGTTACTTATTCACAGTGAACCAAGTTTTGATCACAAGTAAACCCCTGTAAATCCTAATAACTGTTGACTATGTAAAAATAGATTGAATATTTTACTTATTCATGGGGGAGAGATTTTAAGTGCCACTGACGATAATCCAACATCTTTAAAATAATTTAGTGTTGTTGAAAAGAAAACGAGAGGTGCATGGAGCAAGATGTTTTACTTTATTATTGTTCTGCAATACATACATACATATTCAGCACCTCATTAGCATGCCAGCAGCCGCGGCACTTCAAAATTGCCACAACTGGCTGACGCACGGCTCGTCAAGACGGGGGTCCTTTTCAAAAGGACCCTATTGGAATAAGGGGATTTCGAAGTTCCCAGAGTCCTTTCAGAAAGGCCCCCATCTGGACGAGCCGCGTGGCAGCCAGCTGCGGCATTTTTGAAGTGCCGTGACTGTCGGCATGCTAATGAGGTGCTGAATATGTATTTCAGCGCCTCATTAGTAATCTTCAAATTGGCCATTTGCATGGCCATTTCGAAGATTTGGGCTAGTGTAGACGTAGCCTTAGAGACCTAACCATGCGCAAGCCAGGACATGGTGCTGCCTGGCAGCATGGTCAGCACCGAATGGCAGGCATGTCCTTTTATTGGGTCAGGAGCTACCCATGTGATGTGGCTGAGTGCGGAAAAGACCCTGACTGCGTGGCACCTGTGGGGGAGGGAGGGGAGTTCACGCACAAATGTAAATCACTGAGAAGAAGTTTCTTAGCCTCTTATGCAAACACAACCCCCACAACAATCTGGCTGCCACATGGTGCAGTGGGGCAGCAGCTGGCACCAAGCAGCACAGGAAAAAATACCAAGTGTAGAGACAGAACCACAAACTCAGTGCTGGGGCTATTTGTAATGAGTAGATGTGCTCACAGCACTAATAGCAAAGAAGGGCATTTCTCAGGCTCTCATGCAAACATGACCCCACAGCCACAGGCTTCCTGTTCCCGATTTGAAATTCAGTCTTTCTGTTACCTAATTCCTGCACACCTGGAGAGCAGCAGCCAGAGTGGAGCACTGTGGGGCATTTTGGGTTACATACAGGACACCTCTGAAGGTTAATAAATTTGGTTTTAAGACGTGGTGCTCCCATGCTAGTCTTTAATGGAACTTTTGAATTCCAGCTTGATGCTGCACCCAGCAGGTGCTGATGATATTATGATATCAATGTTAGTACTCCCTAAATTAAGCTAACAGTATTTACAGTGAAGACAGTCATGTGGTAATATCGAGCTACCTGCCTTAAATTCTAATTGATCTTGTAGTGTAGACACAGCCTTAGTAAGGTGTATCAACTTTTAAACAGAAAAACATCAATTTAAAGGGCAAGACTTAACTCTTTCATTTTTGATCTTTACGGTTGATAACTTGCTTAAATGGCAACACTTATCTTATAAACTGTACTCCCATTCCTCATCAGTGCCCTTCATTATCAAATTATAATCACCATTTTTAGTTTAAATTTTAATTTTGAATATGTAAACAGAACTTCTTCATTTTATATATGTATATATATATATAATTTTATGATGTGGTACTGTAACGAGGGAGAGGAAGGCTGGGCAAGGCAGGGGTTAAACAGGGCCTGTTTGCCCAATTAGCCCCACCCCAGTTTAGCTGCAGCTGGTGTCAGGCTTGGAGGCAGTATAAAAAAGGAGAATAGCAAGTAGCCCAGTTTGGGGCTGGTCAGCCAAGGGCAGGAGCTCACTCTGGCATGTGCAGGCCCTGGGTCAGAGCCACCACCAAGTTAGCTGTCAGAGGAACAAGCCTCCAAACCCTTCCCCATGCAGAGTGGGGGAAGAACCCCAGAGGGAACACCCCCCACCACCGCAGAGGGGAAGCTAGACTGTTGGGGCCATGCCCCAAACTAAGATACAGCACTTGGGGTGGGCTGCAGACCTACACCCTAGGCCTCTAGGATCCGCAAGGAGCCTAGTTATTAGGCCACCCGGCCGTCGGGGGAACCACTTACAGGTACACACATCTGCTGCTAAACGCAGAATGAAAAACAATGTTTGTAGTTTATATAAGTCAAGATATTAATTAAACCTTTTGCTTAAAGGCATAAAAAGTTATCGTGCAAGGATAAAAAAGAATATTCTCTGGATATACAGCATTTAACCCTTGTCTAGGTACATTAAGGTAGTTGTGGTTTTGTTTCCTTTGAAGCATCAGATATGGCCATTGGGATGAAGATATGATCTGATCCAGTATTACAAGTTATATTTAGAAATGAAATACTCATTATATAACCTTAATCCTTAATTTTAATAGTATAATATTCACTAGTATTTGACGCTCATTAATTATTGCCTATGTTCTTTTCAAACACAGGTAATTTTCAGATGGTGGAAAATCTCTCTTAGAAGTGAATTTCGTGAAGCAAAGCCTGGGGAACTTAAAGAATCTCATGAATACTTCTTGGATGATCCATCTCTTCAGAGTAAGACTTAGGAAAAAGCTATACACTTGTTGTGGCAGAGGTGGAATTGCTATGTATACTCTACAAACATGGCTCTGAAAGTTTATATTGTACGTGACCAGTTAATGAGATAGCTCCTGTTGTGCTATTGAGCTTTGTAATATGAAGGTATAAATTTTAGTTAATGAGGGGCTGTTGGAAAAAGATGCAGGAAGGCAACACGACAGCTCTAGACTAGCTTTCTTCCAACAAATCCTAGCTGGGAAATTACAAGATAATGACAATATTACTATCAATGAAGATGTTGCTTTCAGATTCCCACAATAATTTCACAGCTGCTTTGCCAAGACTGGGAAGGTAGAGATTAAAGGGATGTGAAACAGTTAAAATGATTCCAAGAGGGGAGTTTTCAGTGAGCTATCACAGGGAGAAAGACTGTCATGGATGTAGAAACAGATCCTGTGGCAAAGTCTGAAGCTGTTGGGTCCTTCTTAAACTAAATATGTTATAGTCTGCTTATTCTAGGAGCTTGTCCCCTAAAATACTTTGGTCCTAAATCAGTGGTTTTCAACCTGTGGCTCTTCAGAATCTGAAGACTATGTCTAAGTGGTCTGGGACAGGTTATCATAACAATAAGACAGAGGTTTCAACTTGTGGAGTCTGCGGGTAATGCCTAAGATTTCCAAATTGATCTCCACCTCCATCTGAAGTCTTTCAGGAGGTTTGCAAATGAAAATAGATTAAAAAACCCACTGTTCTCCATAAACAATACTTTGTTTAAAGATGGCTATCTGGTCATTGGACACCACTGGTCATAGTTCCAGAATTAACAGGCTATTAGCTCAAGCAGTAGTGGTGCCTGTACTGAGCTCCAGTGGCCCCAGGTTTGGTTCTGCCTATGGGTGTTACATTACAGTCCCACTGATGGTGTGCTTAGCACATGCTTTTCTGGGTAGAGGGGTAGCTTAGTGTTTAGAATGTTGGCTTTGTAAACCCAGGGTTGCGAGCTCAATCCTTGAGGGGGCCTTTCAAGGTTCTGGAGGAGGTGATATTTAAAAAAAAATCTGTCAGGCAGGGTGATAGGTCTTCCTGTGAGTGCAGGGGACTGGGCTTGCTGATCTCTCAAGGTCCCTTCCAGCTCTATATGTATACAATCTAAATCAGACCTGCTGAGGTAACCATGGTTATCATCAGGGAAATGCAGTGCAAATCCTTGTCTAAGAGTGGGAGAATCTCATGATTTCACTCCAAGAGAGGTGAAAGCTGAAGGCCCAAGATAGGGGAAGACATGCACTCAAAGGTTATGTCTGCAAACAAAGGGATGAAAGGCTAGGTCAGCTGGCTTAGACACTGGGACTAAAACTTGTTATGCAAACATTTGGGCTCAGACTGAGATCCTGCACCTTCACAAGGTCTCAGACCTCAACACTCCTCCCCAAACTTGAACATATACAAAGAGTTCTTTCAGCCGTGAGGAACAAGCCTAGTAAGCCTGAGTTAACTGTCACGGGTCAGCCCCTGGGGTTTTTTATCCCTCTATAGACATACCCAAATTGACTAGGAGAAATCAGAAGTACAGTTACCTGGTAACTGTGACACTTTTTTGGTTAGATGCTCTTGTGTCATGGATATGCACATGCATATGTTGGCTACAGATGGTATCCTCAGATTTATCATATTTTTGAATGATGAGCTATAAAGACATGTCACTTCCAAGTGATGGAACACAAGCTCCATGGTGAAAGATGAAAGCAATTGGTAATGTATATCAATTTCAAACTGAAAGAAAAGACCACAGATCAGCTTTGTTTAAGTTATTAAGATGAGTTCAGTTTAAATGTAATGTTTAATGTGTTTTTTTCTTTTTTTGGTTGTCTGTACAGGATAAATTTGCAGTAGAATAGCACAAAATTGATAGCTACTTGGATCATTGGCAAGTGCTTAAAAATCCTTACACTATATTAAGCTCTTTTACTGCTGATGTTTATATCCCTGTTTCTTCAGATGCTGTAGTCTTCCACAGTGTTTCAACTTGGCAGTGGTAATATCAATTTTTAAAGCTACCTAAGCTTTCTAGGAAATGTGATATGAATGATGAGTGGACATTTTCTCCCCTTTGTTTCCTAACAGAGGTTACTAATGGTGTTCGCAGCTGAATTCTAGTGACATTTCCTAATGATTTATTGGACAAATATAATTTGTTCTTTTAGCAGCCAAGTAAGCTTTTGTTCAGCTCCAGATGACCTATACATATGTAATGACAAGACATTGTGTCACTCTATTGTTGGAACCTTTCTGTGTCATTTGATACTTACTTAATGTCACAGTGAAACATCTCTGTTGGATTATGTGGCATGTTCAAACATTTAAATCTCTCCCAAAATATGCAGTTTTTTTCCTTTGGCCCTTGTATTGCTAGTGTTGCTAAAATATTTCTAAGTTCACTCAAGGAAGGCTCTATCTTGCGATATAATTTGTATTGTATTTGTATGCTTTTTTTTAATAGCATTACTGATGATTAGGAGCTTCATCACGTGGGTACTATTGAAGCCCAGGTCAGTTTGCTCCTCTTACTGTAAAATGGTTTATTCCTGTTTCTAAAAATAATTATCCTACGGTCACTTTTTTATATACCAGATTTTTCTTTGTGAATCATGTTAACTATTATTATATTTTAAAGCGGATATGTAACAGTCTTGGAACTACTCCAGATTACCTCTCCTGCTGTCTGACATAAATGCTCAGACCTTTTTGCATCTTTTTCTCACCTCCTGGCTTATGAGTCTTGCTGGTGCTTTCCTCAGATATTCATACATTGTTCAAAACTTTGCTGCCAAAACTGTTAGTGGAACAGGAATCTAACTCTTTCTATTGATATATGTGCTGAAGTCAGTTTCAATTTAACTCATTGGCAAAAATCCCCACTGATTTCCATAGGGACAAGATTTGATCCTAAGTGTATGCAGTACATTGTGCTGAAAGTGCACACCTTCAGGCCAGTAGCTAAATTTATATTTAGTTTTAAGAATTAATTAGCATTTTGCATTGCCTTCTCATAGTTAGTCTAAATTTTATGGGGTTTTATGTAAGTTAAAGTGCTTAGAGATGTTCACAGAAGTGTTGTAACAGTATAACATGATTTATTCTATAAGCAAACATATATTCCCTTGCAAATAAAACATTATGCCTGCTATTAATCCATGCAGACATTCAAAGCATCCAATTGAAATCCTATGAAGTAATCATGTTAAAATAAACTTCCTGATTACTTAGATTTCTGTTACAGTCTACAAACTGTACCGTGTAATAACAAAAGTCAGTTACAACCATGTACATTCACGTTTAGGTTTTGTAGGCTGATTCTGTTGTTGTAGTTTTTGTAGTAATAACAAATGTGCATACCAGTCTATGAGCAGATCCAGTGCTCATGCTCATAGTAGTAAACCATATGAATAAACCTGCAATTCTTAACACTGAAAGAAACAAACATTCATATAGGAGGCAGCACTATCAAATCTTCATTATTGTGTAAAATCCAGTGAAAAAATGAGTTCTTAACATAATCTGGGAGAAACACCTCTAAACATATTTTTTTTAATTTTGATACCCTAAAATGAAGTCTTCTAAAATACCAATTATCCATATGCTTAGAATAGTTTTGACAACTATGTAAGATCTTTTATTTGTCACATAATCATCACAGTGATAATGGACAGAGTGAAGATCAAATCTGGTGACTGAGTAAGTTTTTACAATTTTTCAGTACTGGTTTACGATGTCACTGTACATGCACAGATTGTATAAAGCATACTTTTTAGATCTTTGCATCCCAAGGGAAGGAGAGAGAACCTATTTCAGTTCCAGAAAGAGTGAACAACTGGTACAAGTCACCAAATACTATCACTTGCTCATAGGCAGGAGAATCTTGGATTCAAACGTACCCTTATGAATAAGCCACCACCAGCTACAGAAATAATATAATAGGTATTTTTACAGAAATAAAAATAAATGCAGCTAAATACATTTTGAGAGCATCCACAAACAATTCACATGTTAGTACATTTATACCTCCATGTAGGAAGAAACTTGCCATCTTGTAATAAAACCTAATTTTTATTGAAGCAGCCAAACGAGCAGATTGTAGGCTTCTGCTTTACCATTTTGCATGACGTGGATGCATATTGTTGACTTTTTTTTAATAAAAGATTGGCTCATGGTCATGCATCAGTCTAGATATATGGGCTATCCAGCACTTTTGTTTTTGTATTTGCACCTTTACAGTATTAACTAAGGGAATTTTCTTAAAAACAGGATTACAGTAGGGGATAACCTACAACTTCTTAGATGAATTCTGAAAAATAGAGCTATAACAATATTAATACAGGTTGAACCTCTCTAGTCTGGCACCCTTGAGACCTGACAGGTGCTGAACAAGAGAATTTACCAGACCATGGGAGGTCAGACTTGTCTAGCAGCATTATCAACACTTCCACTGCTTGCTGTGCTCTAAGAAAAGTTTGGAGTAAATTACAGGTAAATAACAGCACAGAACACTGAGAGCCAGGACTGGTGTCTGTAAACAAACTTTATGGGACCACAGGAAACTTGGCCACACCCATAATTAGTGGTCATCTGGCTCACTAAAATCATGCCAGATTATGGAGTTTGCTGGATGAGAGAGTTCCACATTAGAAAGTTTCAGCTTGTACCGTGATCAGTCTGTGGTCTTAAAATATTTTAACAGGATCAGAAAATTGAGCAGCTGTCAATGTTGAGCCACATAGCATTCAGAGAAGAGAGGAGTTTCCCCAGATTCCTATACCTTGTGCCTGAAAATCCTGCATAATGCTTTTAAAACCTATTCCTAAACATATGGTTGTTATAGATGATCTAAATATTAAGAAAGTCAGTCCTTATAATTGCATCTTGCAACCTGGTCTCATGGACTACACTATTCTGGCTCATGACCTTGGAACTCTTTCCTGAATATATTAGGATGCTCAAGAACTTCAGAACTTTCATCTTAGGAAACTGCAAAACCCACTTCTCTGACCGTGCCTTATATTTAATTAAAACATTCTTGGCATGAGAGCCTACTGCAGTTTTTAACCTACATCAAAGTGAAGACAATTGACTATGTTCCAGATGCATATAACAGCTAGATACTGTGATGATGATCAGAATATAAAAACATAGATACCTGGAATTCCATTTGTAACCCAGTGGCACTTAAAAGGGAGATTGAAGTCTGCTCTCCAGCCTTAGCAAAGGGCCAGTAGGCTTTAAGCTCCTACAGTAGAGGCATGTTGCTTTAGTCCCTAAGGCCTGATTCAATCCCACTGACTGACAGCCCGGGTCCATTGGCTTTACACAATGAACAGACCTACAAATGTGTATATTGCTGCATTCTAGACTAGTGTCATAGGTTAGTACATTTACAGCCAGACCTAGTGATCAGACCTGGATTCAGGAACTACAGGCCAGCAATGGAGTCAGAGTGAGGGATTGAACCAAAGGCCAGAGCCAAAAATCAAACCCAGAGTTAGAAGCAGACATCTTCTTCAACTGTGGTCTTTATTGGTTGGGCCTGTGGAGATCTATGGTCCAACAGCCCACACTCCCTGATGATCCCAGTGAGCTGCCTGGTGGTGAATGTTGGTGCAAGGATTCCATCAACCTATGGGGGCCCTCCAACCATTAGGGGCCGTGTTTTCCAGGATGATTCTTGTGGATGGATTTACTGAGTTCTGAGGTAGATATTTTCCATGGGCTCCAAAGGGAATTCTTTGGGACCATAATCCTCCCAATCAATCTAATGTCAGAATTTAACCCCACTTCATTATGGCATAAAGGATCTCCTGGGCAACATATCTGTTATGATCTTAAACATGTATTGGTGTGGGTTAGGGAGCAGAGCAGTGGGGAAATACATTCTGTTAATGGGACTTTAGAAATCATAACAGTACATGAAACACTGGGTGTATTCAGAAAAGTTCAAAGGTAATTAGATTGATTTAGTGGCAAATTTGGTAATGGCCCAGGAACTCTTAATTCAGTTTATGATATGGCCTGTCTGTGTGTGAATGAGGAGAAAACAACTTTTCGTGTGAAGCTGCACACAAGAAGTTGGAGGTTTTGGATTTCAACCCCACCATGTCAGCGTAGTGTTCTGCCATCTGGGACAGAGCAGCACCAGCTTTGCTATTTTTGGTTCCCGAACAATGAGAGTTTACAGAATTTTGACATGAGAAAATCAGGGTCCACTGGAGCTGCTTCTGGTTGAGGGCTTAGGCCTTATGCAAATATTGTAAATTCTTATGGACAAGTTATTAGGCTCTTTTAAGATAGTTGCCCCATTCCTCAGGGTCAGTTTGGTCGCAAGGAATTCTTTCTCCAAAATCTCATAATTTTGTTCTATGAATGTGAGTTTCCAGGAGTAAAAAAAGCACAAGGTTATAGTAAATGCTGTGGGCTGTGTCTCGGGGAAAGTACTGCCCTGATCATCAGCTTCAATGGTAAAGGCTTTTATGGTATTTGGGTGAGCTATTGTGTGAGTGGAGATAAATGCAGCTTTCAATTGCTCAGAGGTCTGTTGAGCCCTGGGAGACCAGAGTAACTTACTAGTTTTGTGAAGTAGAATAATGAGGGAGTGAAATGTGCTTTGAAAACTTCAGAATGAATTGCCAATATAACTTTGCAGATCCCAGGCAGCTCTGTAGTTCTTGAGTGTTTTGTGGAACTGCCCACTCAAGATCTGCCATCACCTTACAAGGGTCCGTTTCAATACCCTCAGGAGATCAGATGGACATTAAGAATTCTAATGTAGACCTGACCAAAAACATACTTCTTTGGCTTAATGTAGATGGTATACCAGTATAGATTGGTTGAGAATATCTTGGAAAATGTCATTAATAAGGCTTCCCGAGGTATTCAAAATGTCCACAGTGGGTTCAAATGGGAGTCTTCCACTCATCGTCTCTGAAGCTATGTGGACCTCAGCAGTTCTGTTTTGTGTATATGAAAGCAGCCTCCATGCAGTGCAGTAATTGAAGAATTAGAGGGAGGGGTACCAGATCCTAATGGCGAACTGATTCGGTGCGTGGAGGATACCATCTTTCTTTTCAACTAAGAGGACAGGTACCTATGTGGACTTGCAATAAAACCTATGGCTAGGTTCTTTTGAAAGTAGGTGCAAATGTTGATCAGTTCAGGTTCAGAAAGGACATAAATATGATCAAATGGGATTTTTTTTATTCCCAGTTTCAGTTTAATTGGTCAGTCCTAATCCTTGTGAAGAAGTGGAATTTCTCCATTCAAATGCACTGGCAAAATCACTGTGCTGGGGTGGAAGTTGAGGCTTGGAATCAGTGAATGAGTCTGTTGGATCAACTACCCTGGCGTGTGACTTTGGGGTTCCACTGCATGCTCTCTCCTTCCTGCAGTTAAGCTGTTCTGCCAGTAGAATGATAAGATTATGGAAGAAATACCCAAGGTCGGGGGAAATGAGAGGCATGAATGGCTTTAAACTGTGCCAAATTATGATGGGTCTTTTCAGTATGCTGTCCTCATGGAACAATCAGAGATAGAGTGACCTGGTCCACTAAATTAGAAGAATGGGTTAAAACATCATCAATGACCCTTTTCCTTAGGTGTGAGCAGTCGGCGGTCCAGGTTGACCTGCATTGTCTCAACTTGTGGAACAGGAACCAATAGTGGTGGGGGAGAGTCTGCCACTGCCTGTCTTCTTTCTTCACACTATTCACAACACTGATTGTTGATCCAGATGACAAGATTGATAAAGGCTCCCAGATCCTTTGGGGTTTTAGCTTTAGCCAACGCATCCTTGATCTTATCCAGGAGGCCCTATCAGAACTGAAAAGTAGGGCTGCATCATTTCTGAGGTAAAACAGCAGAAATGTTCTGCATAGGGAATAGCCATACCTGACCCTTCTTGGAATTTCTGCAAGGTAGCCTTAGCAGAAGAAGCACAGAGATCACCAAAAATGGTTGATATTGCCCTCTGGAAATATCAAAGATGGCTGATATTGCCCTCTGTCCTAGCAAGATACCACCCTAATATTGACTTCTAACAGGGGAAGGACCTAGTTCAGTGCCTCAGCAGTCAGCAAGCTGACAGTGAGGCCTGTCTTGGCTTCTTTCAACAATGTTTGATGGTGAAACAAAAAGAAGAGGCAGCACTGGTTCACAAAACCTCAAAGTTTGGAAAGTACCCACTGAAGCACTGTGGAAAAGGGGACAAGAAGTCATAGTTCAGGGGCGGATGGAACCAACAGGGCCCAAAGTACATTGTTCTTTGCAATAAGTTGATGGACTTGTGCCTGCAGCGCCTGATTCTTGGCAACCAACTGTGATCCACACCTGAATGACTACATAATCTGTCTGCTGGTGGGTAACCTGCCCATGGACTGGCAGGGATTCTTGGGTTAGTGGGAGCTCCCCTTGGTCCATACCAAACTGGACCTCACTCTAGGGTTGGTAGTCTGAGAAAACTGTCATAGACCAGGACATAAGTGATCCTGTCTAGTAGTCAGAGAGATGATGGTCAGGACTAATGGTGAGGAGCCAGAGTCAGGTGCTAGGAACTAGATGTCAGTGACAGAGTCACAAATAAAGACAGTAGTCAGTGTGGGAATTCTCTGACTGGTGTCTTTGTGCTTATGGTGAGCTAGGTCCACTACTTCAGAATCCCAGCTGCTGCTGAATGGTTGCTGAAGTTTGAGGACTGTGTGAGCACCTTCCAACCTGGGTTCACAATCCCTGATCCCACACAACCAGTATATTGGCGTTATGAATGACTTCCACTGGGAATGCTGACATGTAAGTCATGCTGCCTTCTATGGATAGTCAATAACTAGGACATGTACTGGCTTGAATACTGGCCTTTGTTAAAGGGAAATTATTTTTATACAAAATAGCTTCCCTTGACTTGTAGCACACAAATGAACAGAATCTTTTCCCAGCTATTCTGAGCATAACTTATTGTTTCAAAAACTTTTCTGAGTATTCTAAAAATACTTTAAAATTCAATCTTTCTCTCTTTCTCCTTTTTCTTCTGTTTTATATTTTCTTTATTCAAGGTCAATGATTTTTATAGACTTCTTCCAAAACTCATGATATATGCCAGCTTGGTTTGCAGATTGATCTTCCTGAGCTCCACTGATATCCGCTCAATGTTCCCTGTCTTTGGTTCCACTCTTGGTGGCATTCCATACATGATCATTGAAAGAACCATCACAGTGATGTAGCTTTCATGTCTTGCCTTAATACAGCTTTAGCATTATAGCCTAGTCTCCCTTACTTTGTCTTCAGTTAGAACAACTCTCTTTCTTCCTCTTTCTTTTTGTATTTCACTTTCCTGAGTATATTGTAACTCAATAATAGCCTTTTTCTCAGGAACAGAACATTATTTGCATTGTAAAAAGGAACTATTTTTCATTTTAGAAAACTTTTTTCATTTTTTTTTTTATTTTATATGTTTCCTGATTTAGTAACAAAAATATGTCATTAGGGCTTGCACAAGACTCACAGCTCCATAGTGTGTGGCTCATGGACATAGAGGTGGAGCAGTCCTGCAGGACCTTCATTGAAAGGATGGCTCTTGTGATACTGAACAACAAGTAGGGATATAAATAACATAAAAATAATAACCATATAACTGATTAAAATTCTACCATGTACACAGTTAAATGCTTAACTGGGGACTAGCAGTGTGGAGAGTGCTGCTGCAACCACATGTTTTCCACAGATCCTGCTGCCATCCCACACTCAGGGATTCGTGCTGCTAGGACCACAGACACAGGGCTGGCAACAAGGATCCCTGGAATGCAGGGGCAGCAGCTGGGAACCAAGGCACAGTTTAACCATTTACAGAAATTGTTAAGAATCAAACATATTGGTTGACCAGTTAAACTTTTACATCCCTAGCAACAAGCACTATTCCATTTCCGTCATACAGTAGCACTATATGAAGTCAGAACAATATTTTGCCTTAAAATGAAGCAGATGCAAAACAACACAAATAGCAAACAGTAATCCAAATTACAGATATTAAATGGGACTGAAGTATTTGGAAGGCAGCAAAGCAAACAGTTGCCTATAGGGGACAGAGGACAGCAAATTAAACTTGAGCTTGCAGTGTGATATGCACTTTAAAAATTCATGAAATGTTGGGCTGTCTACTCAGACATGACAGAGCAGGGAGGTAATAGTCCTTCTTTCTATGGTTATAGCGAGAGCCCACAGAATAGGATAGAACGTCAGACTTAGGAACACCTTGAAAGTGGGGGTTATTTGTAAGTCTGAAATGTTCGTAACTGAACAAAACGTGATGTTCTTTCTGAACTTTACAATTGAACATTGCATTAATGCAGCTTAGAAACTTTGCTACAAATAACAAAAATGCAGCTTTTAACCATCTTAATTCAAATAAAACAAGCACAGAAGATGTTTCCTTACCTTCTCAAATGTTTTCAAACATCCTCTTTTTTTATAATAACATACATAAAAACTGTACTACAAGGTAGAGCAAAATTTTTATGCTGAGCCCCCCTTTTCAGCTCTGCAATTAGCTGGAGTCTCCAGATCTGTCCAATAAAATCCAAACCAATGGAAATTTCAGTTATATTTGACTGGGGGGGTGGGGGGAAGACTTTCAGAAAGGGTAAGAAAATAAGTATGTAGAATGTAAGGTAGGCATCCTTCAGTCTGCATAGACTATGGATCGCACCCTTTATAGTTTCAATTGAGGACTTCATTTACAGCGTCTACTGTGACTATGAAGACCCACACGAGAGTGACAGTCCTTGCTGCATCTCTTGCAGATGTGGTGGGTGTAAAAACTTCAGGAATCACCATATAAATGCGAATATACATACATAAAAACAGTAACAAAATTTTTCAAGAGACACAGTGCTTCGTGCGTGTCTCTGTGTGTGTATAAACTGTGTGTGTATAAATCTTGAGGTTTCAAAAGCCTGTCCAACTCACTCTCCAGCTTGGAGGAAAGGGGGGAAAAAAACCCAAAACCAACACCTCCCTGCTGTTTAAAGAGCCCTCCCTCCTCTTCCAGCCTTTCCCGGTCAAAGTTAAACAAAAGAACAAAACAAAAGATCAACATAATTACATTAGGAAGTTGAACTAAGAGGATGTTCTGGTAAAAGCTTACCCTCACGCAGCTGCCTTTTCTGCACGTGCCTCCCAGGTTGCTCAAAGTGGGAGATGGGAAATGATTATAGTGCTCCCAGGGTATGGTGGCCCCATAGGGGGCAGGAAGTCTGGCAGCACAGGTCAGCCTAGGCCAGAGAGGTTGTGACAAGGCTGCAGAGCCCCTGCGGGGGAGGGGAGCAGTAAGGACCAAAATGAGTGACAGAACCCAAAAACGGGGCCCGGCATAAAAAGTTTGCTCCCCCATAGTATTATAAATTATGATGTTGATGTAAATTATTATAAAAAAGAGTATCAGAGAGGTAGCCAAGTTAGTCTGTATCTTAAAAAACAACAGGAAGTCCTGTGGCACCTCATAGACTAACAGATATTTTGGAGCATAAGCTTTTGTGAGCAAAGACCTGCTTTGTCAGATGCCTGGGGGGTGGGGTTTCCCCACTCATGCATCTGACGAAGCGGGTCTTTACCCACGAAAGCTTATGCTCCAAAATATCTGTTAATCTATAAGGTGCCACAGGATTTCATGTTGTTTTATGAAAAAGAGGATGTTTAAAAATATTTGATAAGGTAAGGAAACTTCTTTTGTTCTTATTTTATTTAAATTAAGATGGTTAAGACTGCATTTTTGTAATTCGTAGCAAAGTTTCAAAGCTGCATTAAGGCAATGAAGCTGGCAGAAGGAGGCAAGCAGCACTACTGAGCTGACAGAGGCTGCAGTGAGGCAACAGTGGGCCCCCACAGGGCAGGGAGCCTATTGTACTGCACCCCCCCTTTTGAAATTTCACACACCCCTGGGGGTGTGACCCCCAGTTTGCACACCCCTGCAGTACTATATTGTATGATATTTACTTTTACTGCTGCTAACTGAATACTTCTATTTCCAAATGAGATGTGTGGTTGACCAGTCAGTTTGTAACTCTGGTGTTCATAGTTCTGAGATTCTGCTATCAGAGCCACCCTGTGTTATGATAGTTTGGGGCAGCTGCTCCAGGCCCCATGGTTTGGGGGTTCCTGCAGCAGCTGCCTCAGCCATTCTCTGGAGAGGACCTGTGAGATTACCTGGGAGGCCTGGCGCAGGGCAGCAGCCTGGGTCAACACCTCCCACCCACTCACCATGGTGACAGAAGCCAAAGCTATATAGCATCCTGCTCCACTCTGCCCTGCTGCCCTCTGCTAGCCCACTGTGCTCCACTTCACCTCAGCAAGTTGGGCTTAAGGAGGGTGCGGGCCAAGCAGAGGAGGGGGAGGATTGCCCTGGGCCCTATCCTAGAGTATAGGGTGGGGTGGGGGGTTGCCCCATACCCTGTACCCCCCACCCCCAGGGCAGCCCTGTCTGCTCTACTGCATTTGCTGCTAAGTGCCTAAGTATGAGGATCATATAGGCAATATGGATCAAATTGAGAGAAGAATAAAACAAAATTTAAAAAAACTGGAGGGATTGATTTAGGAGGAAAGATTGACAGAGTGAGTTTTAAACAGTGGCAAAGAGGGTCATACCTGGTATAGGTATTAAAAGAGGATGTCAATGCCGTCGAAGAAAAAGAATTACTTGAGATGATGCAAAGAGGTATAAGTACAGTATGACTTAAAGAACGCAATTAAGAATTGGGGTGAATATCAGAAAATATTTCTTAATGGTATGATCTGTTGCATTTTTGGAAGAGCATTTCAAGAAAATAAGTGAATGTCTCATAACTTGCATAATTTAAAATTAGCTTAGACAAAATACCTTAAAACATACTGAAAAGAAAAATCCTGCATTTGCAGATGATGGTTTAAAATGGCTGTTGGGAATTTCATCTCTTAGCTTCCATTATTTTAGTGGTATATTTTTACTAGTGTGACGTATGCAAGAAGATACATGTACCACTCCTTCTTTAGCAGAACTATATCTCAGTCGTGAAGAAAATTAATTTGGATTTGTTTGACTTTGTTAATTGTAAATAAAACAGCTATGTTTTGAAACAAAAGGGGAGTCCATTGTGAACATCTTTCCAAATCTGAATTAGAGAGCTCTTGTAATTAGATCTTAATCAAAACACAACTTCAAAATGTACTACATGTAACTAATAAAGACAATATTAAAATGAAATAAACAAATTGTACATTCAAGAAGATATTGATATTTTACTTTGTTTAAGCACAGGAAGGATGCAACAAAATTGCAAAGCTGGAACGGTTTTAAAGCTGAATGCAATTTTCATTGTTTTCTAAATTTACTTGTTAGTGTCATAGCACATTATAAAAAATGTGTTTTTAATATCTCTTATCAGTACAAAATGAGATTGTTGAAGACAACATGTTTCAGTTGTCTTGCTGCTGCTTTGCTGACATCAAAGTTCAGGAGTGCCTGGACAACAGTTGGAACTATGATGGTCAATATCCAGATTTTGAGCCATATCCTAGCCTCCCTATGGAAGACTTCCATGGATGCTTGTGGTTGCACTCTATGTAGACCAGAACTAAAATATTTTATATTATTAATGCTAAGAGTTTTTTCTGAATTCTACTTATCTAGAAAGCATCAAAAATGTATCTGCTTAATTTTGAAATTGGAGTACTTCCAACTTTTGAAGATACATGAAAGATTATCCCCGTAAAACTGGAGGAAACATAAAGGCATTTACAGATCTCTTTCTTTGTTGGGTTTCTTTAAATCACAGTTCAAATTGCTGTAGTGTTTGGGGCCAACATTCTGGAACACATCTTCAACCTGTGCCGGGGTAACTTTGACTTCCTGGAACGACTTCCTGACCCATTGCTCCTGAATATCATCTCCTTTCTAGAACTTGAAGATATTGCCAGGCTTTCTCAAGTTTCACACAGATTTAAAACGGTAAAAAAAAATTATTTACAACTTATTTTAAATATTAGTTTGCTTTGGCACATTCTCCTGATTTAGTTTATTTTTAGCACACACATCCTTTACATATGTGTCCCTTTATTTAGATAATAAATATTATTACAAATATTAAGTATTTCAGCCACTCTCAAACTATGGTTTGAGGCCCCATTTTAATGGAGTCACTATGGCTGGCTTAGACTTCCTGGGGCCCAGGCCAAAAGCCTGAGCTCCACCACCTGAGGCATTATATAAAGCCCCAGGGATTCAGCCCCTGGTGGTAGGGCTCAGGTTACAAGCCCCCTGCCTGGGCTGAAGCCCTTGGACTTTACCTTTGCCTCCCTTCACAGGCAGTGGGACTCAGATGGCCTCAAATTTCAGTGCCCCCTGCTGGGGTCATACAGTAATATTTGTTGACATATAAGTGGTCATGGTGCATGAATTTTGAGAAGGATTGGACCCATGCTTCATAGCATGTTTAAGATCTTGTTGTTGTTACACCTGTTCAGCAGTGCAAGATCAGGCTCCATAGAAGATAATACACTGGTTGGTATAGCAAAAGCATTTGTAATGGAGAGTCTCAACTTTAAAGAAATCATGGAAAGAAATATTTTTAAGAAAAATATTGATGCAGCCATGGTCATGTCAGTGGGCTTTTGATAATGCAACTAAAGCTAGAATCTGAAACAATGTAATCTCAGTTACAACTAGCAATTCAAAATTTTCAGTTTGTATGCAAAACCAGCCATATTCAAAACTTAATTATTGTCCATAATGCTGTATTCTTGTGCATTTAGGCTAATTTACCTATAGTGAGGGGACTTTCTTATTATAAGGAACTATGAGGGGCTTTACCAGGTATTTGTTTCTCCTGCCAGCGGCCCTACCAATTTGGCACCTCCTACCCTAAGAAGGCACCTTGCTGGAAGGGAAAAACAGAGAATTTGCTTAGAGAGCAGTTACAAAGAGAACCAGTGAGATTTGCTCCTTGGGCGTCTAGAAGAGCTGGCAGCAGGCGGAGGCCAGTTAGACCCCAGCAGGCCTGTTAAAAAAAATTGGCAGCTTTTACTTGGGAACAGGTCTGAGGGAAGCCAGAACAGGACTGTCTGGCTTGGATTGACTAGTTTTATTGTGGCAGTTTGCAACTAGATAATCTTTAATGTCCTAACTCAAGAAATTTGGTTTAGTCGGGGGCCTACCCTTGACAACATTGGCCTTGAGTCTCTATGAAGGACTAGTGTTTGTGTTATGGACTTCAACATTCATGTAATTATTTTGAGTTAAACTTTAAACGGGTTTCTTCTAATCTCAGAAGGGGACTGGTCTGAAGCTGACCTGAGCAGATAGATAGGCCAGAGAGGGAGCAGACCATTGCAGACACAGGATACTCAGGGTACTAAAAACAATGAGTCTCTGCAACACTGTGAGTTGATGTGTAATATCAGATTATATGGTCAGTATTACATCTTGCACTCACTGTGAGGGTGTGATGTCATATGGACCATATAATCAAGTGGTATTTAGGCCTTCCTCACATAGCCTCACCACATTTCTTCTTTTCTTAAACTGTGTCTTACATTTTCTTTTGAGTTTTATCTTGATGTTTGCAATCACTAGACTGTGGTCTGAGTCTATATCCGCTCCTTGGAAGGTTCGGCACTGCTGTACTGATGTTATCCATCTTCTTCTTATCAAAATCATGGTCTATCATGTTCTTGGACTTCCCATCATTCAGTCACCATGTCCACTTCCTACAGTCCTTTTGTTGGAATCTCGTGTTGCAAATCACCATCTCATGCTCTGTAGCAAACTCTAACAGTTTCTCACCTCATTCATTTCTTTCTCCATATCCAAACCTTCCCCTGACTTTCTCCCAACCTTCATTATCAGTTCCAACCTTTGCATTCCAATCTCCTCTGATGATCAACACATCTTTCTTCGGTATCTCCTCCACCATCTTTGTCAAGTCTTTATAAAATAGCTCAATCTCTTCCTCCGTACTGTTGGACATGGGCACACACACCTGAATGACTGAGATGTTGAACGGTTTTGCTTCAAATCGCGCGACCATCATTCTTGTATTCACTGGTTTGTAATGCTCTTCTAGCTGTTTTGCTAAGAATGAATCCAACTCCTGCTTCATGCTTCATTTTGTCTCCTGACCAAATGACTTTGCAACCGTATATCTCTCCTGATCCCATCCAACACATCTCTGCCAGTCCAAGTATATCACATCGATATCTCTCCATTTCCTTCCGAAGCAGCTCTAATTTTCCACTTGCCCACAGTGTTCAGACATTCCATGTTCCAATGGATAGCATATGTGTTAGGTGTAATTTTCTTTCAGTAGCTAACTTATCGACCGAACCCCGATTGCTCAATTGGTATCGCAGACCTTGTTTATCCGGGCGACGTCCGAGCTGGCATCTTTTAACATTTGGTTGTACTGGCATCAGATTTCATTCATATTGTTGTTTGACAGTCAGCACATCAACAACAATGGTATTTGGAGACAAGGAAATAGGAAGGAAGATCCGTGTGGATGGTATTGAACTAGAAAATGTAGAGAAGCTCACATATCTGAGGAGCAACATAACGTATGATCAAGACTGTAAGAAGGAAATAGCGCCTAGAATAGCGAAAGCAAGAGCGAGTTGAAGGCGATGGATAAGATCTGGAAAAGCAAAGCAATTAGCTTAAGAACGAAGCTGGGCGTCTGGAAAATGTGTATTCAGCAGCATGTTGTATGGATGTGAGACAAGGGTGATAACGAAAGATTCAAAAAGAAAAATATTGGCGTTCGAAAGGAGTTGTTGTTGTTATAGAAAGATCCTGAGAATAGGATGGATGCAGAAGGTCATCAGTGAGGAATTATATAGGAAGATGCAGCCAAAAGAGAACCTGCTGCAGAAGGTTATAAAACAGAAGCTACAATTATTTGGACATATTTGCGGAATGAACGACAAACGAAAAATCAAGACCCTAGTATTTGGCATAATGGATGGTTCGAATGGGAGAGGCAGACCCCACAGAGAATGGATAGATGAAATAGTAGATTAGTGCAGAGCTAGTCTACAGAAACTAAGCCACTCTGCACTGGATAGGGAAAGATGGAAAAAAACCGTGAGAGAGGCATCAGACACCAATGGGCGCTGAGCCCATGGTTATTGACAATGACGATGATATTTAGGCCTTCTCTTTTATGAAGTCAACTTTCTTCTTCACCTTTGGATACACAGACTGTCAGCTGAGAGGAATTTAGATTTCTATACCATCTTAATATTTTATGGACATTGGGCTCAGTTATGACAGTAAAGTGGGGGAAGCAATAGAGGTAATGATGTAGACTCATCAGCCCAACCAGAGCTTCTGGAGGCTTTTGCCTCATGTACATACAGTGCCTCAAGGAGTGGAGAGTGAGCATTGATACTGTCCTATGCTTAACCTAACAAAACAAAAAAGCAGTCATGTAGCCCTTCAAAGACTAACAAAATAATGTATTAGGTGATGAGCCTTTGTCTGCTTTGTGAAAGTTCATCACCTAATACATTATTTTGTTAGTCTTTGAAGGGCTACATGATTGCTTTTTTGTTTTGTTAGGATACAGAATAACATATCTCATATAGCTGGAAGGGACATCACAAGGTCACCTAGTCCAGTCCCCTGCCCTCTTGACAGGACATCACTCTTTTTTTTTTTAAATCTGTTTTGCCCCAGTTCCCTAAATGGCCTCCTCAAGGACTGAGCTTACAACCCTGAGTTTAACAGGCCAGTGCTCAAACTGCTGAACTATCCCTCCCCGCGGCTACCTCTCTGTACTGTACTTCACCTGGGTACACTATACATTGTCTTGATCACTGGCCCCAATAATTAGGGTGGGGACAGTGCCAGGAGGTTGCCCCTCATTTTCTCTGAGAAAGAGGCCTTGATTACGAGCACTACAGTGGAGTGGTCCTTGTGCTCTATAATCTCACAGCAATAGTAAATTTATTTATCATTTCCTTCCCAACCATATTAGTAACTTATCAACCCAGAGCTTTGTTCTTCCTTTCCAAGGTAAAGAAATAGGTAGCTGCATCCTTTCATTTCAAGCCCTTGCCAAGTATTCTGGCTAAGTGACATGGCCACAAGTATCCCGCAAAAACTCCTAGATAATATCTAGCATTCCTACTGGTAGCTCTTGCGGCATACCATCTTTTGCCCCCCATCCCATTATTACTACAGCACGCTTTCTACTTCTTGTTCTTGCCAAAGACCCAGACTATCGACCAAAATATCTGTACACATTTAAATACATTCACTTTCAATTACTGGCATGCTCCTGTTTTTTTTCTCGCCGTGTTATTCTAAGCATAAATATCTTTTTCTGTCCAGAATTTAGTATCGAAGTGAATTTTAAGGCCAGTTTTAAATATTATCACTGTTGCATTTTTACTGGGTAATATTTTAAATAAAGACAGCGTAAAAGAAACTGTAATATCAAATTAAGTAAGGAATGACTGCAGTGTCTTAACATGAACACCACTACTCAAGAACTTCAAGAGGTTTTTTTTAAAATATCATTATTTACTGAAACCTACAATATACTATTTTCCATCACTGGCTCAGTAGATTTCTTGTATTTACCTTGTTTGTGGATTTTTAAAAGGCTCTACAAAGGCAATTATTGTAATGTAAAAATATTACTTATTTCTGTGATTTAAAATAACCACAAGAGGGGGCTATATACATGATGCAAACATGAAGATAAACATTTCTGAGATTATTGTTCTGTAACTAGAGTCCAGTTTGCTCACACTTAAGCTTGTTTCATACCAAAACAAAAAAGCAGTCATGTAGCACTTTAAAGAATAACAGAATAGCCTATTAGGTGATGAGCTTTTGTGAGACAGACCCACTTCTTCAGATCATAGCCTTACCAGCACAGTCTCAATACATAAAGCAGAGGTCCAACAATTGTTATCAAGGTTTGCAAATCAGAAGAGCAGAGGGACGGCGGGGTGTGTGTGGAGTGGGAAAGTTAAGAGTTAGATAAAACATCGAAGTATGTAAGAGTCGTTATAATGAGTCAGGTAATTGCCATCCGTATTCAAACTACTTGTTAATGTGTCTAATTTGACTATGAATGTGAGTTCCGAGCATTCCCTCAGTAAATGGTTGTTAAAGTCCCTTTTCAGTAGAACACAAACTTTCAGGTCTTTAATAGAATGGCCCACTCCATTAAAGTGCTGTCTGACAGGTTTGTGTATTTGGAGATTTTGATGTCTCTTCTATGCCCGTTCATTCTTTGTCAAAGAGTGCGTCTGCGCTACAGCTCTGTTTTGAAAGAATGTCTTTCGAAAGAGAACATCGAAAGATGCTCTTTTGAAAGGGAGCGTCCACACACGTCGGAGGGACCGAAGTTTCAATCCGTTATTTTGAAAGGCCTCCCAGCACAATTTTGAAAGAGAGTGCCCACACATACAGGGTGCTCTTTTGAAAGAGCAGGAGCAGGAAGCACCATGGGCAGGAGGGGCAGCTGCGGGAGTGGGTCGTGATTGGGTGGTGGTCGGGGCCAGGTGGCCGGCCATGGCCTGGGTCAGGGTGTTGAGGTTGGCTGCCACCCGGTCCAAGGCCCGTTGCTCCACCTCCAGCCACTCTCGCAGCATGCTGGAAAGGTCCCGCAGTGCTGTGGTGTGGGCAGCCTCCCCCGTATCCTCCTCCTCACCCAGGTGGTACCGGCGGATGGCTCAGTGGTGGGCCCTTGCAGGGACATTGCAGGGTCTGGGTAGCTCCCCCTAGCCCTTGGTGGTGGGGCTGGTCCGGCCGCTGGCTAAGGGAGCTGTGGAGGCAAAAGGGGAGACTAGGGGGGCCATAAGTCCCAAGCATTGATCCTTGTGCCCCACCCAACCGGGTGCCCTGTGATGCCCATGTCCCGGGGTTCCCTACGTGGGTGCCAAGGGCACAGGCTTCCCCATGCTGCCCCCCGGTCCCTCCACAGTCACCAGTCTGTGGTGCTCTCCCACCCATGTGGTGCTGAGCGCCGTGAGTCAGCCCCCCATCCAGGCCCAGGGAATGCGGCTGTCTGGAGTCCACAGGCCCCAGGATGGCGGGCTCGTGGTGGGGGGTGCGGCAACCCTGGGCAAGATCGGATGCCCCTTCCTCAATCCCAGGGTGGCTGGTGTGCAAGCCACCTACCTGTGGGTCCCTCCAGGAAGTCAGGTGAGGTATGGACAGATGGGGCCCGGCTGGACGGCCCAGATGGGATGTCGATGATGAGGGCCCCCTTGCTTGAGCTCTCATCATCAGAGGTGGTGTCCAGCCTCCATGGGCGCCTGGTGCCGGGCACATGTCCAGGACGGTCCTCCTCTGTCCCCGTTTCCTGTTCTGAGGCCAGGACCATTGTGTCCAGCAGCACCGCCGGGGGTCCTGCCTCCTTGGGCCCAAGGAGGCAGTCCAGGTCTTTATAGTAGGGGCAGCAGGTGGGCGCTGCCCCTGACCGCCCGGACGTGTCCCAGGCCCTACAGTATTCCTGGTGCAGCTCCTTCACCTTAAACCTCACCTGGTCTGGGGTCTGGGTGGGGTGACCCTGGCCGGTGAGGCCTGTGGCGAGGCGCTGGACACCACCACGTTCCTGCGCCGGACCCGTCTGGTGCAGGATGTCTTCATCTGCCCAGAGGGCAAGGAGGTCCCGTACCTCAGCATCGGTCCAGAAGGGGGCCCAGCGCTTGGGGGGCTGTGGCTCCCCTCCTGGGAGGGCTCCCTGGTTTCTTTGGGGGGTCCCTGGGGTGGGCAGGGGTTGGGGGCACTGGCCATGGTGCCGAGGAGGGCTCAGGGCTGGCTGGAGCATTGTAACAGGAAGCAGCTGTGCAGCAAAGTGTGCTCCCTGCTGCCTGCATGCTCTCAGCTTCCTGCCTGAGGGCTTCTGGGAGCCTATGTCCTGAAATGCAGCCAGACACTGGAGCCATAGAGCTCCGCTTGTGTTGGGAGTCTCACTGCCACCTGCCAGCTGATCGCAGCCATGGAGGACCCGCTCTTTTGAAAGTGGGGGGGCCACAGAGCATCTACATATGCACTCTTCTGAAATAATCTTTCAAAGGAGGGCGCTCTTCCCATCCCAGGAAGGGAGGACCAACTTCGAAAGAACAGAGTTCTTTCGAAGTTAATTTTGAAAGACCATCATGTGTGTAGATGCTCCGCAGGTTCTTTTGAAAGAATTCGCTCTTTCGATCTGGATTTTGAATGTATTTGCTAGTGTAGACGCACCCAAAGAGTGTTTTCAGTCTGTCCTATATACATGGTGTGTGGGCATTGTTGGCACATGATGGCATATGCGATGTTAGTTGAAGAACAGGAGCATGTGCCTGTGATTCTGTAATTAACATGGTTATGTCCAGTGATGGTATCTCCAGAACAGATATGTGGATGAAGTTGGCAATGAGGCTTCTTGCAGTAAGATTCCTTCCTTTCTAATTTGTCAACCCTGATAACAATTGTTGGACCTCTGTGCTCTATATATTGAGTCTGAAGAAGTAGGTCTGTCCCATGGAAGCTCATCACTTAATAAATTATTTTGTTAGTCTTTAAAGTGGTACATGACTGTTTTTTTGTTTTCATAGGTTACAGACTAACACGGCTATCTCTCTGTCACTAGTTTCATACCAGTGTAATTCCATGAGTTCTGTGGAGTTACTTCAGGTTTATGCCACTGTAATAGAGAATATAATCTCACCAAAATTTCTAACACTTTGAGCTGGCTGTTGTGTTATTTATTCTGAAATCCATTAGAACTGAAAGAAGAAAATAATACTGAATTGAGATTTTCCATGTATGTTTTATCTATTACATATGAAATACTAAAAGGTAGTCTCCCATAATTTCAGTTTAATACACTTACCAATTTCCTTGGCACAACAGAACAGAGAACTATAACACTCAGAAGTTTTAGGAAAGCTTTTAAAATTCATCCCTTTTTCTTCTTTCGGGTTCTTTGAAGTAGTATTTCCCATAATTCCTGCATTCCCATTTTGCTCAGACAACCCAGCATGTAATATGATGATGATAATACAACTACCACAGATCAGCGGTAGAACAGATATTGGAACCAATTTATAGTGTTACATCAGTGCATTTCCATTAACTACAGAGGGACTGTACTAACTTAAACCTTGTAAAACTTGTGCGAAGGGAGAATCAGAGTCAGTATATTACTCTTTGGTTGTATCATATCTGAATAATAACTTTGTTTTCTCTTTCTGCTTGTGCTATAATGGCCAATGTGATTGTTTCCAAACCATTCTGTTTATGCAGCCATTCAAAAGGGGAAAGCATGGCCTAAGAATAACAACCCATCTGCAGAAATGAGCTGCTCACAATTTTTATGAAAGCATCTTTCAGTTACATAGGGGCATTGAGCCAATCTGATCTAACCGCAGAGAGTCTGACCGTGTAACAACAAAAGTAAATATATTTGGCCCTTTTTCTTTATTACAAATACATGTATATATGTTTTTGATGTGATTTGTAAATAACATTAGCCAAATTTTCTGATATAAACAGGCACAGCTCCATTAACTTCAGCAAACAGTATAGCCCTATATGTTCTTCTTCAAGTAGTGTTCCTATGGGTACTCCACTGTGGGTGTATTTGCACCCCTGCACCTCTAATCAGAAATTTTTGGTAGCAGTGTCCATCGAGCCCATGAATGTGCTCTCCCTCCCCTGTGGTCTGCCTGGAGGCTATTTAGCACTGCACGGGTAAAAGCCCCTCATTTCCTTCTCAACTCTCCTTGGCCTTTCAGGGAGAGAGCAGTTGTCCTCATCTACAACATTAGCGTAAAGAGTAGCTGGTTTTGGTTTCTTAACAGTCTTATTAGTCTTAATAGTCTAACAAAAAAGCAAAAAAGCAGTCCAGTAGCACTTTAAAGAATAACAGTATAATACATTAGGTGATGAGCTTTCGTGGGACAGACCCACTTTTTCAGATCTGGAAAATTCTGATAAATGACAGCCAAGATAAAGAGAATTTAAAAGAAAAATAGAAAAAACAATTAAATAAAAAGTAGTGAATCAGCAAGATGCGACAGGAGAAAGGAGGAAGAAGAATAGTTCTTCTGTGTCTATTCAGGTAAGTGGGCTGCCTGGGATGACTATGAATATCAAAGGTGGGGAAACTCTCTTTGTAAAGCATGAGGTAATTGATATCTTTGTTGAATCCAAGGTGAAAAGTACCAAACTTGAGAATGAACTCCAATTCTCCCTTTGTAATCTGGTGTTAAAGTCTCTCTTAGAATGCAGACTTTCAAGTTTTGAATGCTATGACCTCCTAGTTTGAAAAGCTAACTGACAGGTTTATGTGTCTAATGTCTGATTTGTGCCCATTCATTCTTTGGGGAAGTGATTACCCAGTTGATCCAATATACATAGCAGAGGGGCATTGCTGGCACATTATGACATGTATCACATTGATGGAAGTGCAGGAATATGAGCCCGATCGTGTAACTGACTTGGTTAGGTCCAGTGATGGTGTCTCCAATGTAAATATGTGGAGAGAGTTGGCAACAGGGTTTGTTGCAAGGAAAAGTTCTAGGATTAGTACTTCTGTGATGTGGCATGTGGTTGCTAGAGAGAATTTACCAGAAGTTAGGTTTCTGTAAGAAAGAACAGGTCTGTCACCCAGGGTCTGTGAGAATGCAGCATCATGCTCCAGTATAGGTTGTAGATTGTCAATAATGTGCTGGAGGAGTTTGAGTTTGGGGGCTATAGGTGATGACAAGTACTGTTCTGTTGTTAATCTTCTTGGGCCTATCTAAGAGTAGCTGGTTTCTGGGTATTTGTCTGGCCCTGTCAATGTTTTTTTTTGTTGGTTTTTTTTTTTTTTTATTTCTCCTGGTGGGTAGTTAAGTTTTCTGAATGTCTAGTAGAGAGTTTGAAGTGTTTGGTCTGTCAGTAGGGTTGGAACAGATGCAGTTGTATCCAAGGGCTTGACTATAAATGATGGATCATGTGATGTGTCCTGGAGGGAAGCTGGAGGCATGTAGCGATCAGTGATTTGTACTGTGGTGCCCAGAAAATGATCTCTCATGTGGAAGGGTGAAGGATGAGATTAATGGTGAGGTGCAGGATGTTGAAATCTCTGTGGAATTCTTCAAGAGCGTCTTTACCATGGGGGCAAATGATAAAGATATTGTTGATGTAGCATAAGTAAAGGAGAGATAATAGGGGATGGGAGCTGAGGAAACACTGTTCTAAGTCAGCCATAAAAAAGTTAGCATATCGTGGGGCCATGCAGGTGCCCCATAGCAGTGCCACTTATCTGGAGGAATAAACTGTCCCCCAAATCAGAAATAGTTGTGGGTGAGGGCAAAGCTACATAGCTCATCCACTAAATTTGCTGTGGTAATATCTGGCTTAGTGTTCCTAATTGTTTGTAGTCCATCTTCATGTGGGATATTGGTGTAAAGAGCTTCTGTATCCACGGTGGCAAGGATGATATTTTCAGGAAGATTTCAAATGTTCCGTAATTTCCTTAGGAAGTCAGTGGTATGTCAGAGACAGCTAGGAGTGCTGGTAGTGTAGGGCTTGTGGAGGGCATCTACACAGCTGGATAGTCCTGTAGTAAGGGTACCAATACCTGGAATTACAGGACATCCAGGGTTTCCAGGTTTATGGATTTTGGGAAGCAAATAGAATAATCCTGGCTGGGGCACCAAAAGCATGTCTGTGTGAATTTGGTCCTGAGTAGAGGCAGGGAGTTCCTTAAGAATGTGGTGTAGTTTACTTGGTATTCTTCGGTGGGATCAGACGAAAGAGGCCAGTAAGATGTGGTGCTGGAGAATTGTCTAGCTGCCTCCTGTTCATAGTCTGATTTATTCATGATGACTACAGCACCCCCTTTGTCAGACAGCTTGTGATTAATAGTCTAAGATAATTAGTCAATGTCTCTTTTTTAATTCCCTTAGTAGTTTAAAAAAAAAAAAGGAAAAAGAGACAGAGAACTTTAGTTTCTTTCCTCTCCTGTTTGGGGACCCCCCCCGCCCCCGCATTACAAAACTAGTTGTTTATATCAGGTAAAGAAAAGAGAGAAGAAAATCTTTCTCCTGCATTCCTCATGGCTGGAGCTACTCCGCTCTGAGAGGTGCCTTCCCACAAGCAGTTCCTGTAACAGTCAGACACTTTCACTGTGTCTGCTGTCTGGTTAAGCCTCACAAAAAGCGCCTCTCCTGCCAGAGGTAACGGGGAAATCTCACAGGAGCTGGGAGTTGATGTTAAAACCCCTTATGGAAAGGGAACTTCTTGTTCGAGTGATTTCCCCTTGGGTGCTACACTGCAGGTGCTGGGCTCATCCTGGTACCATGTATTGGAGACTCTTCATAGCTGTGTCTGGCTGGAGTGCGCATTCACTGCTGCTGAATCTCTCCGTTTGTGCTCTTTTGACCATGTGCGCAAACCGGCTCAAGCCAGTTCCTCTCATCCGCCCTAGGCTGCAGATGGAGCTAAATGCCTCTCTTCAACTTGACATTGTGAGACTAAATAGTCTTCTAAAATTCTGTATATAGTTCTTCTTTATAGTTTAGTCGCTGTCCATTCGTCCTTCTAAAAAAAAGAAAAAAAAAAGTTAAGTTACTGTTTGTTAGACTTAGACCTTCAGAGTTAGGTTTCCGTTGGACTCTTGTATCTATACCATTTTACTGTTACCAGTTGCATAACCTCAGCTAAAGGACTGATTTTCATGGAGCCCCTGCACCATGCTGAGCTCACAAGGGTTTATGAAATGCGAACAATGCCATGAAGCAAGGCCTGCCTCGGATGGCCACTCCAAGTGCATAAGGTGCCTGGGAGAGGGTCATATCCCACAAAAATGTCCGCATTGCAGGACAGTAACTGCCAGAGATCGGCATGATTGTGAAATGCACCTGAAAATGATATTGTTTGACAAGGCTCTTCAGCCCTCTACTGAAGAGCCCCGCGGAGCCCAGGAACAACATACACTTAAATGCAGGGCCTTCTCCTCAGCTACTTTGCCCTCTCAGAAATCTAAGACCTTGCTGGCCAGGTCATTCCCTGCTATTTCACAGAGCATTCCTATGATCGTAGCAAAGCCTGGCATTTCTGGCACCACCTCTGTAAAGTCTAAGCTGGCCGCAAGCAGCAAGGTGTTAAAGTCCACAGCACTGACATCTAAGCCCCCAAATCCTTCAGAACCAAGACTGCAGACTCCTTCTTTGAAGCACCTGGTTCCTAGCACACCAATGCTGATAACTTCCTCGGCACCGACAACTGCCATGGCACTATCACTGGCACAGTCTTCTCCGTCTCACAGTCTTCAGATTTTGCCCACCCGATTACTAAGAGATTTCTCAAGGGGCTCACAAATATACACCCCCCACGCCAACTGACTCCTCCTCTGTGGAGTCTTGATCTAGCACTACGGACATTGCTGAGACCACCGTTTGAAACCCTGGCTACTACTCCTCTTAAGTTACTTACCATGAAGGGAACCTTTCTTCTCACCATCATATCCACTTGTAGAGTCAGCAAAATAACAGCCCTCGTAGCGGGACTTCCATACACAATCTTCACTAAGGATGGAGTGAGCCTCAGACATCATTTGGCTTTTATTCCTAAAGTCTCTTCCGAATATCACATCAATGAACCAATAATCTTACCTGCGTTTTATCTTAAACCGCATTCATCACCGTAGGAAGTGGCGCTACATATTCTGGATGTCCACAGGGTGCTTGCCTTTTATATAGGCAGGACAAAAACGTTCCAAAAAACAGAACTCCTGCTGGTCTCATTGGCGGAGCATTCCAAAGGTGAACCTCTGTCGTCTCAACGGATAGCTCATATCATCACCATGTGCATCACCCAGTGCTTTACTTCCAGCCAGATGCTCACCTGACACAACCATGAGCACATTCCACGAGAGTGGTGGCAACTTTGATGACCTTTTTCAGGGGAGTTCCCCTTAGAGACATCTGCAGAGCATCCACCTGGTCATCCCGCAATACTTTTGTGAGACACTACGCTATCTTGGACAGATGAGCTATGGATACCTTGCTAGCCACAGCAGTTCTCTCTGCTCCATTTATACGGTGACTCCCCTTTTTCTTCGCCTCCTCCAATTAACAGGGAACTGCTACACAGTCACATAAAGTGGAACACCAACAGGGACATCACTTGAAGAAGAAAGCGAAATTACTCACCTTGGTGCAGTAACTGACATTCTTTGAGATGTGTGTTCCCGTGGGTGCTCCGCAACCCACACTTCTTCCTGCTTTGGAGTCTGCCTTATCTATCTGTTCTTGTTTACAGATTCTGGGGTGGTTGAGAGGAATGGGCTTGAGCCAGTCCGCACACATGATCAAAAGAATGCAAATCGAGAGATGCAGCAGCAAGTCATGCACAGACTGGCCAGGTACAGCTATGAAGAGTCTCCAATCTGTGGCACCAGGACAAGCCCAGCACCTACAGTGAAGCACCCAGGGGAACACACACCTTGAAGAACGACAGTTACTGCACGAAGGTGAGTAACTTTGCTTTCCGTCTGCAGGAAACTCCTCCTGAAGGACTGTCCCAGAGCCCTTAACTTCAAAGGGGGTAAACTCCACCTGTATAGGACTCCGACAAAGGGGAGCCCTGAGTGATTGGCCAGACAGAAGGGATTCCCCCAGTGCAGACTTCTGCACAGGCAGCAGAACATTAGCACTGGAGGAAAGCAAACTCTGAGTGATTGGGCAGGCAGAGGGGTTCCCCCACTAACACCTGCAGGCCATGGCACTGGAGGAAAGCAAACTCCCAGTGACTGGCCAGGCAGAAGAGGTGCTCCCCACCCCACCTCGTAGCCCTCAGCCCGAGAAAAACAAACTCTCAGTGACTGGGCAGGCAGAGGGGGGTCTCCACCTTCCCTCGCCCCATCCCACACTCCCACCCACAGCCCTCGGCACCTGAGGAAAACAAACTCGCAATGACTGGGATATGATGAGCTCTGGTACCCTGGAGAAAAGATGGTTGGGGAAGAATGGCAGTCCCCATTACAGGGTACCAGGGCCCTGGAACCAAGTACACCCAGGCACCCAGAATCACTCCTGGCACCGAGTAGTATACTGCCAATACCGCAGGCAGTGCTGCCTCCACCCAGACACAAGTCTGACAGTTGTCAGGAGGAATTCATGACCCATAGTCACAATTACAAGGATCCTCCCCGTTCCATCGAGTGAGCCCATACACAACCCTACACACAAGCCAGCACTTCAAAGTTTAACATTTGGAAGGTGCCGCAGGGTAGAATTAGCTTTGAAGTGCTGCATATACATCACAGCACTTCATTAATAATCTCCTGACACCCTACTTACCATGCTCCCTTCAAAGCTGGGAGCTAGTGTAGACAGAGCCAATGCCACTTTTAGCATCCTCACAAGGCTGATGCCAAGATTGCCCTGTTTATTGGTTTGCTAGGTTCCCAAGCTCAAATGCAGGTGTTAGGGCTGATATGGCTATCTGGTCTTTATTTGTGGGGTTTAAAGCTGTGGCAGGTGGTAACACAGGGATGAGAACTTGGTTCTGTTACAGGAATGGAAGTTTCCACTCTTGCTCTCTGAGGCTGCAGGCTGCTCTTTAAGACCTTCAAGCCTGCAGACAGGCCTGATGGTGTGTTGCATGACATTTTCCTCTTCAAGGAAGCGCTCAGCTTTCAGAAATGGCGCATCCTTCAGAAGGTGCTCATCCCAGCTGTCTGTCTACCAAGGATACAGAACATGGCAGGCAACAGCCTCAGTCAGAATTTCTGGCGAAACCATGAATGGGAACTGCAAACGGAGTAGTTTTTCATGTATATTTTCCCCTTTAGGGAGAAATGACTGCAGATGTCTTCACTATTTACTGGAAAAATAAATATCCTCACTACTGCCCCAGGCCTGGCCTGTGGAAACATTCCCTTGGAGAAGCCCTCATCCTCCCATGGGATGGGGACTTTTTGTGTGCCTATTCCCAGCTTTCTCTTCTATCCAAGATCCTGTTGAAAATTCAACAAGACAAAGTGAGAGTTACTCTGATTGTCCCCTTTTGACCAAGACAAGTCTGACACTTATACCTGACACAGATGTCAATATATTCTCCTGTTCCTCCTCAGCTGATTCCTCACCTGATCTCTCAGAACAATGGGCTACTTCTTTACCCCAACCTGTGAGTCCTAGGCCTGCAGGTGTGGCTCCTTTTTAATTCAAGACCAAAAGGCAGAAAGCTCTGAGGACCTGAAAGATGTACAGTAAATCCTCAATCTAATGGGGGAAGGGGTGTCTGTTAAACCCAAAAGTCCATTAAATCCACGCATTTACTTACCACCCACCTCCAACAGGTTCCCTCAGTCCCAGTCCTCCCTTCCCCCCCAAAAAATGCCAGCCACTCACCATCACTGGAGCTAGAACTGCCACTCCTGCTGAAGGAGCCACTGGAGCCCCCCACTGCAGCTGGAGCCTTTAGAGCAGCTGGGGCCCCGCCATGGCTGAAGGCTCCGCCGTGGCCACCAGAGCTGCAGCTGGAGTACAGGCACTTCAAAATGCCCGTGGCTACACACATGCCAGCACGTAGAAGTCTGACACTTCAAAGTTGCCACGGGGAGAATTAGCCTAATGAAGTGCTGCATATTCATCACAGCACTTCATCAGGATTCTCTGATCAGCCTGATTACCATACCCACTTTGAAGTAGGGGGCAAGTGTAGACATAGCCAAGGTGAGTAACTTCCTCTTCTCTCTGTTGCAACAAATAAATAAAACATATTTGAGCTCATCATACTGAAAAAAATATGAGAATGATTTATCAGATTATATATGATTATGTATAGGGCCAACAACCATGTATAGCAAGGGTCAAATCCTATAATCATGACTGTGTCCTCACTTGTACTGAAGTTCTTGGAAGTTTACCTTAAGGCAGTCTGGGATTTTTTCCCCAAAAGGTCACATTCTTGTATATAAAGCTAACTTCTAATAAAATGGGCTGTGTTGCCTTACATCTGGTTTTTGCAAGCAAAAGGGTCAGTAAA
The DNA here is from genome assembly GCF_033958435.1 of Carettochelys insculpta. Taxonomy (NCBI): domain Eukaryota; kingdom Metazoa; phylum Chordata; order Testudines; family Carettochelyidae; genus Carettochelys; species Carettochelys insculpta. Next base: position 21,219,511 of record NC_134146.1, read on the forward strand.
TATTGAACATGTCTGGCTGTGTTTGTTTAAACCAGAATAAACCTGCCTACTTTCTCTTATAAATAGATATGCAACTCTGACACACTGTGGGAGAAAATTGTGCAGAATTTGTGTGGTGCTATTACAACTGAAATGAGCGCACTGGCACAGGAAGTGGGTTGGAAGCAGTTCTTCTTCACAAACAAGCTTCAGCTTCAGCTTCAGCTCCGAAGAAGGAGGCAGAAACAAGATGATTCAATGAAGGGACTGACTAAATAAAGCAGCATGCTTTTTCATTATGGGCAAAAGTTGTTAGTGCAGACTTGTATTTTACATTATAATTGATTGCTTTTTCTTTTGCTGAAAAAAAAAATTAGCCTGACTTGAGAATTAAAGTAGTTGATGTAAAGCATAACAGAAGCAATACGTAAACAGACAGGACTTCCTGAAATCTCTATTAATCAGACTCTCAACTGTCACCATAATAGCAAAGGTTACAGCTCGCTTCAACTTCTTCACTCTGAGCCGTAAGTTTACATATGCAGTGGTTATCCTTCAAACAGTCAGAATTTGACAACAGATACCATAATGTTGCCACAGTTATTTTCTAAGAAATAAGGAGAAATGTGGTGTGTCTGTTCTTATTGTGTAGAAACCATTGGCAAATGCTGACTGTTTACTGGTGACCATGGCAAATGTGAAATGCTAAGAAGTGGACAACACGTATCTTGGGGCCAAAATCTGACTTACATTAAAGTTGTTTCAAAATGGCTGAACATATTCCAGTTGTCTAACCTTCAAACAAATGAGCAAATCAGCACTCTGTCACTAGGGGAAAACATCATCAGAAACCAAGAACTGAATGGATATGTATAGCAAACTACCCTCTTTCTTTTAAACAATTGCTTCAGGTCATGGCTTGAGATCTTCTGGAAGGATGGTATATGGGTGAAATTTTCGCTGCTCTGGCCTATGCAGGAACTTCTGATGATCATGGACTAGAGTTGCCACTGTTACGAATCTGGTACTTTTGATGAGTCTACATTTCACTTTACATTCATATTTTCAATTATAAAATTGTATTTACTATTGGGCCTTTATATTGCAGCACATCTATAATGTTCCTATCAAACAGAGCTGACACATACATTAAGAAAATATTTACATAGCTTAGAATTGCATCTTAATTGTTGTTAATTTCAAAATTAACTTCAACAATCTAGACAGCAAGTATTGATGGTTTTAAATCATTACCATTTGTTTAAAATTTGTTATTTACTAGGTTTAAATACTGAGCATTAATACCAGTGTTTGCATATTTTCCATATAATGGCCTAAAAGCTTCATAATTTACTTAGCTAAACATCCACAAACTTCAGTTAGAGACTTCCTAAGTAGGGCCTGCAGGATTTGGCTTTGTAGTAATGACGAAATCACAAAAAAAATGATGCCAACAGGTTGCACTTGAATGTCTAAACTTAATCACCTAAATTCACTAAAAAACAGCCTGATTTATTTGTGTTGAGCTGATGTTGATGTGGGTTCATAGTATTTGGTATATCTTAAAAATCGGGTAATTTTGTTTAGGTGCCTAATTATAAATTGAGATGATTAGCTTAAGCAGTCAAGTAAGACCAAAATGCTCAAAGTAACCTAGTTTATAACACACATACCTTTATAATGCCAATGGTCATTATTGTATGAATAAGGGTGACTCTTGTGAGAGAGGGTTACTGTGATCGGGCCCTTAGGTGGTTTTTTGAAATGTTTTAGTACAGCCATTAGTATATTAAGTGTAAATATAAGGAGCATAACCCTGACAAAATGCCAGTAACAATTTATACAATAACCTCAGTATGGCCATCAGAGTGAGTGATGCACTGGTAAATGATCAAACCAAGTGTAAAAGGCCCTAATTACAGTATCATGAAAGGCAGTTAGACAAGTATTGATCTTTAACTTTTCTAATTTTACAGGATGGTGTATTATTTTTACTGATAAAGCCTTGTATTATAATTATCTTCAACAGAAAATAAGTTGTGATTCTTCTATGTAGTGCCAATTTTTCACCATTTTCCCCCTTCTCCAAGATCACCATTCAAAGTGAAATAGTATTAAATATATATTCTTCGGAAGTTTCTAATCTTTATGAAACATGCCATGCATGACATAGACTTGGAGTTGATAGATAAATGTGATCATACTTATGCTATAAAGCTATTTACTTGCCAACAGTTTGCCAAGGGAAAATTTTACCATTTTGGAACAATCTTCAGTTACTTTTGTTATATTATTAATTACTTTAGAACAAATGCCATTTTCTCTTTGGGTCAGTTTCTCAAGTGGTGCAAATGTGTGTAGCTCCACTAGCTTTAATGCTGAGGATCTGGCTCATTTATTTTTAAAAACTGTTTTAATTGTTAAGTATTAAAATTTTGTTTGTAAATGTAATGTAAACTGTTAATTAAGAAATAAAAGTGTAAAGTCTACCAAATGATTTATTCGGATAGTCTACAATATATTTCCTCTTATTTCATGTTTTCTCAATATGTAATTCTAGTAGTACTTTAAACTTTGGAAGAGATGTGCTAATCTGGGTAAATTTGCTTTGCATTGCTGTTATACTCAGATACCCCTAAATAGCTTACTAATAGTAAAGAGCATTAGGAAGAAGATCCCGAACCTTTCCAACAACGGAGCACATTCTTAACTGTAGCCAGGAGCACGTCCACTTTGTCAATGGGACTACTTACATTTATGAATTCATTGTGTGCATAAATTAGCAGGATCAGCACTATAAGTGATTTCATTTAAAATACTACATTTACAGTGTTCCTGTTCTTAGGGAATAAAACTCTTGAAGGTTACCTTTAAAACATAAATGGAATTTATAAAGAACTGCAGTGCACGAGGATAGCTACTTGACAAAGGAGACCCTTTTCTCACCTTCATGACAGCTGAGCACCTATGGATTTAGATTTCTCTGGATTTCCTTGGCAGTTCCTGCTCCTTGAATCTGCTGAGGGGGACTTGCAGATTATGAAAGGAGAAGCCACTTAAGTCAGCATTAATTTAAATTGGTAATTATGCTGGATAGAGTGGGAGATGATGCCAAGAATGGCTATCTCCCTACTTCCTTGATAAGGTAGGTTTCTGTCACTTCTGTTTGTGGAGGTGAGGAGGATCATTTAGCCCTTACTTTGCAGGAGTAGCTTGACTTTTAAAATAAAGAAGTGTATAATTAAAAATGGAAAAAAATTAAATATTTTATCATATACATTTTATTATCATTACATGATCTAGATATACCAATAAAAAAAAAAGCTGTACAGAAAGACATATGCAGATATCTTAAAAGACCATTTTATTCATTATGATAATCTGGAAATAAAAACAATTTGGACAAATGGAAAATGAAGTATAAAGACACATATCTTAATAAAAGAAGAAATTTGATGGAAGATCACCATTTCTACATACATAGTCATCCAATAAAACAAGTCACTGATTAAAATAAATTATCAGCAGCATTCACACTAAAGACAACACTGAACCCACACTTAAAGAACTAATGTTTGGTCTCATAAATTCTCTTATTTGTTTTGCTTATTTGGATACAACACATTGTTTTAGTAGCTTCCAGCAGCATATATCATTATTAAATCAGACACCTCATTTACGGCAAAAAGAACCTTTATAAAGCTTAAATCCAGAAAATAAATTACACTTCATAGTTAATGTAGGCACTACATCACAAGTTGTGCCTCTCAAAGAATGGAAAATATTTACTGTAGCACCATACAAAACATTCTGTATTGTTGCTCTGTTCATTTAATATTATAAAAAAAAAAAAAAAGACAATGTCCTTAAATAGTTAAAAGGCTTATCTTTTTCCATGCTCTGCATTACATACCTAATTTTACAACAAGTACAAAGCACTGAAAAAAATATAATCAGTTTTACATAGTGAATGTTGTGCTCTTACATTGTAATGCAATTAGTCATAAGTTAGTACATTTTGTGTTGAAATTAAGAATGTAAAATCCCATGTAATTAGTTAACTGGTTAAATGTTAAGTTTAACCAGTTAACTGATTAAACAGGGACGGTGGGGGGCAGGCGTGCCCCCACCCATGGTGGGTCCCACAGAGCTGGAGCAGCCCCCTGCCCACAGTGGGAAGGGGTCCCGCCAGTTAACTATAACCAATTAACCTCATCCATTTAGGGTGAAGCTTACTCATTAACAATTAACATCCCTAGTTGAAATAAATTTCATCAAAGTATCATATGCTGTCTTCCATGCAATTATTTCTAGAACTAAATACATACTTTTTAGCCAGTTTCACTCAATGTTCTCAAGTTCTATCCCTGAGAAACTGGTTATTTAAGTTAAGCAATTTATTACTGCAGAAGGATTGCAATAAAAACATTATAAGGTTGTAAACAAGTGAGGAAGACGGCAACTTAAAACTTTTTCTGGAAGCATCCTTCAGTCTGAGAAATCCTTATTAAGATGTTTCTCCTGTAAAGTATCTCCTTTAGGAAACTGGACTTGCCATAACAGAGTATTATTATTTATCTTAGACCTCATACAACAGTTACAACAAATCATCAGGAAGAAGTTATTAAAGGGGTTGTTCTGCACATAGTCTTTCTTTGTGGTAACAAAATACAACCAGAGTAAAGCCAATTTCAGTCTTCCAGAGCCTTTCTCCAAACACATAGGACCTGATTTTGATCTCTCACTGATATAAATCAGGAGTAGCTCCATTATTGTCATTGGACCTGATAATCAGTTGATGGAAATCTGTTTCAATGGACCTATGTCAACTTATATTGCGTTTGTCCCAATGCAGTTACAGGTGTACAACTGATGCAAATAAAGTTAGAATAACGGATTGGGCCACATTCTGTTCTCAGTTTTGTACCATTGTAAATCAAGAATAACTACTGAAGTTGACTCTGGCGGCATTAAGATCAGACTTGGGTCGGCCATAAACTCTATTTGGATGCATAACTTTTCTAATAAATTCTTGCAATAAATCATCATGTTTTGCTGCTTATCCTTTCTGCTGCAGTACCCCATTAATATTTCCCAATTTTTCTTATTTTATTTGTTGTACTTCAGTGCCATTTGGCACCAGAATGTATTCAAATACCTCATTTATCATTTCTCTTATGAGCTGAGAATGGATAATTTGTTCTGCAATCAAAACAAGTTCCTCGGATGGAGAGTGCTTTCAGAAAAATATAAAAAAATCTTTAATTTTGTATCACAGAAGCATTCTTTTAAATATACTAAATTGTTTATCCTTGAATTATTACTAGTATGCATGTGTAGCTGGATGAAAAATGTAGCCATTTTCTTGTGCCCATCAATATATTTCTGATCAACTGGAACATAAAGTACAAAAGGATTCATGTGAGACCTGATAATCCTCTCACACCAGTGTAAATAAGCAATAGCTGCATTGCAGTCAATACAGTTTCATCAGGGTAAAACTGGTACACATGAGTTAAGAATCAGAGTGAATGTGTCAACCACTGACCAAATCTAAAAATAGCAGTCTTGCATTTAGTGGGCTCTCAATGTCTGTATTTATTAAAGAGACAGTTTTAAAGGCAAGAATCATAAATGTGAAAATAAACTTCCTTTTACAAGCGCATTTCCACTAATTATTTAATATTAGCACTTCGCAGCTCATTCATAATTCACTGTGATGCTCTCAGATGCAGTTAGATAAGAACAACAATTTTATACTACTACATAAAAAAGATATGAACCCACTACATTCCTATTGAACTATATTTTGGTTTCAGATGGTTTGTCTCTTGATTGAATACAAGGTTGGATAAGTAAAAATATTATTCCTACCATGTAAAGCAAACCACATATGTAAAAAGAAAAATCGTATTTTTGTGTGATGTCGTAGATCCATCCTGCAAAACAAGGACAAAACAGTTTTCAGTAGAAAGCATATCAGAGAAACACGAAACAGAAATGTTAAAAAAACACTGCATATTTATCACATGAATGCATCCTTTTATGGGCACTTCATTCAAGTCATCAATTTTTGCTTAAAAAAGAAATGAAGTGAAAATTGTCTCCATCTCTAGACAATAAACATAGAAATGAACTAACAGAAGTTTAGTCAGTCCTGTGCAGAAGACTCAGGGCCTAGGCATCACTTATATCCCATTTAAACCCTCAAAATGGGGCTTCAAATATGCACAGATTTTTTTTTTGTGGAGTATGAGCTTTTGTGGGCAAAGATCCACTTTGTCAGATGCATTGGGTTGGAGATTCCAAAGGCAGGTCTAATTATACAGGCTTATGAAAAGAAGGGAGTACCAATCAAGAGAAAGGACAGAATTGATGAGGTCAATACAGTCAGGGAGGATGTGGCCCTCTTGCAGCGGCTGATGAGGAGGTCTGAACACCAAGGATTCTTTCGAAGGTGGGGTTTACTTTCAAAAGAGCAGTGTCTACACTGGTTTTCTTCTTTTGACATTAGAATAGGCAAAGGAGGTGCCAGATATGCAAATCTGCACCTCATTTGCATTTCTGATTTCCCTCATTTGCATACCTCTTTCAAAAGAGAAATGCAAGTATAGACACAGCCCAAGTGTTCACATCTCCAGATCAGCTGCTGGAAGAGGGCCACATCCGTCATGAGTGCATTGACGTCATCAACTTTGGCCTTTCTCTTGACTGGTACTCCCTTCTTTTCATGTGCCTGTATAATTAGACCTGCCGCTGTAATCTCCATTCCAGTGCATATGATGAAGTGGGTCTTTGCCCACGAAAGCTTATGCTCCAAAAATATGTTAGTCTATCAGGTGCCACAGGACTTCTTGTTTTTTTAGCAAGGCAGTGTAAGAGACAGTCCAGGCTGGACAATTGAAGTGTGAACAGCCCCAGGCTGCACTCCACTGATCCCTGTCACAAGTCCTACTACAGCAGATTTCTCATCTGGAAATATGCATGCTTGATCTGAAGAAGTTGGTCTGTCCCGCGAAAGCTCATCACCTAATAAATTGTTTTGTTAGTCTTTAAAGTGCTACATGACTGCTGGTTTGTTAGGCTGAAGGTGTAAGATGTGATACACACAACACAGGAGTAAGTATGTTACTCTTTTCTATTCTAGAAATTTATTTATAAAATTATTTTAAACAATATACCACAAAAATGACTTACAAGGATAGCAGTCTGTAGTGAGGGAGGTGGGAAATGTGTTCTGTAAACCCAGGCATATAATATGTGACACTAGTCAGCGCAGGAATTGCTGCAATTTTTGTAACACCACAAATACATAGTAATTCAGATATAGTCACAGACATCTATATTGATTTGAAATTTTAACCATTTACCTGCAAACGGTGGTCCTAGCAGTGCAGATATCCCATTGGCACAAATGATGATGCCGTAAGCATTTGCAAGGTGTTTAATCCCTACTAAATCTTCAGTCACAATGGGCATTAAAGAAAAATACCCACTGGAAAATCCTATTAGGGCACAAACCATTGCCAGGCTAATATATGTGTGCATTAATGGCAAAATAAGAATACAGATGACAAGAGTGAAGTTAGCTGCCAGGAAGACATTCCAAGTGCTGATCCAGGGTAAATCAGAGATGAGTCCAAGGATCACCTTACCAAATATATGAACTATGGCAATAATCGAGGTCAAAGGAAACACATCATTCTGTGTGGATAAATTATACTGTTTGACAATTTCTGGAAGATGAATAAAAGGAATTACAAAACTGCTATATGCAAATAATGCCCAAAACACAAAGGCCACAAATACTCTATTGGTAAAAAGTGATGCAGCCCCAAAGTAACTGGAGTACCATGTTCTAAACCCCTTCTTGATTGTAACAGTCAGCTGGCTCACTCTCTTAAGAATGCAAAGACCATAGAAATTCTTTCCATGTCTGGTTTTATCTTTGCACTCCACAGTTTGAACCTCATCAAGCACTTCATCATTGGCTGGCCCTTCTTTTTTGTCTGGCTCTGTATGTAACACCCCATTTGATTCCAATAGCTGTGCAGAACCGAACAGAGCTTTGGCATGATAATCTTCACTATTGTTTCCCTCGCCACCCTTTTCATTGGCATCCTTCTTGTACGAAAGCGGCCTCATGAGTGCTCCACAGACACACAAGTTCAGAGAGACAGCACCCTGGATGAACATTGCATTCCTCCATCCATATTCCTTGCAGAGATACTTCAGTAAAACCGTCATTAGGAATGTTCCAAACCCTGTTCCAGTGGTACTAAGTCCCTGTGCCAGTGCTCTTCTCTTCTGAAAATACTGTCCTACCATGACCACTGCAGGCAAATAAACCATGCCACTCCCAACACCTGTGAAAATAAAAACATCACATGCTACACTATGGAAATCATCCAGATTCAGCGAGGTATAGAGCAGGGGTGTCCAAGCTTTACAGCAGCAAGAGCCACATTAGCAACATACCAGTAACACAAGGGCTATACCTAATTTCTTCATAAATGTAACAACAATTAAATAATTAAATAATTTGTATTTATCATTTACTTTAATATAGCACCTATAGTATTTTTAAAATGTGAATTAATCCATGCAAAGCAGGGTTTTTTTTCTTTTTACATGTAGAATAGCTGAGCCCCATTCAGGCTTATGGCTGTAGATATTTTCAGAGCTGTGTTGACCAGTCATATCTCAAACCAAGATCTTTGGAAGCTGTGAGCATTCAGCACCTCTGAGAATCGGGTCCCAGGTAACCTGCCCAAGATTGTGCAGCAAGTAAATGGTAGAGGTGGGAATAAAAGTACACATTTTTAATTTTAATTGCATATGCACACACAGCCATAATATTTGCTTGTACCTGTATCTTCTTTGACAGCAAATACAAATTGCTTGATTGTTAAGTTCACTGGTGATGGAAACCTGCAACTAGTCCTTTTTTTCTCTCATTTTGCCACTCCAGGGCAGGATGACTGGGGGACATACGTTACAAATCTATGCCCTGTATTTGATACCTGATCCAAAGCCCATAGCAACACTGCAACACAATATCCATAGGGATAACCATAGGTAACCAGAGTGAACCATCTCCAGTCTCTCTGCTCCTTTTCTGTCCCCTGATTTTGGTTGGCTTTGCTGGGGAGTGGACAGAGAAAAAGGAGAAGGAGGACAAAAGATACTACCACATCCCCTAAAACAAGGGTGCACTACCCATGGGTTGCAACCCTGTTGGGGGTCACAGATGTCTTCCTGGAGGTCATGGCTTTTGCGGCTCTGAGCACTGACACCACCACCTCCACTTGCAGCTCTAGAGGCTGCTGCTGCTTAAACAAAGCTCACAGTTAAAACTGGATTTAGTTTTTTCTTTAAGCATCAGCAGCCTCCAGAGCCGCAAGTGGAGTCAGCAGTGGCAGGGAGCCCCAGAAGAGGAAGCCGGCAGGGCAAAGAGCTAAGGCTACAAGAGAGCTGGGGGGAGGGGCAGCCGAGCCTGCCCTTCCAGAGCTGTGCTGAGAAGCAGGCAGCAGGGCGGAGCAGTGGGGGAAGGCGGCAGCCATGGAGGAGCAGCAGAGACGGTCATTTCAGTCAGGTAAAACCTGGGGATGCGGGGTGGGCTTGGGGCTGATAGGGATTAAGCCTGGCGATGGGGGGGTGAGTTTGGGGCCGATAGGGATTAAGCCTGGGGATGGGGGGGTGAGTTTGAGGCCGATAGGGATTAAGCCTGGGGATGGGGGGGGTGAGTTTGGGGCTGATAGGATTAAGCCTGAGGTAACTGGTAAATGAATTTGACAAAATGGCTCCTCTCACTACTTCAGGGGTCACAACCCAAGTTCAATAAAATATGGCAGCCATGGCTGACAAAAGGTTGTGCACCATAGCCTATAGGACTTGAGGCTCTCTAGTAGCTGCAGTTGTACCCTCCCGCCCACAGAGGGATCTCTGTTCCCCCTTCTCCCAGCAGTAGACAGGCATAGCACAATCTCTCCCCTCCCCCTCCCCATCCGAGAGACCGAGAGATCTGGGTCCCTCCAAGCCAAAACCAGCGGATACAGCTGTGTGGGAACGTGGACCCTGGGGAGAAGGGCAGTCAAGAGCTGGCAGCTGTCAAGGTGCCCAGGCACTGCAGGGGACATGAGGGCAGCCAAGAGGGGTATTTTGGGAAAGGGTGAGAAGCTGGAACGATGCAGGGGAGGCAAAGGAGCCTGTGCTAAGAGGCTATTTGGGGAAAAGAGAATGAAGGTCATTGAGTTGAGGGTGTGCGATTGAATCTGGAGAGAAGAGTTGGAGAGCCCCGGGGATTCATGGAGATGCGCCTGGGAGTGGGGAGAAGACACTGGAAGAGTTTGTTGGAAACAGGGGCGTCTAAGAAGACTGGACATGTAGAGGGGTTAGGAAGAGAAAAAATACCAACTGATGGAGGCAGCAGGAAGGTGGACACGCAATGAGCTACCTTAACACAGAAGCAAAGGATGGGAGCCCGTCTGGTAGGAGGTCAAGGTAAGTCAGTCCTGCGGGCCTGTTTTAAGGGCAATGGGGAGGAAAGTATAGGTGTTACAGCAAAGGGAGGTCTCATGGCCTTGCAGGGGAATATCCACATCTCCCCATCTTAATTTTTTACCAGAATTACTCCCTTGTCTCAGTTCTTCTCAATTTCATTAGAAACATCCAGACAGATTTCCCTAGAGAACACAGGTATGATTTTCATATTAGCTATTTATTTTTGTACATTACATCAAGCAATTCAATTTTTTTTCTAGTTTTCATGGGTGAGATAAGAAAAAGAGAGAACTGATTCCTTTGTACTTAAGAGTAGTCCAGAGATAAGGAAAGAGTTATACAGACAAGGCTTCCTTCCTGGATGAGACGTAATTACGTATCACTGTTTCAATAACATGATTGCTATTAGAATCAATAAAATGACACCAAGTAGAATAGAAAAGCAGAAGAAAATTCTTTACAGAAATTCTGCAGATTTTAGTGAAATTTCTTTGAAGGATTTTTGGGAGGCATGAAGTTTTATTTAGAGCTTGCCAAAATTTCCAAAAAGTATTTTTTTTTTTGGTCCATATTCATCAGTCATGACTTTTTCACAAACCTGGTAGTTTCCAATTCACCCTTGTGGGGAAAAAACAAAAATCATTATTTATTTATGGTCCAGCTTGAGCTCAGTGAGAGCCTGGCCTTTCATGTTGCAAACGTCTTTCTAGAGACATTACATTCAGAGCCTTCATTGGAAATGTTCCTTAGATAAGACACACAATTTTTTTTCTCTTAGTTATTCCTTACAGTCATATTCTCTGTTCTGTCTCACAGCTTTGAATAACTACCTTCTGATGAAAGATTTTGAGATCACAAATCTAGTTCAGAAGTCAGCAGCCCCCGGGCCAGGTGGCAAGAGTGGCACAGAGCAGATTTTCATTGGCAAGCAGGAAGCTCAGCCCCGCCCTGTGCTGCCGGGAGTTTGCTCAGAGTCTGCAAGTTTGCTCAAAGCTTTTGCTGCAGTTCTGTGCAGGAACATGCAAGCGTACACAAGTGCTTAGCCAGGTTTTAAGACAATTAAGGCTTAACTGTCTTCCAAACTGGTTCAGCACATTGTGCATGCTCCCTTGTATCTTAGTGCACAGAGCTAAGGCTTTTGCAGCAGTCCCTACAACCAGCTTCACATTCACTCCAGTTGCTGGAAAGATTCTGCTGCTGTCTAAAAAGCAGTCTATGCAATTCCCTGCTCTGCTCTCACAGGTTAGCCCTGACTGTTATCAGGCACATACAGGAATTTCCTTCCCCTGCCTCCTAACCCTTGGGCAAAACTGTTCCAAAGGGAGCAAAACAACTCAGCTGGAAGGAGAGTCCCCTGAAAAGTAATAGTTCCCCTTGAGGAAGAGGGTTTCTGGTAAATATTCAGGATTGATCAAACGAGGGGGAGGGGAGAGTGAACTAAGGAAAGGGTTTCATTTGATCTTAAACTCTGGAGTTGTTTAATATTAAAGTATTTAGTATTGCTTTTCTGAGTGCTGCTGTGTCAGCTGAGTATTTCCATTTATTTTAATGGAACTCATCTTGTGAGTTAGGACTGCCATTGTGCAAGGGTTGGCAGGCTCAGGTTTAAACTTGTAATGACTCTTTGCTGTCAGTCTGAGAATGCAGGATTTGGTTGGTAATGTAAGACATTTTCTCTCTTGAGCTCTACTCAGTATTTGTTTCACAGGCAACAAGCCAGATGAGGACATTAAAAATATCAGGGTTACAATTTGGTTCAGGGTCTGTCAGCACCTCCACCATAAAAACTGTGCCAGCTCCCCTGCAAGGCTCAGCTGTTCCCTCCTCTTAGCACAAACCAGGTGCCCCCCATTCATGGGTTGCTCCTCCCTTCTTTTTGCTCCCCAGCATTCAGCTGCTCCCACCATGTGCTTAATGCAGAAGCTTCCTTCCAGTGGCACTCTCCCTGGGGAGGGCAAGTCTGGCTAGCCACCTGACTTTGCAGAGATGCAGGCAGCTGGTGTTCTCCTGGCCCTGCCTGGGAACCAGGGCTGTGGGACTATGAGGGCCCACAGTGATGATGGTTTGTAAACCCTTGGGACAGACAAGAAGGGTGGTATCTCTTGGGTTCAAAGACAAATCTCAGCTTACTTTGTAAGAAATGAAAGACATGAGTCTCCTTCTCAGCCATGGTTTTATCCTGTTAACTGTTCTGCTGTGCTTTCCAATGCTGTATTTCCATATTTAGCCTTTAAACAGTAAAGCTCTGCATCTTAATTTATTTTTAAGGGCACTATTGCAAGTAGGACTGTTAGTCACTGTAAAAAGTATCATTCATAGAGGTCAAAAGGTCAAATTTTGGCACACCACCTGGGCAAGGTTGCTCACTCACTCTCTAGTTTGTGACAACCAGTGTGTTTAAAATTCAGACTATCAGAGAAGTTAAAACAATCTGAAATATGTGACTATGTTACGTCAAACATTACATGTCTCAATGAGTTTGGAAAGACAGTTCTTGTCACAGGGCAGCTGGCCCTTCAAATACAGTTAGGCCCAGTTTCATCCCTTATGACTCAGCTACCTCTCAGCTGAGACTGAAAAGCTAGGGATCAGGTGATGCTTATGAAAGCCAGCAAGTAGGGCATTCACAGACATCTGTGGAGAAGCTCCTGAAACAGAAGCTACAAGAAGAGCTATACAAAGTAGTTTGGTCTCTAAATCAGGGTAATTCCCAGGTACACAGCTGGTAAGAAAACTGGGGCAAGAGCTCCCAGGTGCAGGCAGGTAGACTCTGGCAGAAAGCCCCTAGATTTGGCAGTGAGAGGGGAAGAGGAAGGCTGGTGAATGATTTTCAGGCAGGTATACTATAGAGCAGAAACCTCTGTCAAATGCCGGAGTAAGTGGAGGAAATAACTGATGTGTGGTGCAAATTGCATATGGTATGATGCTATAAAGATACAGTCCTCTTCCTGAGCATATTAGCAAATCCTTCCTTCCTTAGTTCAATCGTCTTTTAAGCTTCCTATAATTCCTTCTTTTCAGTGGTTATACTAATGTATATTCTCCTTCTGTGCTCATTAAAAGTGTATAGTTTTCCCATTAGCTGACATCCCTATGTCATTTTCTGAGAGAGAGCAAGAGAATTATGTGGTACGGTAAAAAGATTTGGCACTATCTCAGTCAAGTTACACTAAGGTTCAATGTAGCTCATAGTGTACAAGTTATATTACCTAGGCCAATCAAATAGCTTTTACGCAGACAAAACTCATGCTGTAAACAAAGAGAATGCTGATGTCACAAGAACTGGAGGATCAGGCCCTACATCTGGTCAATCGGTTCCATTTCTTTTTATCACAGAATCACAGAATCATAGGGCTGGAAGGGACCTCAGGAGGTCATCTAGTCCAGCCCCCTGCTTCAAGCAAAATCAACCCGCACTAAGTCATCCTAGCCAGGACCTTGTCCAGCCGGGACTTAAAAACCTCAAGGGATGGAAAATCCACCTCCTCTCTAGGCAACGCATTCCAATGCTTCACCACCCTCCTGGTGAAGTAGTTTTTCTTAATATCTAACATATACCTCTCCCTCTTCAATTTCAGACCATTACTCCTTGTTCTGCAGTCTGACACCACTGAGAACAGTTTCTCACTCTCCTCTTTAGAGCTCCCCTTCAGGAAGCTGAAGGCTGCTATTAAATCACCCCTAAGTCTTCTCTTCTGTAAACTAAACAAGCCCAAATCCCTCAGCCTGTCCTCATAGGTCTTGTGCTCCAGCCCCTTCATCATTTTTGTTGCCCTCCGCTGAACCTGCTCCAGCAAATCACATCCTTTTTATACTGGGGGGCCCAAAACTGGACACAGTATTCCAGATGTGGCCTCACCAGTGCTGAATAGAGGGGAATAACTACTTCTCTAGATCTGCTTGAAATGCTCCTCCTAATGCACCCTAGTATGCCGTTAGCATTCTTCAAACTCCTGCATATCAAAAAAAAAAAAAAAAGGTGGAGCCAGTTGGAAATTTTCTATCGGAATAATTATTCTACTGAAAATTAAATGTAAGTTTGCTGAAAATTTTTGATTTTCTAATGGGAAAATTTAAATGGCATATTTCATTTTGAATTGATTTGACTAGACTCAGAATACTTCTATGTTGAATGACCTGAAATATTTTATTTAAAATTACTTAAACAAAACACTAAACTGCAAGTCTCTATCAGCAAATTGCATCATGGAGTTGTAGTCCAGGCCCTGTTTTTGTCCTATTCGACAGACCCCTAGAGGACTAATTGTCCCATAGCATAATGTGACTTTTGGCACTACAAAGATATCATGGAAACTAGATACCTGTTATAAACATTGGCACATCATAGGTGATAGTCTGGACATAAGGAGGAATGGGAGCATCATGCCCTTGGACTACAACTCCCATAAAGCAATGTGCCACTATGGGAAAATATATTTTAATATTGAACTGATTCAAAGCAAAGGGTTTCAAGTCCACTCACTAAACTGAAGTGAAACATTTTGGTTTTGGGATATCCCAAAATAAAAATGTATAATTTTGAGCAAAAATTTTGAATCAGACAAAAAGTTTCAATGTTTTCAAATAAAATGTCATGCATTATTCTATGAAAAAATACTAATTTCAATTTTAATCACAATTTGGGACAAAACCAAATGTTGACATGTTGGATTTTCCTTCTGGACAGAAGTTAGAATGTCAGTCAGCTCTAAAAAAATCTATACAGTAAGGTCTCAGAGTACATGACCCTGCTCTTATGTGACTGACCCTGATTCCTACTGTAAACCCTGCAGTGCAATTTCCAGTTGCACTCCCCCAGCCCTGGCTCAATCCCACTGGCACTGGCACTGCACAGCCCTGGATCAGCTCCCCTACCCCCAGCTCTGCTCACCACCTGCACATAGTTCATGCTCACCCCCCACCCCTGCCTCTGGTTCACCACCCCTCAGGCGTGACTCCGACTGAACCTCCCTGGTCCCGGTTCAACACCCCCGCTGGCTCACTGCCCACGCACGGCTCTGGCTTACCTGCCACACCCACCTCTGGCTCTGGCTCACCATTCCTCGCATGTGGTTCCGGTTCACCCCCCACGCATAGCTCTTATTCAAACATCTTGCACACAGCCCCGTTTCCATCCTCCCGCACTGGTTTAAATCCCCTACGTGCAACTCCAATTCAACCCCCCGTCATCTCACCACCCACGCCTGGCTCTGGCTCTGGTTCAAACTCCCGCCGCATCCTGGCTTACTGCCCAAGATGGGCTGTGACTCACCACCCCACAAACAGCTCCAGCTTAACGCCACTCCTCTTCCCCCTGCAGCCCTAACCCACCCCAGCCTTATCCCCCCACGCACCTCCCACAGCCCCAACTCACTGCCAGGTTTAACCCTCCCCAACTGCCCCCCCCCCACTCCCCAGGACTTACTTTTCCACTGCTTCCCCGGCTGCAGAACATGTGTTCTGCCGGGGAAAAAGCTGGACTGCCGCTTATGCAAAATCTGGGTTACGCGAGGATGCATGGAATGGAACCCTCACACACTCTGAGACCTTACTGTAGACTTTTTGTCATGAGACAACAATGAAAACACTATTTCAAATTTGGCTTGCAGTCATACTCATGAGATGCATTTGAGATTATGCTGTGGTTGAAAGAGTCTGATGGAAGTAAAGTCTGGTTCTCTGTGTAGCATCAAATTCAGGAAGCATAGATATTTTCAAAACCTCTGGGTCATAGATATTCTGCAGTTCATATTGGTCCCTTGTTTTAACTGCAACTTCTCTTTCCAGAAAGATAAATTAACTAGGAAACAGCAAGAGAACAATAACTAAAATAAATATGGGACTTTGTTCTTAAGATCTGGGGTAAATTTTTTAGATGCACCGATATGACTACACAGCATTTTGGAGCAACAGTGTGTGTCAATCCAGGCTGGGAGGCTCTCTCCAAAATGTTGTCTAGACATAGCCAAAGTGATTTAAGATATGCCTAAACTGCAGTCTCAGGAATGATGGCATCTCGTAAAGAGACAGCCAAGCTAAATGTAATCTAGCTAGTTAGGAACTGGTATACTACAGCACAGGTTTCAGTGTATAGCTACACTAGCCTGCCCTGAACCCTAGGTAATTACTCAGGTGATTAATCCATGTAGAAGACTGAGCAACCCCAGCTTCCCTGGTCCTGTATCCAAGCTAGCTTAACTAAAGATAGTATGGGTACATCTACTCAAACCACAGTCACACCCTGAGACAGAGGTGCAAACTTACCCTTAGGTTTTTGAACTGCATTTTACATATTGACTTTCAATGAGACAGTCCCTTAAACACTTTTTAAAAATCAGACTTTGGCTCTTAAGTCAATTAAACACTTCTGAAAACTTTAACCTGATCTAATTCCACTGAAAGACCCACATGTATTTCATTGTGAGCTGGATTGTGCCCAAAAAGATGGAGAAGTTTGTTTACTGTGTTGCTGGTTGTAATTATTAATACGAATTGTTCTACTGTCAGTGATTATTTTGTGCATTAAAATATTTCATTCCCCATTTAGGCCTTATGAAAAGCCATAAGCATCTTTTGATTCAAAGATGCTTTTGATATCACCCATATAGGTTTCAGGCCCCAGTACCTCACCCCAAAACCCACATGGGGCATATTAAAATCATCTTTGAATCAGGAGCCGTTTTCTGGAGAGCAGGTAGAGCTACTGTGGCAGTAGCGGGGATCCCTGGGTCATGTTAAATCACCTGGGCCCCTGAGCAGTTGCCCTCTTTGCTCCCCACCTTTCCCACCAGTGGGCTTGGTATGGGTAGGTGTGTGTTTTACATATACACCTAAGGGCAGTATGGGCAGACAGGAAATGATCCTAGGGATCAATGACACTTGGAAGGAAATCCCATCACTGTCTCTTTAAGGGCCTCAGACCAGGATTTTTCACAGACAGGCAAAGCTACCCTCTCCCCCAACTGATTATGAATAAACTGGGGACAAGAGACAAGCATAAAAGTAGCTGCCTTCCTCACAGCAAAGCAGATACTGATAGATATCCGCATGGAAAGGCTGACTCATGGAGCACCAAGAGGCTTAATTAAGGAAAAGTGCCAGCTGAAGAAGATGACAGTGACCCTACCACTCACTAATCCACAACTCAGCTCCACATGGAATGACTGAGGACTCCATCTTAAGAAGGACCACAAGATTTGACTAAAAGAAATCTCTTTCAGAGGGGAGAGCTGGGGAGGCATTTCAGTTTAAGGATCTAATAAGGGAAATCACTAGAGCACAGTTCCAGGTAGGGAACACCTGATTAAGGAAAGAGAGACGTAATCCCAAGAAGGATCTGGGAGGGGTTCCAGAATAAGACTAGAGACCATTTCCAGGCACAGAATGGAAGAGTATCTTGAAGGAAGAAAGTAGAGATTGCTAGCTGGCCTGAGCCTGAAATGACAAGATGCCCTCAGGTGCATTGAAATAGGATCCTAGTCATGCCGATGTCTGTTGCTCACATATGAGACCCTTGGAAGAGGAGATGCCCTCTGATTAAAAAAGGTCTCTTGAGGCTTGTTTACAAACCAAGACAGGATCTGCCTGTGCTGCCATTCCTGACTGAAGGGTGGCATGTCAGGTTGTCCTTTGTGCCACCCCACCCTGACAAAGACATTGTCATGTGCCATATGATAGAACTTGCATGACAAAAATAGCCATTTGGTCAGTTGCTGTTTTTGTTTTTGCTGGGGTAACTCTGTGAAAGATAATGGAGTTACGCTAATATAAAAATGGAGAGGAATAAACATCAGGCCCACTGGACTATAGTCTATCCCTTGCACCAGTATTAATTTGAAATAATTCCACTGACCTCAAAATTAGAGCAGAACTTCACTTCTTATGTTTAAAACTGTAGCACAAGAACATTAGTCTGTGTAAGCTGAATGCTAAACGACATTTTCCAACTGAAAGTCACTTTATTAGAAGCTTAAAAATCAAATATTAAAATGGTCTGAGACCCACCTTAGCTTCTATCATGTTCTGCAAAAATGGATTGCCAGAATACACTGACGCTATTTAAAAGAATTTCCAAATAGAAATTTTGCTTACCTGCTGTCACTCCAAATGTAATGAAGAGGTAATGTACATTTGAGGCATAGGCACTCAAAACCCAGCCTAGAGCATTCAAGATCCCACCAAGTATTGCTGTCTTGCGGCATCCGCATGTGTTAATGAATAAACCAATGAAAGGACCTGTCACAGAACATGAAGAAGAATTTGGTAAAAGGTTTGGGTAAAGCCCTACTTATACTCAGACTGCGAAACTTATGAAAAGCCTTAATTATTGTTTTCAAACAAGATATGGAACATTAGTTTAATTGAAAGTGTTAAACACAATTAAAAGGAACTTTTTTCTCATGTTAACTCCTTTAGGCCCTCAAAAGTGTCATCTAATTAACCCGCTAGGCCCTTGACAAATAATATGCAGTCCTGAATGATAATTGCAAATTCTCACTGGACCAACAGAATTCCGCTCCTATATTAACTTCATGCAGCTGCAACAAAATTGGTAAGAAATGGCCAGTGGAGAATTCCCCTTCAGCAATTTAACCGTGTATAGAGGAAAAACAGCAGCAATGGTATAGCTGCTTCCCCAGCACCTGCTCCTCTGGGATCAGGGAACCACAACTGTCTTGATCTACCTATAATATTCCCCTTCCCCCACACTGTGCTCACAGGTGAACTGAAGGTTCTTCATTCCTCAAAGGATTCATTAGGCAGAACATGAGTTAAGCAGAAGACCAAGTAATTTGTCTACTGCAATATGAAAATGTCTGCTTCCATCTTCTAAAGACAGATTGTCTCTGCTCAGAGACCACATTTCACAATGGCTTTCCCTCTCCCAGAGGTGCAATGATCTAGCTGAAATGAAACATTTTATCAAACGCAGCTGTACCATCTCAAAGTGAGTGGAAATAAAGGCCATATCTTACAGAAAAGATCCATTCTTCAGCTTGATTGTTTTTGGTTTCACAGCCTCTGCAGTAGCGGAGACACTTGGCAATTTCTGTTTAATTATTTACTGATGTATAAAGGGGTATTATGTTGTGACAGACGTGTATGGACAGAATTTAACAACGTATAAGTGATCCATTTCCTGTTAATTAAATTAGTGAGACAAGATGGGCCTTGCTCTGTGCTTTAAAGATCAACAGATGTGTTCTTTAGGACAGCAGAGAAAAAAGAATTCTAAATTCTTAAGCTTTCTAGGACATCCTTTCAACAGCTCCCTGACACTTAAAGGTAGGGACTGCCAGACACAACACCCCACTAGCCTTCCATTGCTAATGAAGCAAATGTGAGTAGCTACATCCCTAGTCACTTGGATTTGCCCGTGTTAAGTTGCAGGCCATAAATTAGCAACCAAATTGAATCTGCACATTCTATGAAGGACATGTCCCTCAACACCGCATAAATCTTGGAAACTTGGGAATGATGTAATCCCTTCCCACATGGCTCATTCTGAACCCTAGCCATGATCCAGGCATCAATTTGCAGAAATGTCAAGCATCAAGATACCCAGCAACCTTAGCAAGGAGCCAAATGACAAGAGCCTATGAACCACTATCAAATACTGTGTACAGTGAAAACATCCACCACAGAAGTCTTTTGTTACATGCATATCTATAGAATGTCCTCTGCTATGTATTTAGTACGTATGAAGTAGATTTATATCTGGTGCAGTGGTTGATGTTAGTGCACATAAACATCCTGTTCCTTTGATTGTGAGATTAATGTGTTACTATTTGAAAGTGATTCCTGCACTTGCTTTAACAGAATTGTGCTTTTTTTCTACCTGTGTACTTGAGTACCTGATAAATTATAAGATTCAACAGGAAGTCATTGTCTTTTAAATTGCTACCGTGTCTCCTAATATTGCTCCTAAACTATTGAAATTCATAATTCAGACTCAGTGGATGGCCCTACACTGCTTGTTATAGATGTGCTTACACAGAATTTTCTACCCTGCTGAAGTTGACCATGTTAACAGTGGTCCTCCACATAGTAATGTAACATACCCATCTTTGCACGTATCTATCTGCCAAACTGAAGATTCCACTTCATGCAGCTGACCAAAACTTATAAACAAATCAATTTATTAGTGTTTTGGCTCCCATAGGACTTCTGAATGGTCTCATTTGATGCTGTTACTTAACCACCTTTATAAACGTGAGAGAGCCTGTAACGAGTACTACAAGATAATCTATTTGCACTCAAGAGGGAAGAGGTAACAAATAAGCATGCACTGTTTAACAGTCAAAATATGGCATCTTATACCCCTGAGAGTGCAGCTGCAGAAAGCTCCCTCACAGGCATGCATCCAACAGACAAATAAAAATACCAGGTAGAGAAGGACTGGAATTGCTTCTGCAACCCTATGGATTTAGTTTGGTTTGTTGTCTTGCAGAGACTTGTTCAGTGGCTATCTTGCCCGAAGGATATAGCCTTTTAATAGCATACAGAGCAGCACTTGCTGCACTGATTTAAGTATTAGTGATGGTGTCAATTTTTGCAGATGCATACTGTGCATTCCACCCCTCAGCTGAACCTTAGAGGCCTATCAAAATCATGACAAAGAAATATGCAAATAGGCACAGTGAATAAGAGAGCGTAAGCTTTGTAAGTACACTTTAACTGCTAATTAGCCTTTGTGACTTTGGAACTTACTTTTATACCAAATTATCTTCATTGCTAATTATTAATGATTGACAATATGTCAAGTAAAACATTTTATTTACTTGCTTTCCTTTCATTCTTGAAGACGAAAAATAAACTACAGTTTCTGAATATTGGAAAGATACAGGGAAACAAGGACTGACCTAGCATGGTCCAAGATTTACCTTACCCTTTATAGGATTTGTGACATGTCAAATCCTGCCCTCACTTAGAGTATGTCTACACAGCAGTCTTACTGTGAAATAAGCTCTTTTGGAATAGCTATTCCGAAATATTTTATTTCAAAATAACATTGCTACACACAAAACTTCATTTTGAAATGGCAATTAGCTGCTTTGCTCCTTGTGCTATATGTGTGTAAACTAGGTTTATAGCACAAAGTGAGTATAAGACTTTCTGCTCACTTAGCACAGGTGCAAATGACCACAAAAAGCATCTGATAGTGAGGAATCAGTCCCAAATTCTGTTCTTCCCAGCCTTACTTTCAACCTCACAGACAGACTGTAGCCTAGATTCCAAGCTTCTTGAAGGGACTACTATTTTTCTTCGTCTACTGACCCTCCTGTCAACTGAGGCAGCCCAGACCAATCCAGGAGACAATTAGCTGGCACCGTTCAGATGTATGTTATATGACTTTCTACTGTTCTTCCTTCCTCCTTCACTGTTGTTCCTACCATCTTCACTGCCGCTCTCTGTCTCCCTCCAACTACAGGGCTCCCATGCCAGCGTATGTCTACACTGCAAATTAAAACCAGTGGTGCCAAGTCTTAGAGCTCAAGTTAATTGACTTGAACTTGTGTGGCTTAGGCTGCACAGCTAACATTAGCAGTGCAGACTTTAGTGCATGGGCTGGAGCCCAGCTTCTGGAAAAGGAGCGCAAGGATCCTGGACTCCAATCTGAGGTAGAATGTCCATGGGGCTATTTTTTATCCCCACAGCCCAAACCAGTTGATAAGGCAAATAATGTAGGCATAACCCACATTGCATTTGGCCTGTTGCCTTTAACACTACAGTCCAAGAACACTCTGGCCTACTCAGTTACCATATTTGAATACGGCAAGAAAATACTTGACATGACAGGAAAATACTATGTTAGAACTGTACAATTTTGTAATATAACTATATTGAACCATACCTACGATCAGTGTAATACCCATGCTGAGGGAGCTAACCCACGCAGTCAAGCCTCGACTTTGACTGAATTCTTCAAGCCATTCCATGTTAAGTATTCCAAGGGCCATTTGTGACCCCATGATGAGTATATGTACAAGGAAGGAAGAAAGGACAATCATCCAAGCCCATCCACCATCAATGTTTGGATTAGGCTTAAGTGTCTTCTTTTCTTTTGATTCATCTTCAAAATCATATCCAATATCTTCTTGAGTGGTGCACATTTTCCCCCACAGTATTCTGTAACAAACAAAATAAATGCTTTCAGAATGCTTTCAAATACAGCAGTTTGTAAGGCAGTGATATCACTAAGGTTTTACATTATGGAAACCAAAACAATATTTTAAATAACTAAGTGAAAACAGAAAGAGGGAAGCCCATTCTGATGCACTTTAAAAGCTCTGCAAAGGTTTATAACAGAGAAATTGTTTTCTGAGAATCTCCTAAAGTGCCAAGGAAAGAGGCTCCTTCCTGCAGACTTTTTTATCAGCAAGATAGGGAGTTCTGGTGTTATGTTAGTGAGGGCATAAATAACATTTCCTTATTCTATTCTTCCCCGACATTCATGATTTTCTAGACCTCTGACATATTCCTCCTGCCACCCTTTAGTAATTTATTTTCAGAACTGAAAAGTCCCAAGCTTTTTATTCTTTTTTCATATGGAAGTTGTTCCTTATCCTAAATTATTGCTGTTGCCTTTCCTGTACATTTTCCAAATCCAATATATCTTTTTTTAGATGTGACAACCACATATACATGCAGTATTCAAAATATGGGCACATCATGACCTTATATAGAGGCAACATGATATCTTCTGTCTTCTTAGCTATTCTTTTCCTAATGATTCCCAAAATTATGTTAGCTTTTTAGATTGCCACTGCACACTGAGCAGATGTTTTCAGAGAACTATCCACAGTGTTTCCAAAATTTCTTTCTTTTATGGTAACTGCTATTTTAGACCCCATTATTTTTGTGTGTGTAGTTGGGATTATATTTTTCCATGTGCACTACTTTGCCTTTATCAACACTGAATTCCATCCTTCCTAGTGTTGCCCAATCACCCAGTTTTGTGAGATCCCCTTTTAACTCTTTGCAGTTAGCTTTGGACTTAAATATTTTGAGTAATTTTGTATCATCTGCAAAATTTTCCTCCTCATGGTTTACCCCTGTTCCAAGAGCATTTACGAATAAGTTGAACAGTGGAGGCCCCTGTAGAACACCACTGTTTATCCTACTCTTTTCTTTTCTTTTGGAGTACCTGGCAATGTTTTCATGAACACCTAACAATCCTTCAGTTTGTTGAATGACAAGCCTTTTGTTATAAGAGGCTATGTCTACACTTCATAATAAAGTTGATTTTAAGGCAGTTAGCTTGATTTTACAATGTCACTTTCTTCACTGTAAATATCATTAGGTCGATTTTAGGGCATGCTAAGGTCAATATTATATCGTGAGAAGCAACTCGGCATAATGTCAATTTAGAATTTAAAAGTTCAAATTAAGGCTAGTGTGGAAATTCCAGGTCTTTAAATCAACTTTATTAACCTTTAGAGGTGTCCTGTATGTATCCCACAATGTCCCATGGTTGTCTGCTCTGGCCGCTTCCATCTCTGCTGCTCTCCACATGCACAGGAAGTAGGTAACAGGAAGCCCACAAATCTGAATTCATCACCAGCAAGCCCAGAAAACATAAGAGGCACTCAAAAGCCTGAATTTCTTTTAGCCATCGCATTGGTAGCCATCATATCACATCAGTAGCCATCCCTTGCCATCATGAGTACTTGGGTTTGTGATCTGAGTTCTCAGGGTCACAAGAGAGCTCCCACATGGACCAATAATGAGATTGTGGCCTCCTTGCTGTTTGGGGAGAGGAGTTTGTAGCAGGCAGACTTTGAGATTCCAAGTGAAATGCAGATATTTATGAGAAGATTTTGTGTGGGATGATCTCCAGAGGTTACTCCCAGGACACACAGCAATGCCAGGTAAAGGTGCAAGAACTCCATCATAAAGTATGGCAAGCCAATGGGCAATCCATGTAATCTTCAAAGACGTGCCGGTATTATGAACAGCTGGACACTGTTCTTGAGATGACCCAATCACCTTGACTATTCTTCATTTGGACTGTTCAGGCAGCCCTTTTCTTGAGTCCAGGATGAACCAAGAGGAGCTGAGCCTAGGGTGTGGCAGGAGGAAGAGGGCAATGGAGAGGAGGATGGGGGCAACCAGCAGGCGCCCAAGGAAGCTGTTCCTGACAGCCCAGAGCTCTTCACCCTCAACATTGAGCTGGTCTCCTCTACACTGATCCCCAAAACACCAGGTCCCAGCTGTTCTAGTGAGTAGTTTTTTCTAGAATGCTACAAGCAGGTTGTGGCTGGGTTTAGGTATAGGTTTTCTGTGGATCTATGCCCCTTAGAACAGTGTGTTAATATTTTTGGGGATGGAGCACTTATCCTTTTTGGAGATCTCCAGGAAGACCTCATCCAGGTACTCTTGTATTTTTTCCATAAGGTTGCTGGGCAAGCCTCACTTATTGTGGCTTCCATGATAGCACACCTTGCCTTGCCCAGCAACCAGATAGCAATCTGGGATTGTGGCACCACACTGCATTTTGGCAAACTTTCCAGGCTTGTGCTCGCACAGGATGAGCATCTCTTCTTTTTCACTATCTGTTGTTCTTAGGAGGTTGATGTCTTCTTTGGCAACCTAAAGAAGCATGGGAATTTGGATTAGATTTATATGCAATGCTCCCTGCCTGTTTAAATTTCCCAGGACCACACTGCTGCACCATGTGTCTGACAGGCCCTCCTGGCCTTCTCCCCTCCCACCACACTGCTGGCATGGTTGGAAGCTGCTGAGAAATGTTTTTCCCCTTCCATCCAGCTGGAAATTTCCCCCCCTCCTTCCTTTCCACTTTACATGGATCCCTCTCCATCCACCCGGCCATGTGGCTGGAACTGAACCCATTCCCCTTGCAACATGGCTGCTGGGCTCTGCAGACGCAGCTCCCAGACACCAGTATGTTCAGTGTGGGTCTTCTCTGCTTCAGATGGCTTTTTCCCTGATGAGGGTTGAAACATTTTCCCTCTGCTCCCGGATACCACCCAGCTTCCCTGATTTAACCTACCCCAAACCCCCTCCGCCACCTTTAGTAAAGCAGACAATAGCTTACCATGTCCAAAATGAAATGGTCTGGATAAGTGATGGCTTGTGCAATTCAGACTTTGATTCCTTGTCATCCTTAAACAGCTGAAAGTGGCCTTGCAAAACAAAGTTTCACTGACTGTAAAGACAGAGAACCCTTCACTCTATGGGTAAGTGCTTTGTGTGAATTGTATCTCAGTTTTGATCTTCACTTTCCAGCAGGCATCCTCAGTGTGGGATACCGGGCCACCACCCTTGACATGCCTTCTTTCCCCTGGTGCTTAACCCTCCACCCCCACAAATAAACATATTTTTTATGACAACCATGGTGTGATTTATTCACAGGTGATGGGGTGGGGTGCACAAATCATTGAACAGAGTCAATCAGAGAGACACGGGTGGGAGTGGAGAGGACTGAGAGCACAGTTGCCTGCCTCTGTGCAAAGATCTACAGAGGACTCATGGCAGAGGGAGCCGGGCAGGGGTCGAGAGGGCTAATAGCACAGCTGCCCACTGCTATGCAGAGGTCCACAAAGGACTCGCATTAGGGACACCCCAGGTGGGGGTGTAGAGGATCGGGTCCCAGAACAGGTCCTCGGTGGTGCCTGCCGCCAGGTATGGGGAGCCAGGTGCCAAACGTGATTTATTTCACGCACGTGTGCACCTCTGCTAAAAAAGCCCGTAGCCTTCCCACCCCCAAAAATACAAACATTCTTTTTGTAAAAATAACCGTCCCTTTACATCCATTCTTTTTCCTGTGCGAATCATTTTGGTGAGTGGAGGGGTGCTATTACAATAGTCAAATGCACCAGAATTATGTGGCTGCATGATCACTCATGAAGCTATTTTTCAAAGCCTCCCTGATTGCCGCTGCCTCTGCATTCACATTAGAGAATGTCCTTGAGGGCAGCTGCAAATAAACCCTGCTTATGGCATCACCCTCTGCTCTCCAGGCTGTCATGAAATTCTCCCACCTGGATTCACAATGATTAGACAACATACAGCACATTGCAACCACAGTCAGGACATCAGTTTCTGAAAGGTCCAAACGGGTCAATAAGCACCCAAACCTTCCTTTTAAAAGGCCAAAGGCGTTTTTCACCAACATTCTGTACTTGCTGAGTCTGTAATTGAAGTGATCTTTCCTCTGGTCCAGGGCGCCTGTGTATGGCTTCATAAGACAAGGGAGCAGAGGCTAAGCAGGGTCATCCAGTATTACTATAGGCATCTTCACATTACCAATCTTGATGTTCTGATCTGGGAAAAAGTCCCATCCAGGAGCTTTCTGTACAGACCAGAGTTTCTGAAAATGCGCGCGTTGTGAATCTTTCCCAACCATCCCATGTTGATATCGGTGAAACTACCTTTGTGATCTACCATCACCAGCAACACCTTTGAAAAGTATCCCTTTCTGTTTATATACTCCGAGGCCAGGTAGTACAGAGCCGAGATGGGGATGTCCATGCCATCTGTTGCCCCAACGCAGTCAGGAAACCCCATGGCAGCAAAGCCTTCCACTATGGCCTGTCCATCTCCCAGGTTCACGGTGTTCCTCAGGCGATGCCGGCAGATTACATTGGCTACCTGCACCATCACGGCCCCAAGTGTAGATCTGCCCACTTGATTTGCAACTGACTTTTAACTGTCAGGCATTGCAAACTTTCATAGAGCGATTGCCACTTGCTTGTGAACTATTAAAGCTAGTCTCATTCTTTTATTGCTGTCAAAACAAAAAGCAGTCAAGTAGCACTTTAAAGACTAGCAAAATAGTTTATTAGGTGAGTTTTCGTGGGACAGACCCCTTTCTTCAGACCATAGCCAGACCAGAACAGACTCAATATTTAAGGCACAGAGAACCAAAAACAGTAAGCAAGGAGGACAAATCAGAAAAGATAATCAAGGTGAGCAAATCAGAGAGTGGAGGGGTGGGGGGGAGGTCAAGAATTAGATTAAGCCAAGTATACGGACGAGCCCCTATAGTGACTCAGAAAGTTCCCGTCCCGGTTTAAACCATGTGTTAATGTGCCGAATTTGAACATAAAAGCCAGCTTGGCTGCTTCCCTTTGAAGAGCGGTGCGAAAGTTCTTTTTCAGTAACACACATAACTTTAGGTCATTAATAGAATGCCCCATTCCATTAAAATGTTGACTAACTGGTTTGTGGATCTGGAGTGTTTTGATGTCTGTTACTCACAGAATCCCAGGCACTTTCTCATGCTCCTCTACTAACATCATATATGCCATCATGTGCCAACAATGCCCAGATGCTTTGTATATTAGACAGACTTCTAACTCCCTTAGACAAAGGGTTAATGGGCACAAAACAGACGTCAAAACACTCCAGATCCACAAACCAGTTAGTCAACATTTTAATGGAATGGGGCATTCTATTAATGACCTAAAGGTATGTGTGTTACTGAAAAGAACTTTCACACCGTTCTTCAAAGGGAAGCAGCCAAGCTGGCTTTTATGTTCAAATTCGGCACATTAACACATGGTTTAAACCTGGACAGGAACTTTCTGAGTCACGATAGGGGCTCGTCCGCATACTTGGCTTAATCTAATCCTTGACCACCATCCCCACCCCTCCACTCTCTGATTTGCTCACCTTGATTATCTTTTTCTGATTTGTCCTCCTTGCTCACTGTTTTTGGTTCTCTGTGCCTTAAATATTGAGTCTGTTCTGGTCTGGCTATGGTCTGAAGAAGGGGGTCTGTCCCACGAAAGCTCACCTAATAAACTATTTTGCTAGTCTTTAAAGTGCTACTTGACTGCTTTCTGTTTTGATAGTGTATAGACTAGCACGGCTTCCTCTCTGTTACTATTCTTTTATTGCTGCACTTCAGGGTGTGGGCCAGCAAATCACAAAGTTCCACAGAAGTGGACTTGTGCATGTGAAAGTTCTGCACCCACTGCTGGTCATCCCAGGACTCCAAAACAATGTGGTCCCATGGGTGTGTGCTGGTTTCATGAGTCCAGAACCACCGCTCCACTGTCAGCAGTGCATCCAGAGCAGCCAGCATTTCTAAGTTCCTGGTCCACAGTTGAGCAATGTCCTCTTGAACATCTTCATCATCATCCTCAACCATCTCAGCCCACTACCTTCACTGTCGAAAGATAAACTGCATGACATTCCTGGAAGATGCTGTAATGGCGTGTGCAATAACTTGAGGCATTTGAGGATCAATGCTTGCGCTAGTGCTGTGTCAGAGAAAGTAGTGTGATCTCACGTTCATTTTTGCATGGTTATTGGGTGCTCAAATTCTGGAAAAGTGCTTTGCATTCTGGGATAGTGACATCAAACACCCACAAGCAACTGGAGCAGTTTTTTTCCCCTACAACCCAGTGGTACAAAGGCTTCAGAATGCAACAAGGCTAAGGCACTGTGGGATAGGTATCCACAATGCACTGCTCGCACAGATGAACTTGCATAAGACAAAGGAGATGTGGTAAATTGACATGGAAAAAACGCTAAGTCGACTTCCTGGAATATTTGTGGATAACTAACTTCAAGTTTATAAGACTGAGGTTAAAAATTCAAATTTATTAAAAATCTATTTTATTTCATAGTACAGACGTAGCATTAATCACCCTGATTCCCTCTGCTTATGAACAAACTCCCAGCCCCAAAGGCAAAGCTAGCAGAAGCACAAATTCTGTTGCAGTTAAGAGCTGTCACTGGGCCATGCCCTTTAAGCAAACCTCAAGTATGAAATCCAGGGGTTCAAATTTTAGTGGGGCTAGAGATACTCCTCCCCACAGGCCTCCATAAATGGTGCCACTGGTGGAACTGGTCAGGCACCAGTATATGTACCCTGAAAAGGAGTAAAGTGACATAATACCCCCTTGTCTTCAAAGCAACAGGAGAAAAGCAGAGGGTTTGTGCCTCTGAACAGTTCCTTCTTGGGGTTCTTCCAGGGAAGTAGAGCTCCACACCACTCCTTAAAAAAAGCCTCAGTGAGCCTAAAGGCTCGCTTTAGCCCTATATTAAAATTCATTGGGGGGCAGATCCTCAACTGATGCAAATTACTGTAGTTCCATTTATGCTGTTTTACATCAGCTGAGAATCTGGCCTATAAACAGGGGAGAACTAATTGTAGAAAAGCCTAAGTCAATAAAGATCTACTGAACAATTATGGTGATGAAAATAGTGAAGAATAAAAGAATGGGAAAAATACAGTATAACATACTGTTTGTCTCCAGTTGTAGAAAATAATGTATTATTGCCATGATAATCTATTGTGTCAGAAAATATATGTTGTCATATCATTAAAGATTACTCATAAGAATTAAAATTGAATATGGAACTCTAGTTTTTGGTTTTCCTGACTTCAAGTGCTTAACTGTACAGCCTTTCCACAGATTTTTTTAAAAATATATATATAATATTAATGGCCTAAATTTCAAAAAATAAATAGTAGTTGTCAGTGCCTCAAGTTTTGAGTGCACAGTTTGCAACACCTTAAAGGGGCCGGGATTTCAGAAATGCTCAGCACCTGCTGCCTCATAACCAAGCCCTGTAAATTGACTCAGATTGGTTGCCCAGAGATTGAGGGGCCCAAAACTACTAGTCATTGAAAATGTAATCTTGATTTATCCATATCTGGGTTATGTATTCAACTGAATATTATATTAAATTTCCTGAATACCAGCCATTTTTCTTTTTTAACCAAAACATTTCTTAAAACAAAAACATTTTGTTGAGTGGAACTTATGTCCAACAATGATACTCATCTTATTTAGGATAGCAAATAAAGTGCTCACTTAACAAGAATAAGCATAGCCCCAGACAAATAAAACTGATGTAACAAATGATCTGAGTTAGTGACAGACTTGCAACATCATTAACCTGGGGTAAAAGGGAAATGCTTATCTTTAGCTTGCCTCAGCTAGATTCTTTTTTTACTTCTGCTCTATTAACTACTCTTCATTTTTATCTTTAGTCCATAATCTGTATGTAAATAAATCACAAGCAAGAGAGATCATTTGCAATACTTGTGCAAACTCTCAAATGCTGTACAGGGCTAGGATTGGACATTTGACTGCTCTCCTCACTCATGATTCAGCACACCCTTGACACCATATATTGTGGATGTATCCTAGGCTATGTCTACACTACAGCATAAATTTGAATCTAAGGTGGTTAGCTCAATTATAATTGTGACTTTACACGTCAAATATCATTATTTCGAATTTAGGGGGTGCTACAGACGATATCTTTACACAGACAACCCTACTGGGATTAACGGGAAGTTCAAATGTAAGCGTTCGGATTAATGGTAGTGTGGAAACAGCTTCTGTTTAAACCAATTTCATTGGCCTCCAGAGGTGTCCCACGTGTATCCCACAATGCTCTACACGTCCTGGCTTGCGCACAGTAAAGGTTCCAAAGGTAGGAAAGATTTCAGGGACTGGCTGTTGTCGTGACGGGGGGAGTCTCAGCCCATGGCAAAGATTTCAGGAGCTGGCTGTTGATCGGGGGGAAGACTTCTCAAAGATGATAGCTAGCGGCTCATATGCCTCTTCTAGGAGCTCCCTGAACAGGAACTGATTACAGTTTATGATGTCCAGCACTGGTGGGGGCTGGTGGCCCCTCCAACCATTGGCATTCAGGGCTGGCCCCCCTGCTGGAGAAAACCCCTAAGTGGAGCCTGTCAACTGGTCCTTCAACCTCATCCCCTCATAGAATATGAGTGGGCGGGAGGGGGTATCACAAGCTGTAATCTGTTCCTGTAATATTTTCACCCAGGCTGGGTGGCCAGTTGAGATGGCACAGTCACCTGGGTGATCCCACAGCAGAGTCATTCTGGCATGTGGGTATGACAGTCCCCTGTTGGGCACGCTAGTTGGCAGATCAGGCAAAAATGGTACTGAAAGGCATTCTTTCTATGGGGGAAAAGCAGCTGAGCAACCAGTTTACATGGTTCAATCATTTTCTGAAGCCAATCTATTTGGCTTTTTTATTCCTGGGATTTCCTACTTTTCCTTCTTTCATTCAGCAAAAACGGACATTTGCTTTCTATGGAAGGGGAGTGAGAGCAATGCAATGTGGGAAGATGACATCACACACCCACAACTACTGGTGGGGCATTTTTTTCCCACACTGCACCAGTAAAAAAAAAAATCCCAGAATGCTACAGGACTGAGGGAACTATGGGATAGGTTCCCACGATGGATTGTTGCAACCCTCACTCTTTGGCGATTTAATGTGGCAGCAATAACTCGAATTTGTGGGGCGGTGAGGATACTCAAATTCAAATTTATAAAACCCAGCATTTCAAATTTAAATTTCATAAATTTTAATTTATCTTGTAGTATAGACATAACATAAATAGGATGTAGTGCTTTAGAAAAGCAGAGGATACTCTTTGCAACTGCAGCATCCTAAAGAAATCGAAGCAAAAATGCCAACAGCTTATGTGCAAAGCCACACACATTTCTCCCAACCAAATAACATGGTGCGCTCCTCAGTCAGACCAAAGTGAGATGATACCCTCCCAACTCCCTTAACCTGTGAATGGATTTGTATTTGTCAGTAGCTCCTAAGGGCCAGTTTGTCACAAGAGCTCAGAATCAGATTTCAAATTATCAGCATCTGTAGGTGGTGCCAAATTTTCACAAGAGTTCAGCTTCCATTTAGACACATTAATAAGGAACATCTCTATCTGACGAAGTGGGTCTTTGCCCACAAAAGCTTATGCTCCAAAATACCTGTTAGTCTATAAGGTGCCACAGGACTTCTTGTAGTTTTTAATAAGGAACAGATTTTTTTAAAGTGCTCAGCGCCTTGCAACTCCGTCTGTGAAACAAGGTCAGATTTTCAAAGCACTCCTCACCCAATGTGCACCCGACATAGTAGTTTCAACTACTAGAATTAGATAGTCTCCATTAAGTCTAATGGGAGTTCTGTATGCAGGAATGTCAGGTAGGGTGATTATATCTCCCTGTCCCAAATACAGGACAGGGAGATATGTGAGGGAGGCTCCTCCAAGCCCCGGGGATCTGGGAAGGACATGGCAGGTACCGGCGGTCCCCCAGAGTCCCATGGAAGCCACAGCTACCCATGCGTCCCCTGTTTCCCCAAGGCTGGGTGGGGAGCCAAATGCGGGACAATTAGTCCCTTTTTAAAAAAGAGTGAGGACACCTTTTTGGCATCCCAAATATGGGACCATCAGGCCCAATACAGGATGGATGGTCACCCTACTGTCAGGTGTCATGTAACTCACTGAGAACAACTTTTGCACACTGTTTACTGCCTTCACATGAATTAATCATTTAATAAATGTTATTCTGACTTCCTTTGAATTCAACATATTTATACATAAATAATCTGGAGAAAGGGGTAAACAGTGAAATGGCAAAATGATACGAAACTGCTCAAGATAGTTAAGAATAAAGCAGACTGTGAAGAACTTCAAAAGGATCTCACAAAACTAGGTGATTGGGCAACAAAATGGCAAATGAATTTTAATATTGATAAATGCAAAGTAATGCACACTGGAAAAAATAATCCCAATTATACATACAGAATGATGGGGCTATTTTAGCCATATCCACTTGAGAGAGATCTGGGAGTCATTGGGGATAGTTCTCCAAAAACATCCACTCAATGTGCTGCAGCAGTCAAAAAAAAGCAACAGAATGTTAGGAATCATTTAAAAAGTAATAGAAAATAAGACAAAGAATATCCTGTTGCCTCAATATAAATCCACAGTATGCTCACATCATGAATCCTCCATACAGATGTAGCTGCCTCATCTCAAAAAAGATCTATTGGCAGTGGAAAAGGTTCAGAAAAGGGCAACAAAAATGATTAGGAGTTTGGAACAGGTGCCATATGGAGAGAGATTAACAAGACTTGGACTTTTTAACTTAGAAAAGAGAGATTAAGGGGGAACATGGTAGAAGACTATAAAATCATGACAAGTATGGAGAAAGACAATAAGGAAAAGTTATTTACATATTCCCATACCTTAAGAACTACAGGTCATCAAACGAAATGAGTAAGTAGCAGGTGTAAAACAAACAAAAGGAGTTTTTGCTTCACCCAGCACACAGTCAACCTGTGGAACTCTATGCCAGAGGATGCTGTGAAGAACATGACTTTATCAGGGCTCAAAAAAGACCTAGATAAATTCATGCAGGTTACGTCAATCAATACTTATTAGCTAGGACTGTTTGTCAGAGGCTGGAAATCGATGACAGCAGAGGGACTGCTTAATGGATTACCTGTTCCGTTCACTCCCACTGGGGCATTTGACATGGGCCACTGTTGGAAGGCAGGATACTGAGCTCAACTGGACCTTTGGTCTGACCCAACATGGCTGTTCTAGGCCTTGTAAAGGCAGGGTTGTCAGTTCAATTCTTGAGCAGGCCTTCCAAGGGTCTGGGGTAGGTCAGATTTAAAGAAAAAAAAAGCCCACACCCTGTTCTCCTGTGAGTGCCAGAGACTCAACTGGATGACCTCCTGAGGTCCCTTTCAGTTCTGTGAGATATGTCTGTATAACTCAAGCTATCAATTTGATCCAGTGATTTCAGCATCTAACAGAACAACTTACATTTGAAAATGGCAGCATATATTGTTGAAAGTCATCCAGTCTTGATTTTAAAAGCCTAAGTGATTGAGAATTTACTATACATCCCTAGTAACCTCTTCCAGTGTTTGATTATCTTTAATTTTAAAATTTTAGAATATTGCGCTTTTACAGAAACTTCCACCAGCGAGCTCTGATTGTTTCTAAATAGCAAAAAATCCAATCTCATAGCACCCCTGTAATACGGTAATATCAAGGCAAAGAAAAGTTAAGGCCAACGTTTACACAGTGGCCTCTAATTTTGGGTGCTTTAATTTTGCTTGCCCCACTTGAAACACAGTTAGCCTGATTTTTAGGTTAATACTTTGCTGGTCTTGACTTCAGTGGAATTGTAAACAGTGAGCTATTTTTCTCACTCTTTGAGGTTATTAGGGGGATCTTTATGGTGAATTTTGTTCCTGATGATATTCCTTCGGTAGGAGCCTGTAAGGTGGTTGTTAGGGAAAGCAAACGGTCAGAACTAAGATCCGAGAAGATTTTTTTTTTGCCTCCCATTGGACTCCTCCAGTGAAGAACCTTACATCCAATGAGACAGCCTCCGAGGGTTGCAGTGCTGAAGTGGGTCTTACCCCTGAAGGCTCCCTTTAGTCTGTAGGGTGCGACAGGACCGCTTGGTTTGCATCCACTGCAACGTGCCTGTTGCGGGGGCACGGTTGTGGAAAACCTGCCTGGAGACGGCCGGTGTTTTGCCGGATCGCACAGCGGAGGCTCCCACTCCCCCAGCTGAACTCACGACCATTGACTCAGAGAGAGAACCGCGGCCAGACAGCCCCCGGCAGAGCGCTCGGCCCCGGGGGAGCAAAGGGGTCGCGCCTTACCCCTGAGTGTGTGGGCCAGGGGCAGAGCCGCGAGGGACCCAGGGTGCGGCTCGCTGGCTGTCCGCCGGGGGGCCGCTCCCAGGCGCCGGGCGCTGGCACAAAGGGTGACCGCCAGTTACCTCGCTGCAGCCCAGACAAAGCGGTGGCGCCGCCCCGCGCAGCGCCCTCCCCGGGGCAGGGCCGCCCTGCCTCCCTCCCTCCGGCCCCGCCGGTGCGGCTCCGGGCCCGGATCCCGCTGCTCTGCGGCCCAGCCACACTCACCGCGCCAGCCCCGCCGCCGCCCGCAGCGCTTCAGTCCCGGATCTCGCCGAAACTTGCCGCTCTTCGCCCTGCAGCCCTGCCGATCATCCTCCGCCCCGGCTGCGCCCAGCCTCCAGGCGCCAGCCCGGCCGGTTCCCTCCCCTTGGCCCGGAGGCTGCTGGACGGGGGCTTATTTCGTGCTGGGGGCTGCGGCCGGTTGCTCCCCTTCTGCCCCCGGGGCCGCTCGTCTTCTGCATGATCCCGTCTCCATGCAGCTCCCGAGCAAGTCCAGCCGGCCTCTCGCTCATGCCCGGGATACCGGCTTATTCTGGTTTGGCGGAAGCGACTTGCCGTCCTCCCCCAGGCGCGCTCTGGTGCTTGGGTGCAGTTGAGGGCTGCGCAGGTTCCCGCTGGAAATGCACCGCCCGCTCCGAGTGAGGGGAGATCTCTCGCTAACAGCAGCGGTGGGAGAGGTGTTCGTGGCTGTGTAAGCCGCCCAGGGGCTGGCAGACACGCTTCTGGGGGAGCTGGGAGCCAAAATGTCGTACATGCTGCACCGCAAAGTGGCGACCCTCAGCACAAGGCTCTGAAAATCTGCCTAGTTGATCAAAAGCAGGCAAGATAATCAAGGCAGTTTCAGTTATTTTGGCGTTTTGTTGAAGCTACACTGCAATGGATGAAGAACAGGAGGGGGAATCTCTGGAAGAAATTCCCAAATCCCCTTTGGTGCTTGATAATGTATCTAGGGTTGATTATGTCTAGTTACACACACCTCATAGAGCTGGAAGGGACCCTGGGAGGTCATTGAGTCCAGTCCCCTGCCTTCTTGGCAGGGCCAAGCACCACTTTTTTTTTTTTTTGGAACTTCTCTTTCCTCTTCCTATTTATCCCAGATCCCTAAATGCCGCCCTGAAGGGCTGATCTTATAATACTGCGTTTAGCAAGCTAATGCTCAAGCCACTGATCTATCTCTCCCCCTTGATGAGCCCAGGTAGCCATATGCTCAGGTTTTTGATCACAGTGTGTTGGGGTGTGGCCACAGAAATCCCCGGGGGCAGGTACCAAGAGTGGCATGTAAGCCAATTTTCATCAGCTCGCAAACAGGGAGCTCAGCCCTGCTCCTCCTCTCCCCACACAGCCAGGAGCTTGCTCAAAGCCATGAGGGCTGTGGTTTAACAAAAGACCAGCTAATGCTACCAACCACCATCTAACTGCTAAAACGCTGCATCTTTATTTATTTATTGATGAAGCTATTGTAAGTAGGACTATTAGTGACTTTATAAAGTATCAGGGGCACTCAGCCTATACATAGAGGGAAAAAGGTCACATTTCGGCACTCTGCCTTGGAAAGGTTGCTGACCTGTGTCCTGGAGGTTGTTCCCCAATGTGCTGATCATGCCACTGAGACCCATCTTCTTGCTCTCTGGGACTTCCCACCACTCTCTCTAGCTGTCCAAGATTCTCTTGTCTCCCCCCAGAAAAGACTCACAGTTACCAGCTCTCTGGAGGACAATGCAGACACTGAACCACTTCAGCTCCAAGAGGACACAGTTTAGGGGAACAGAACCCAGGAAACCAAACCCCAAAATGGATCAAAGCCCCAATAAATCTGTCTCTAGCCTTATAGAAGTTTTACACAGAGAGGGCTCATAAATTCACCTTTTTTATCAATGTAAGAGAGATACGGTGGTTCCCCCCTCAACAGGTGACAATTATTTACATTGGGCCTGATAATAAACAAAGGTGTTTTACTAAGAATAAAAAGTAGAAAAGTAGGATTTATGGGGTTCCAAGTGAAAACAGACAGATCAAAGTCAGTTACTAAATTAAATGAATGGAGAACACACAGATAATCCTAATCTACTCAGAAACAAGTCACATGTAGATTTTTACCTTAAATATCTGTTTTCATGTCATGCTCAGATGTGGGTTCAGTAGCCTTTCAGGATTGAGTGTATCAGGCAGTTTCCAAGGCCAGCTGAGGGTGAAGAGCTGATAGCTTCCCGTTGCTTAAATAGACTCAGGCCCAGTGGGGGAATCCTTGACCCCTCTGCTAATAGCCAGCCAGGACCACTGACAGCAGGTGGGCAAAGGGGGCAATTGCCCATGGATTTTAAAGGGACCCAGAGCTCTGGCTGCCATTGCTGCTACTTCAGCAGCGGCAGCAGCTGGAACTCTGGGCCCCTTTGAAATGACATTACAGCACTGCTCTGCCCTGTGGTGAGGGGGAGCCCAGTATCACAGTCTGAGTGTCACTAAGGGCTGGCTGCCCTAGGCCCCCCTTCTTCCGGCCGTGGCCCTGCGTCTTCTGGGGCACAGAACCAGGCCTTCCTTCTACCTTGTCCTGGAGCCTGCAGTGGCTGTGGGCCCCTCTGTTGCCAGCTGTTCTGTAATTAAACATTGTATCAAGAGACCCAGAGTTGTAACAGTTCAGGATAACACAGATGTGGTTGGAGATATTAAAATTCCTGCTGCAGGGCATAAACTGGTCTGTAATGACTAGATATCAGGAAGAAACTTAATACTGGCTCAGACTATTTTTTGTTCAAGACAGAAGACATTTTCTCTCTCAACTCCCCATTGGAGGGGCTGAGGCAAGTGTATATGCCGCATGTTATGGCTTTTCCTAGAAGTTGCGGAGCTCTTATGCTTTCCTTTAAAGCTGGGGTCAGCAACCTTTCCAAGGCAGGGTGCATATATTTGACCTTTTGACCTTTACGTATGGTCAGAGTGCTAGTGGTACTTTTTGAGGTCACTAATAATCCCACTTACAACAGCTTCATTAATAAATAAAGATGCTCGAGCTTCACCGTTTTGATGGTGGTTGGTAGCATTAACTGTTTTTTTTTTTTTGGTTAATCCACAGGTACCATTGCTAGGAAATAATACATTGAAGTGAATGGCAGACAGAGAGTGGACAAAATGAAAGGACCTATGGGGTGTGGGAGTTGGATTTGGGACCCAGGCTGTGCCTACAGTACAAAAATAACTTTGAAGTTGCTTCCTTCGAAGTGCAACTTTGAAGTAGGCAACTTCAATGTAGAGCATCTACACACACCCTACTTCAAACGCCATCCTTGCCACAATGGATGTAGAGGCTCTGTACACTAATATTCCACATAAAGACAGATTACAAGCAATCAAGAACACCATCCCTGATGCCACCACAGCCAATCTGGTGTCTGACCTCTGTAACTTTGTTCTCACACACAATCATTTCTGTTTTGGGGACAATTTATACCTCCAGATTAGTGGAAGTGCTATGGGCACCTGCATGGCCCCACAATATGCTAATATATTTATGGCTGACCTGGAACAACGATTCCTCAGCTCTCGTCCCCTATTACCACTCCTCTACTTAAGATACATTGATGACATCTTTATGATTTGGACCCATGGTACAGAGGCTCTAGAAGAATTCCACAGAGACTTTAACAATCTACACCCCACCATCAACTTATGCCTCGATTACAACATGCAAGAGATGCATTTCCTGGACACTACAGTACTAAGCAAGGATGGCCTGATCAGTACCACACTGTACCAAAAACCTACTGATCGCTATACATATCTACACCCTTCTAGTTTCCATCCTGCACACGTGACTAGATCCATTGTTTACAGTCAAGCTCTCAGGTATAATCGCATTTGCTCTGATCCAACTGACAGAGACCAAAAACTACAAGAACTTTACCAAATATTCATAAACCTGAATTACCCACCAGGAGAAGTAAAAAAACAAATCGACACGACCAGACGCATACCCAGAAACCAGCTACTCCAAGATCAGCCCCAAAAAGCCAAGAACAGAACACCACTGGTCATCACCTACAGCCCCCAACTCAGACCACTGCAACGAATTATTAAAGACCTACAACCTATTCTTAATCAGGATGCTACACTCCAGAAGACCGTGGGTGACATGCCTGTTCTCTCCTACAGACAACCTCCCAACCTCATGAGGATCCTTACTAACAGCCACAGTCTATACCCCAGGAACACCAGTCCTGGAAACTTTCCCTGCAACAAAGCCCGCTGCCAGCTTTGTCCACATATCTTCTCTGGAAATACCATCACTGGACCTAACCAGGTTAGTCACAGAATCACGGGCACTTTCTCATGCTCCTCTACTAACATCATATATGCCATCATGTGTCAACAATGCCCAGATGCTTTGTATATTGGACAGACTTCTAACTCCCTTAGACAAAGGGTCAACGGGCACAAAACAGACATTAAAACACTCCAGATCCACAAACCAGTTAGTCAACATTTTAATGGAATGGGCCATTCTGTCAATGACCTCAAGGTATGTGTGTTACTGAAAAGAAATTATCGCTCTTTTGTAGAAAGGGAAGCGGACGAATTGACATTTATATTCAAATTCAGAACATTAACACATGGTTTAAATCGGGATGTGAACTTTCTGAGTCACTGTAGGGGCTCGTCTGCATACTTAATCTAATTCTTGATCTTCCCCCCCACCCCTTCACTCTCTGATTTGCTCACCTTGATTATGTTTTTCTATTTGTCCTCCTTGCTTACTGTTTTTGGTTCCCTGTGTCTTAAATATTGAGTCTGTTCTGGTCTGGATATGGTCTGAAGAAGTGGGTCTGTCCCATGAAAGCTCTCCTAATAAACTATTTTGCTTGTCTTTAAAGTGCTACTCGACTGCTTTTTGTTTTGATAGTGTATAGACTAGCACGGCTTACTCTCTGTTACTACCCTACTTCAAAGTTAAACTTTGAAGTAGGGCAATGCTCCATTCCCGGGAATGGAGTAAGGACGTCGAAGTTGGGCTTCCTGCTTTGAAGTAGGGGAAAAATGTGTGTAGAGTCTCTTGATGACTACTTCGATGTAGTGCCTAACTTTGAAGTTAACTTCAAAGTTAGTTCCTAGTGCAGATGCACTCTCAATGATAGATAGTCTGGAGGTTGCACATTTGTGGTGTGCTGAACATGGGAAAAATAGATGGAAAACAACCATCAGGGAAAACTTAGGAAGAAGTGGACCACAAGAAAGAACATGGGAGAGGAGGGTAAAATGGTAAGACACTGTCAGGAGAAGTTTGAAGAGGAAGGGACTGGAGGTCCAGGACCAACACACCCATGCAGTAGATTAATAGGAATGAGTAAGCACAGGCACCACAGTTACCTGCACAAAAGTTCTCTGTCACTCCAACACTCATACCTTTACTCAGTTCCTACAGCTCAAGACATAATCTTGTTAATTTAAATACCCACACTTACCCAGTTCCTAGGGCTTGGGGTGTAACCTCCTGCAGGTTTGCAGGACCTTTTACCAGTGAAAGAACCTTACACAGAAATGTCCTTACTCCTTCTATTTATTAACAATTACCAAGCAAGCAGAATTCACATGCTAAGCCTGCAGGGCTATGTTCATAAACCTTTATCAAGCAGGTGAACTTTCCCTGTTGACCAAGCAAGGTCAGTCTTGTCTGGATTTTGGTTGCTGCACATCACGGTCATGCTGAAGGTTCTTGGCAGCTCTTGTCTTAGGCTATGTCTTGGAGGTGAGTTCTTCTTCCTTGTCTTTCCTTCTTCTGTTTCTTCTTTTTGCTGCTGGTCTTCTTGGACCCCAGTTTACCTAGTGAAACCTGAGTCCAAGTTGGCAGCTGTAGCCACTTATTTCACTAAAATTTTACTAACCAAACCTAACATATTGTGACATAATTTCCTAACCAATTATATCCCGCCACTTTAATTGATTTATACGTAGCAAAATTAATTATACACCAGACCGAAACAATTAAAAAAGCAGACAGAGATCATACAGGCAAACAATAGGAATGAGGATTTCACAACCCCAACTATTGATAAGTATTTTTTTGCTAGACTAACAACTAAGCTTTCTTTAACCACCTTAAGATCTATTTCTTTATCTGCTGGTATTGGATTCTATTAGGACAGGGTCTCCTTCTTAACAGACTGCTATCACAGTATTTTAATGTAATTCAGATGGCATGGGAGAAGAGGATATGGAGCTAATGGCTTGCTGCTCTTTCAGTCTGGCTGCAAATGAAGGCCATAAGCTTTAGGCCTTTCAGTATGGCTGCTGGCCTTCTGATATGGTTACAGATGCAGTTCTTATTCTTACACTTCTGACCCCATGTCAATGGGAAAAGGATTTGAGAACTAAGGTGACTCAGTTGGTAGTGAAACATTCTATAGCCCACACATAGCCAAAGACTGTTTTGTGCTTATTGGCAAATAACTACACATAACACTGATTTTTGATCTATTAGTCTATATTAAGAGCCAAACTGAACATAAATCAGCAAAGCTATCATCAGCTACAAAAAATGTTTGTGAATCCACTTATGCTACCCATAGTTCTTTGCTGAAAGCAGCTCTGAGTTCCCAAGAAACTGATTCATTTTTAGAACTCCACTCTCACTCAATATCTTCCCTGGTTTCAGAACAATTCTGTGAATTAATCTATATATACATTTTAGAGTGTGTGTCTGTTTGTCTGTGCTTGTGTGAGTCCATTTGTTCAAGAATTCTTCCTAAACCATAGGAACTAGGACCACCAAATGTGGCATGCAGCTTCCTGTTACCTTAACTTAAACCAAGGTTAGGGTTTGGTTGTGCCTGGAAAATGGGAAGTGCTGGGAAAGGAGCTGTTTTCCAGAACAGAGAACTGAAGGGGGCAGAGGGAGGAGGAAGGTGAAAGGGAAGGGCACAAAAAGGAGATACTGAGAGTGGCCACTGGGGGCAGCTGCAGAACAAAGAGGCTTGGAGGGTTGGGGCTCTGCCATCTCGCCAGCCACAAAGACCAGGTAAGTAGCTCCCCTGTCCTGAATCCAGAGTATGTCTCCTTGTGGATAGTCTACAAGCTGCAGGGGGCTGCTGGAGCAGGGGCAGACCTCAGACAGTGTGCAGGCTACAGGAGAGGATGCTGGAAGTTAGGGGCAGCCCCTGGAACCTTGCTCCTCCCAGGCAGCCTGCAGGCCATGAGGGGGGCTGCTGGAAGAGTGACAGGCCCTAGAAACCTGCCCCCCAACAGCCAGCAGACCACAGGGAGCAGCTGGAGGTAGGCAGCCCTCTCGCCCCAAAAACCTGGCTCCCAGACAGCCTGAAGA
The DNA here is from genome assembly GCF_033958435.1 of Carettochelys insculpta. Classification (NCBI taxonomy): domain Eukaryota; kingdom Metazoa; phylum Chordata; order Testudines; family Carettochelyidae; genus Carettochelys; species Carettochelys insculpta. The sequence goes on from NC_134146.1 coordinate 21,261,779, forward strand.
CTGGCGGGGGGCAGCTAGAGAGGTGGCAGCCCTTTGGAGCCTGGCTTCTCCCCACAGACAACCTGCAGGCCATGGAAGTCAGCTAGAAGTGGGCAGCCCTCCAGAACCTGTCTCCCCTCCCAGACAGCCTGCAGGCCAAGAGGGGAGGTGGGCAGCTGGAGATGGAGCAGATGCCCAGAGGCTGGCCTCTCCCCAGACAGAGGGACTGTTAGCAGGTGGAACCACTCCCAGAGTTGTTGCCTGGGAGACCCTGCTCTGGTCCCCTGAGAGGAGCTGCTACTGGAGCAGCACCACCTTCACTGCCACAGGTGACCCCTGTACCTCCCATATGAGCCCCCTGCCCTAACTTCTGCACCTCCCACCTGCCTTGAATTCTGCACTCCACCCCACCCACCTTGAGCATGCCCCACTGCCTTAAGTCCAGGCCCATACACAAGAATTTCAGGGGGGTGGGTTATAAATATGAACCACAGTTTTTTTAAATATAAATAAGTTTAAAATAGTTTGTCCAATGAGTGTGCATAAGAGATGTTGATGAAAAAATTGAGTAGAAACAGTTGTATTTTGTTTCAGGAAGAAGGGTTCTTTCAAAAACTTTTTTTTCCTCGGGAAGGAACCCCATCTACACCGCTGTTTTTGCTTTTGGAAAAGTCTCTTTCAGAAATGCAATTGCATGAAATTAAGCAAATGTAGCACAAGATTTGTAAATCAGTACTTCATTTGCATTTTTGATCTTCCTCCTTTGCATTCCTCCTCCAAAAGGGGAATGTAGTGTAGACACAGCCTATATGTTAAAACTAGCTATCACATTTCATAAGATAATGATATTTCAAGAAAAGGCATGTACATGTCATCAAACGCTATGTATGTTTTCCAGTTAACCTGTTCTTTGAAGTGTCCTGAGTAACATAATTGGTGTTGCCTGCACACTACACAAAACAAATTGAATGCTTGGCATTAATTGTGAATGTGTAGGTGGAAATGTTTTTTTAAAAAGTTCAAGACTGAAGATTCCAATCCAGCAGTGAATTTGGCATGCATAAAATGTCTGTGCCCCTGTGGAGCTAATTGCAGGATTGGGACATACATTTCTTTTAGGTCAATATTTGTTCATTAATAGTCAAATATTCTTTTACTATTGAAGACATAACAGGAACACTTATGCACCTCTGAGTCACTTTACGGAATAGCTGGGGCACTCCCATTCTTTTCTTCCTGAGACTGATGGCTTTTGTCAGTCAATTAATTGAAAGTTTTACATACAGTTTATTTATTGTTTGTTTTTCTTTATCCAGATTCCATCCATATGTTTAATTTTTCTAAAGATAAGGCAAATGGTACTCCTTGCTCTATTTCTATCTCAAATTTGTGTTGCAATTTCACAATATCAGGTACAATTACAATTATCGTCTGCATTAGTAACAATAATACCTTTTGTACATCCCATAAACTCACTTTTCTGGTTTAAAACCTGTTAGGCTGCAGTTGGTTAATGGGCACATCTAAAGTCTTAACACAGTGGTTTTCAACCTTTTTTCATTGTCAGACCCTTAAAAATTTCAGATGGAGATACAGACCCCTTTGGAAAGCTTAGACATAGTCTGCAGACCCTCAGGATCTACAGACCCCAGATTGAAAACCAGCCTTAGCAGAAAGTACACTAGATCATGCCTGTGGTGACTCATATAGTTTTGCTATAACTACATTTTCTAGTGCCAAACCTACCTCTTACAAGAATTTCTCAGTGTTCTGGGAGCATTCTAGGACATAATCATGGATTATGCTTGCTGCAGATATATCAAATACACAGCTACATTACTGCTGAAATTTTTCAAGATATACAAATAATTTTCTTTACTTCCATTTTCCAAATCTATATGGGATGGAAGTAACAAGAGCATTCACTCTGTTCCCATCCACCACACCCCTGGCCACCCAAGATCCATGTTACTGGGTTTTCCATGGCAGGTTAGTTTTCAGGGTTCATAGGAGGTAACCTTTGTGGCAGGGTGGGGCCAGGCGAGGAAAAGACAGGAGTAAAAACAGCAGAAATGGAGCTGACAATCAAAGTGGGAGTAGCTGAGCAGTAGGCTGACCTAAATCAATGAGGGCCAGCTGATCCCACTCAGGGCTACCTTTATAAGCCCTTCTCCAGAGAGGGTAAGGGGAGGGTGATTAAGGAGAGTCTGGAAGGTGAGGGAAGGAGAGTTGGAAGAATACTAGAGACCACAAAAGAGGAGAGGTGCCTTAGTGACCTGGGGGGCTGGACTGCCCCAGTCAGGGTGCACTGAAGCTCAACCAGAGACTGTGGGGAACTGGTCAGCTGGAGGAGCCAAACAAAGCTGGGGACTTGTTGCTACAGCTACCACTAGCTGAAGGAGGTACTGGGGGGGTCATCTGGGGAAGTGGCCCAGGGAGAGGACATATTGGATGCTGTGGGAGGGGAGTCAGCCCTTGCTTGCAACTGTCATCCAGGGTCTCTGGGCTAGAACCTGGAATGAGTGGGTGGGGACTGGGTTCCCCCCTGCCCCAAGCAAGGCTAATGGGGGTTCTTATGGTGGGGTCAGTGGACTGAAAGGAGGACCTGGTGCCCAGGAATGAGACTGACCCTGTCACACACTTTAAAAATAAGCTCAGTAGAGTTTGGATAATTACAGTTAAGTTACAGAGATGGCATGAAGCTGAAATGTTAGCAAGTTCAAAAGATGCTTCAAAATAACTTTAGATTCTTTTTCTCCTGAGTCCCCCTTACGATATTTGTGGTTTTACAATGACATATCTTACTTTTAGAAATGGCTTTTCTCTCCCATGTTGCTATGTGGCGTGGCTTTTATTTTTTTTTTTTTTTTAAAAAAAGCTAAACACAAAGCTATCAAAGGCACAAAGTGAAAAAGAAGAGGAAAACTATTTCCCTTTCTCTCTGTCACTTAGAGCAATTGCTGATGTTTTTTGTACTAAATGGAGATAAGACTTTTTAATAGTATTTTCTTTCCCTCTTGGCAAAAGAGGGTATGTGGCTCTTATCCTCAGGAAACAATTTTGCAAACGCTGTCATTTGCATACTCTTTGTTAATTTTTAGAGGTTTTTCCAAATATTAGCATTTTCTCAGCTGGTGATGATTTCAGCCCACCATTGCTTTTGAATGCATTTACTGCAGCTTTCAAGGTTCTATTTCATTGTCAAGGACCCTATCCTAATCTCTCTGGCTATGTCTACACTAGAGTTTAGTCAACAAAACTCCTGGAGTGTCCACACTACAAAAAGTATTCTGTCAACTTACTGTCAGCAGAAGTCAGAACACGGGGACAGCAAACAAGTGTGGCTGCTCGGGGAGTGTGTGGGGGCAGCCTTTTGTCAACAGAACTGTCCTCCATGGCTCTGGCCACTGGGACCGACAGACACCCTGTCTATTGCAATCACAGCTCTATGCTCCCTGTCTCCAGCCATTCATTCAGGGAGCCCTAGAAACCATATGTCAGGAAGTAGAAAGCAGGGCAGCAGTACACAGCTTTTCCCCCACACTGCACGGCCACTCTTTCTGCCTGAGGCAAGCAACATGATGTCAAGCCACCCATCCTCAAGGGATCCCAGGAGCCCTCCCCTCTAGAGCACTTCATGCTGGGCCCCATCCTACAGTGAGTCCAAGTTGCAGGACCTTTTGAGGCTCTGGGCTGAGAAGCCAATCCTTCTGGACCCCTCGGCCAAGAGAAGGAACATGCCTGCCTATGCCCAGCTGGCCACCACCCTGGCAGACTGGGGCCACCCATCTGGCCAATGAAGCAAGTCCAGGTGAAGGAGCTCCAGTGGGGTACACCCAGGCCTGGGATGCATGCCAGAGATCAAGGTCAGGACTGGCCACTACTTTGAGGATCTCCACCAGCTCGGGGGGGGCAAGGACTCCTCCCCCCAACAGGCACTATCAACATGGCTGAGGAGGCCTCACCACTGGAGCCAGAGGAGGAACAGCCTGGGACACTGCTGGAGCCAGAGGCAGACATTGGTCCCAAGGCTGGGGAGGGCACACTCATCATCGCCCTGCCAGGTGACATCCAGCACGTTCCTGGGCCTCTTTGAGGGACCCTCCAATAAGCACCCCAGGGATGGGGGCAGGTGCGGACAGGGTGTGCCATGAACCTTGGAACCTCATGCTGCGGTCCCAGCATGTGCAAGGCAGTGTCCCACCTGGACCTAGCAGACAGCCCCCTCACACAGGCGCCAGCCCCACGGGAGACCGCACAAGCTTCAGGGCCCTGGGGGGGGGGGTGCCTGCCCCTGCCACAGCTGGAAGCAGGTCAGCCACACAAGCAACAGCCTGACCCCAGACACACCACTGAGGGGGTTCAGCTCTTATTTCATGGGCATGTCTGCAGGCAACAGTGGACAGTGCTGCCAGCTGTATGCATGTGGAGGGGTCCCGGGGAGGGTCAGGCTGTGCCAGGCTCACCTAAAACCCATGTGTAAGGCCACCCAGATCTACACCTCATCTCTGTGGGCCTGGCAGACTGGGGCTGTGCCCAGCTGTTCATAGCCATGGCTGGCATCTAGCCCTCACCCCAGAAGGAAGGCTTCCTGCTTCTCCTTTACAGTGTTGTGAATGGCACTACAGGGCTATGTCTACACTAGCCAAAAACTTCGAAATGGCCATTTCGAAGTTTACTAATGAAGCGCTGAAATACATGTTCAGCGCCTCATTAGCATGCGGGCGGCTGCGGCACTTCAAAATTGACGCGGCTCGCCACCGCGTGGCTTGTCCAAACGGGGCTCCATTTTGAAAGGACCCACCTACTTCGAAGTCCCCTTATTCCCACCTGCTCATAGGAATAAGGGGACTTCGAAGTAGCCGGGGTCCTTTTGGAAAGGAGCCCCGTCTGGACGAGCCGCGCAGCGATGAGCTGCATCAATTTTGAAGTGCTGTGGCCGCCCATATGCTAATGAGGCGCTGAATATGTAATTCAGTGCTTCATTAGTAAACTTCAAAATGGCCATTTGCATGGCAAGAAATTTGCATGGCCATTTCAAAGTTTTTGGCTAGTGTAGACACGGCCCAGGTGGCCAGCCCTTGGGGGACACTGTGCTCCCCCCTGTCCATCTGGGATAGGAAGCACCTAAACTCTGCCTTGAAGCAGCCAAAGGCACGCTCAACCTGGTTCCATGCCTGGTTTAAGCGGGCATTAAACAGGTCCTAGACTGGGTCCAGGTGGCCAATGTACAGCCGCATGAGCCAGGGCAAGAAGGGGAAGGTGGCATCCCCCCACCATACACAATGATATGTCCACATCCCTGACCACCAGCTCCCTGCAGGGGACATAGATATCCACCTCCATCCTCCGGCCCAGGCCAGAGTTATGGAACACCTCTGCCCATCCCAACCACCTGATGTAAATGTCCACGAACTGTCCCTTGTGGTCAACCAGGGCCTGCAGCACAATGGAGGGGCATCCCCTGTGGAGTGGTACTGTGCCACACTGTGGTCCAGGGTACAGAAAAGGATGTGAGTCCCATTGATTGTCCTGAAGTGGTTTGGGAACCCCAGGGCAGCGAAGCTTCCGAAGAGGAGCATGTTGGTGATTATCACTGCCTGCAAGGGGAGGAGACCACACACACACACACACACGAGGGACTGAGGGAGGGTGTCCATGGGCCCCAGCGGGCTCCACTGCCCCCTTCCTGTCCCCTTTCCTTCCCTGAGATCTCTGGGCACATCCCCAGTGAGGCTGCCCCTGCCCCACCCAGCAGCAGGTCTGTGTGAGGGTGGGATGGCATGGTCACTTGGGGACTGGGCTTCTCCCCTGCCCAGCTCCCCAAGGGTCCTCCTTGGTCAGGACCACCCATGCAGGGCCTGCAGCCTGAAAGTGACCTGCATGAGGATGGCCCTGACAGTGAACTTCCCTAGGCTGAACTGGTTCCTGATGGAGCAGTAGCTGTCTGGCGTGGTGAGCTTCCAGGGGGTGATGGTGACCTGCTTCTCCAGGGGGAGGGTGGGCTGCATCCAGGTTTCTGGTCTGCAGAGGGTAGGGGTAAGCCAGACGCAGAGCTCCAGAAAGATCTGCTTTCTCATTCTGAAATTCTGGAGCCATTGCTGGTCATCCCACTGCCCCATAACAGCGTGGTCCCACAAGTTGGCACTGATGGTGTACCTCCAGACCTGCCTGACCACCTGAGGGGACAAGCACAGGTGGGGTCCAGGGGCACTGAAGGTGTGCTGCTTGGTCCTAGTGTCAGGCATGCCCCCAAGAAGAGGTGGAAGATGGCCATGAGCTGCAGCTAAAGAAACTGGGTGTGGGTTCAGTGCAAGCCTGGGGGTTGCTCTGGCACCATGGCTATCTGATCAGTGCAAACTCTGTCACAGAAAGTGCGAGAGCCCTGCAGTAGCTGTGCTGTCCCCTGTGGAGGTAGGCAAACCTCAGCATGGGCAGGGAATGGGTGTCTGGGGGGTGGGTTCCTTTTAGGACACGTCTGGCTGGGGGCCTTGGGAGGGATTGCTGGCCATGCAACCCTGTTTGACAAGGTTCCAGGGTCCATTCAGCTGAGAGAGCAGCCGGGCTCTCTGGCTGCTCTCTGTTGACAGAGCAGATCGCTTTTTCGATCCACTTTTGGGTGCACCTACACTTGCATTCCTCTTTTGAAAGAGATGTGCAAATGAGGTAAAAATTGCATATTTGGCACCTCATTTGCATATTCTAATTTCAAAAGAGCTTCTTTCTAAAGAACCGTCAGTGTAGATGCTGTTCTTTCAAAAGTAAACCCCATCTTCGAAAGAATCCTTCTTCCCTTTATTTAATGGGAAGGATTCTTTTGAGGATGGGGTTTACCTTCAAAAGAGCAGCATCTACACTGACTGCCTTCTTTCGAAAGAAGCTCTTTTGAAATTAAAACCTTAAAATAAGGTGCCAAATATGCAAATTTTACCTCATTTGCATTTTTGATTCACCTCATTTGCATACCTCTTTTGAAAGAGGAATGCAAGTGCAGACACGCCCTTTGGGTGGTTCTACACAGGACACTTCCTTCGGAAGTGGCATGCTAATACACGGAGCGAAAGATGCTAATGAGGTGCGGATGCAAATTCCCCGTGCCTCATTAGCATAACGTCACGTGATTTGGAGTCTGGCAGACCATTCTTCTGGACTGCAAAACACCATGTAGAAGCATGGCCCCCGGGGCGGGGGGGTTCCCGGAAGGAAGTCCTTCTGGAGGCCCCTTCTTCCCAAAAATTTTCAGGAAGAAGGAGCCTCCGGAAGAAGGACTTCCTTCTGGAAACTCCCCCCCCGGGGGCCACCCTTCTACACAGTGTTTTGGAGTCCAGGAGAATGGTCTTCCGGACTCCAAATCACGTGACATTATGCTAATGAGGCATGGGGAATTTGCATCCGCACCTCATTAGCATCTTTCGCTCCGTGTATTAGCATGCCACTTCTGAAGGAAGCGTCCTGTGTAGAAACGGCCTTTGTGTGGATGCACTCTGACAGAAGTTTTGTTGGAAGATCTCTTAGGACAGTAACTTCTGTCTACAGATAACTCTAGCATAGGCATAGGTATTAAAGGCGTAAGTATTAAAGAAGGTATATACAGAAATGAAGTCTGTCTATTCGGTGCAAGTTTGTCTCTGGCCTTCCAGTCCCCTAGGTTTGTATTGCTTCATTTAATTTTGTTGGACTTCCTAATGAGAAGCCATAATTAAGTGGGATGGGCAGTTACTGCAAAATTTAAGCTTTCTTCAAAAGGAGAAAAGGGAGCCCTCTGGACACTGCTCCTCCTTTTCCATGTTGAGATATTTTTGCTCTTCACTGGGGGTTGCTTATTGTCAGAATTTCCTTCTTTCTTACTCCACTGCAGACGCTGAGACTGACGGCAGCTAATAGAAAATAAAAATGTATTGCTTATGGATAAGGAACAAAGTTTAATTGAGATGACTGTCACACCAGGGGGTGCTGTTTTGCACATTAATAAGCAAAGAGTGAAATGAAAGCTACAATCAATTTTTAAAGCACCGCCTTGTTTTCTGCATGCCTGAGGCCAAATTCTGTTCCTTGCAGTCCCAGGCAATACATTATCATTTATTAGCATGGACATAAGATTTTAAATTGACTCACCTAGTACTGTATTCCGCACTCGTTTGAGGCTATTTATAAAGAGGGATGGAAAAAACAATTTTAGTCTTCTTTCTAATAATAAATCACCAGATACATTGAAGAGAGAGCTTGATTCTGCACGTATGTGTGCCAGTTCAGGACAATGGTTACATGGAAATCCAGGAAAGTCAGGAGTAAGCACTGGTGCATGTGTTTGTTAGGAGCAGGGCCATCGCTTTTTAACAGTGATGAGCCAGGTCTTCAGTGTGCTTGTACAATTAGGACTGTATGATGAATACACTTTTTCTGGGTATTTGGGTGTTCTTACATGTTACACACCTAGGTCCAAAGTTCAAGGGATTAGAGGTTTTGAATATTTTAATTTTTGGGGATGCCCTACCTGAGACATCTTTTACAAGTCTGATTTCTTAACAGTGGGTACTCAGCTCTTTCTGCAAATCTGACCTCCTTAACAGGTCAGGCAGCCACAAACTGACATCCAAAGTCACCACACTTTTGAATGTTTGGTACTAGTACAGTGTGCTTTTGTGATTACATTTAATGTTTATATATGTAATATACTCATTTATTTACTTATCTGACAGGTCTAGGGACCTGCTTCAGCAGAACTGTTAGCAATGACTTCTGTGGCCCAACGACTAGCCCCTAGATGATGTACGTTGCGTGCAGTTGTGTTTACAATAACCAGATAATTACTTCATCTCACATCAGTCAGACCAATGAGGAGTAAGAAGTAAAGCTGAAATGTGAAGCTCTGAGAGGCTGACTCACTCAGTTTCACTGCCACTGGCATCATGAGATGCAAATTATATTTCCGCAACTTGCTGTAGCCAATGGAAAACTCATTATCATGAAAGACTCCTGATGGGTGGCAGCTTGAGTTCTGCCAATGGCTCCCCTGATTGAGTCAGTCTCCCTCACCTATGTCTACTGCTTGCACTGCACTGCTCACTTTTGTGTCTCCATTGGCTACCCTGCCACAAGGAAAGGTGGGGATCCTTTTGCAGGTGGACTCTGCACCAGACTGGCACTGACTTCCACTGCTAGAGACTGGACTGAAATAACAACTTCCAGATCAGCTTTCTCAGAGCAATAACTTGATGGATACTAGAGGACCCCACTGAGATATTGGGTGCTGGTATATTGGTTGTCTCTCCTCTTCAGCCTGTAGTATTATTAGGAAAGTGACTAATTACAAATAATATTCAAAGGGATAACTAGCAACAGGTTGCTAAAGATGTCTAGAAAACTGCTTTTAACTAAGCAGGACTTTCTTTAACACTTTGGGCTTGCAGGGGGCATGTGAATGGGCAATAGCAGTGAGGTGCCACGGTGCATATGCAGCACCTCATTAGCATAATTCCCACCACATGAACTTCGAAGGTGCTAACTGTGAAGCGACAGCAAGCGGTGTAGTTGTGGGCACTTTGAAGTACTTGCTCTACTTGACATTCCCTTACTCCCAAAGGGAGACATGGGGGGAGGGGCAGCTCCTCTCAGGTCCTCCAAGCCCGGGAGAGCCAGGAAGGAGGTGGACCCAGAACCCCCTGAGGCCCCAAGAGCCCAACCAAACACCCAGGTATGCACAGTGGGGGAGAATGGAAGTAGCCTGGGGGTAGAGGGGACCATGACAGGTCCTTGGGCAGCATGTTGCAGTCTGTATCCCCTACTGACCCCTCACGGCAGACCACTCTGCTACATAGGGCCCTGGTCTGGGCCACGGTAGAGTGGGCAGGCCCACGTCCTCCCTGCCACCCACTTGTCAGGTGGCAGTATCCCCCACTGCCACCAGCACAGGCAAAATGTCTGTGGTCGTCTCAAAATGATGAACCGTGTGTGTTTGTTGCCCTGCCTGGAGCTAGGACCAGGGGCCTTCAGTGAGACTGTTTGCTGTCACACCCTGAGCTAGGACCAGGCCCACCCATAATTTGTGGTGTTTGCTTCTCTGCCTTGATCTAGGGCCGGGGCCTTTTATGAGCTGTTTGGTGTCCCACCCTAAAAGAGGGCGTGGCCTCTCTCCTGTGAGACCTAAACTAATTTCCCCCAGTGCCCACCTGAAGCGAGGCCAGGCTATTGATTGTCACCTCTCGCCCACCTGAGGCAATGTGGGAAGCCTGAAACTATTGACTTGGTGGTTGCTGTGGTGCCCCAGCAGTGTGGTGGGAGCCCCAAACCTGCTACAACAACATTTCAGGTAAGCACATGCTGAGACCTAACTTTCATGTTCCACCTTGGTGTCCTATGGAAAGGTTGCTGATCCGTGTATATCTTGAGGCTTCTGGGGCTGCCTGCCTGACTCATAGCCACATATAATTGGCCATGAGTAAAAACTGGTCCAGGGAAACACATTCCAGATTTTGCTAGGCTGTGCCTGTGACTTTTGCCTAGAGTCATTGCAAGCCCAGGCTTGATGGGAAATTGTCGGCCCTGCGTGACAAATGGGAACATTCTAGAACATCCGTCCTGTGACCAGACAGCTGGAGAAGGCACGCAGATGGAGGCCAGCAGTGCAGCTCCCACTCTGGGTGGTGTCTTCAGGCCAGCTCGGTGAGTGGGGGCAGGGGGTGCTGCTCCCTCTTTCCCTGGCAGGAGGGATCCACTGCCAGCAGCTGCTTCCCTGTCACCATCAGCGAGTGGTGGGCAGAGCACACACCGGTGCGCCCCAGGCTTCTTGATGCACCTCCCCACAGCCCTCTTGGCAGGGACTCAAAAGCAGGGCCTGAGGTGGTTTTCCAACTGCCTGCTTGTCACAGGGGCAAAGCCAGGCTGGACAGACCGCTCCTGGCTGGGCAACGAAGGGACCTCAGGTGCTGCAGCCATGGGCTGGTGAAGGGAGCTGCTGGCGGGCTGCGCCCACCTGTTGGGGTGAGCGCAGTGCAGCTCCCAGTGCATGTGAGCGTGAGGAGACAGGCTGGCGGGGAGCTGTGGTGGGGGCTGGGGGGAGGGAGCAGAGGTGTAGCAGAAAGAGAGGAAAGAAGGAGGAGCTGTGGGGCAGAGGAAGTGGGGGGGATGGGCAAGGTTATAAAGGGGGGCAGGGGGCTGCAGGAGTGGGTCCCAGTGGTTTCGGGTTGGAGCAGCACAGGTGCTGTGGAAAGGAGGTTTGGGATGGAGCTGCTGCCTTGCTCCCCCGCCCCCTGGTTTCTTTCTTCCTTTCCTTGGTAACCTCCCTCACTCCCAGGGTGGAGAGGTGGGCAGGTAACTCTTCCTGCCCCTGGCTCTGCACCTCACCAGTGGGCACATAGGTGACCGCTCCACAGCAGGATGCTCATGACTACAGTCAGATGGACAGACAGACAGCTCTCCTTTTATAATAGTTTAGAAGCTCTTTGTTATAGCAATTATTAGTTTGTTTCTGATACATACAAAGCAAGTATTTGTGAACTGTTAATACTTCCTAAATAGTTAAATAGTAAGATTTGCTCTGTGAGACATGTATAGTGTATTTAATTAACCTTGCATATAACCATTAAGTGTAGAGTAGCTCATCCCTTATCAGCATCAGTAGAACAACTTCCTACAAATGTCAGATTACTACTAGGGATGTTCTTTTCAAAAGTAAGGCTGCCCGCTTGTAAGATGCTAGTCAGGTCCTTTTATGGAACTTTGTAGCTGAAACAAAAGCAGTCTCAAACCAAACACAGGAACACATCACCAGTGTTCCTGGCACCCGGCTAATCTTTTCCATCCAGGTGCAGAATAAAATTTTACATGCACTGAGGGATGCGCAAATGTGCACCACCTAGGGGAAAAAAAAAAACTAGCTGTGGACATTCTACAAATAAGCTGAGGCGCGTTTGAATCCCTCCTGTGTGGCTGCACAACAAAGCTTTGTTTGGGTAATGTTACCCTGAGGAAAAGCTAGAAGAGTAAACTTTTGGGCTCAGTCCTGGCTAAAACAGGCTTGAAACTGTAAGCAAAGAAATGATCTCCTGTTGCATGATTCCTCTTGTGGTCAGGGAAATAAGATTTCATACATTATTTGTAAATAGGGTTGTATCAAAGAAATAACTGACCCTGTTACCAATATCTTCGCTTTATAGAAACAACTTTCAGGAGCCTGAATTTTGGTTAACCACTAGGCTCAAAAAGGGGTAACAATACTGTTTGCTTTGTTATGGCTCTTTGAGACTATATTTTGTCTTCATCTAAAATGTGAACATTTTCGGACGAGCCAGGAAATCTGCAGTGCTGTGGTGTGACTTGGGACTTTCATTAAATATATCCAGTTGCTATAACACTGGCAAGGTTGTTGCAACAGTGAAAGAAGAATTGCCTGCACATCGGGGTCCTTTTCTTGGGGCTGGAAGCAGAAGTCCTAAAATACCACAAGAGCTGCTTTTTCCCCTCCCCCCCCAGTACTTCTCACTTGTTTAGCTGCAGAACATATCCAAAATTTCATCAGAAAACCTGTTCTCGTCATTTTCCTGGTAATTTTTCCTGTCCCAAAGGTTTTAGATATGTGGTGTGAGCAGCCACACTTTGGGTGCATTTCCAAACCTCTTGAACTTCACCCACCAGTACCATAATGTTACCTGGAGAAACTTCATCATTTGGGATTGTATATCTCTTATTGCACGCACACGCACGCACACACAAAACCCTTTTGATTCAATGGGCTTTTTATGCATGTATGGAGGAAGATACACCTTAACATTATCTCAGGCCTCAAAGATAATGTAGCAGTGAATCAAACTGAGGTTCATACAGAGGTGGGGCAGAATCAAAACCCCAAATCCAAACATCCTGGAATTTGGGTGCACAAATTTCACAGATGTCCCTTATTTCTCGAATGGGTCAAGTCAAAACCCTATGTCAACACTGCCTTGAACTTTGTGGCATATTGAGCTCTGGATCAGGATTTTTTGGCAGGGTGAGTTCAAATGCCTGTTGTATTAGAGTGGTGTAGTCATTGTAACAAAGTCAGAACAGGAAGAATCCTCATCAACGACAAAATAAAATAATGTTGGATTTCCTTCCTCTGTAGCAGAACAATACACTTATTGAATGTATAACTCAGCACTGAAAGGATGGCTGAAGTTTCCTTTCTAGCCATACTGTAATGCAATAGTCAGTGGAACTCAGACTAGGTATAACTAGCTACTAGGTAACTAGCATGCCACTAGATATAACTAGCTCAGTTGTAACAAAACAAAATAGCAGTTATGTAGCACTTTAAAGACTAACAGGATGATTTATTTGGTGATAGTCTTTAAAGTGCCACATGACTGCTATTTTGTTTTTTTTAAGAATACAGGCTAACATGGCTCCATCTCTGTTACTACTTAGCTCAGTTGTGTGTCACTACTGGCACATTTTTCCTTTGGAGAAGTAACAGAGAGGTGGCCTTGTTAGTCTGTATGGTAACAAAACAGGACGCAGTCATGCAGCACTTTAAAGATTAACAGAATAATTCATTAGGTGATGAGCTTTTTGTGGGCTGACCCACTTCAGATCTGGAGGTAGTTCTGTACTGGAAATGTTGCTGAAAGTGAATTGGCATGACAATTATATAAAACAGATACAAAAAAAAATTGAAATAAAAACCAGCAACTCAGATACATAGGACAGAAGTGGGAGGAGGAGGGGAGAGAAAATTGCTTACTGTAAGTGTGCTGTCTGAGATCACTCTGAATATCAAAGATGGGGAAACTGTCTTACACAAGCGACATCATCAAAGGACCTAACACCAACTATGCCGTCGGGGGGTCCTTTACCTGCACATCTACTAATATAATATGTCATCATGTGCCAGCAATGCTCCACTGCAATTTACATTGGCCAAACTGGACAGTTTCTCTGTAAAAGAATAAATGGACATAAATCAGACATCAGGAACGGTAATGTACAGAAGCCTGTGGGGGAACACTTCAATCTGCCTGGACACTCAGTGGCAGATTTAAGGGTGACAGTTCTGAAACAAAACAATTCTAAAAATCAAATGGAGAGAGAAATCTCTGAGCTGCAATTTATTTGCAAATTTGACTCCATTAACCATGGATTAAACAGAGACTGGGAGTGGCTCGCAGCTTACAAAGACAGTTTCTCTGCTCTGGGTGTTAATATCTCCCCATTAGACTCTGACAAAGGCTCATATCCCCCTGTCTGATCTGACTTGTTTTTTCCTATTTTGATAAGTGCTGTTGATACTGGGCCATTTCCACCTCACTGAATAGACCTTGTCAGCTCTGGCCCTCCCTCTTATTGGGACTCCACTCCTTAAATACCCCTCTGAAACCACCCCACACCCCCACTCATGCATCTGATGAAGTGGGTCTTTGCCCATGAAAGCTTATGCTCCAAAATATGTTAGTCTATAAGGTGCCACAAGACTTCTTGTTCTCGAAGCTACAGACTAACACAGCTACCTCTCTGATATTTGCAATGAGTAAGGTAACTGTTATCTCTACTAAGACCAAGTGTCAACATATTGAATTTGAGCATAAACAGCAGTTCACGTTTTCCTTTGTAATCAGATGTTAAAGCCTCTTTGCTGTAAGACGCATCTTCTCAGGTCTTGAACAGTATGGCCCATTCCATTGAAATTCGCACTGACAGCTTTATGTGTATTCAGATTCCTAATGTTTCTTTTGTGTCCATTCATTCTTTGGCAAAGTGATTGTCCAGTCTGTCCAATCAGTTGGTCTTAATAGCTCATCACCTAATAAATAATTTTGTTAGTCTTTAAAGTGCTTTGGAGGAGGAGCAGCCAAGTTTTATTCTTGCTGTCACTGTGAATTTCCACATGTCCATGGCATGCAATATAGTGGTAATTTTGCGATCATAGATGGACATGAATTTGTTGCAAAACTGCAATACTTTTCCCTCTTTTTTTGCTGGTATCTTACTGACTGAATATGTGACAACTTAAGAGACAAAGGTGCTATACAAACATAGATTAAATACATTCTCACCATTTGCTCTCTGAGACATGTATAGTATATTTAATTAACCTTGCATATAGCCGCTAAATGTAGAGTAGATCATCACTTATCAGCATCAGTAGAACAATTGCCTACAAATGTCAGATTACTACTATGGATGTTCTCTTCAAAAGGTGGGATATCATGTGGTTTTTTTTTTAGAAAAAATATTTATAAATTAAATTAAAGTGTTTTTACTCGCAATCTCGAAGGTCCTGAAGAGTGTAATTTCATAGTACAGGTTGAACCTCGCTAGTCCAGCAGTCTTGGGACCTGGATGATGCTGAATGAGAGAATTTGCTGGACCATGGGAAGTCTATATTGTCTAGCAGCATTACCAATTCTTTCCACTGATTACTGGGCTCCTAGAAGACATTCAGGGGTAATTTAGAGCTAAATAACAGCCCAGAACACTGAGAGCCAGGAGTGGTGGCTGTAAATAAACTTTAACGGACTATGGGAAACTTGGCTACACCCATGATAAATGGACATTCCGCTAACTAAAATCATGCCGGGCAATGGGTGTTGCTGGATGAGAGAATAGCGGACTGGAGAGTTCAGATATTTATTAACTGCATTCTAAACGCATGAATAAAAGCACTTTGCTTTTTAAAATCTGAAGATATTTTTTTCTGATTACACGTCATACAGCCCTGAACTTCTCTAGGTTTGTTGTTTCTTCTTCTTTTTGGTGAGCAATATTTTCATAATGCTGAGAAGGAAGCAACTTTAATTTCAGCTGTAGAAAACCAAAAGGTAAGTTAAGCTGTTTTTATTGTACAACCAAAATTATTCCTAAATTTCTTTAATTAGTGAATGTTGATTACCACTGCATAGGTGAGGAAATGTAATACATGAGGCAGGAGCAGACAGAATTATACCTTTTACACTGTTGTGTTTGAAAGTCCAAGATGGGGCCAATTTCCATATTAATTTAGTCACAACACTCAGATGAGCCTAAGGGCAAAGTCTGGGTAACCAGTATCTTAAAAATGTTATCACAAGTCTAAGTTTGTTTTCTGTTTTGTCTTTTTTGAATGTTTTACTCTTCATCCAGAAATTCATTCCTACCAAAGAAAATGTACTTTCATAGCACGTTAAAACCACACAAAGAGCATGTGGGAAAATATGGCTGTTTTTTAAAAATCAGCTTTAAAAATGCTTTTTTAGAAACTTTTTTAGAAATCTAGACATTTTATATTTTTAGACATTTTTGAAACTGAAAATAAGACTTGTCCCTAAAATGGCATGATATGTGCTTTTTAAAATATTCTGAATGATTGAAAAATAATAAATTTAAACCCACACTTTCCTCCGTAAGAAAAAAGCAGTCCAGATCAAAGATCTGAAGAAGTGGGTCTGTCCCACGAAAGCGCAACACCTAATAAATTACTTTGTTGGTCTTTAAAGTGCTACTGGACTGCTTTTTGGTTTTGATAGTAATATAAACTAGCATGGCTAGTTCTCTGTTACTTTTCTCCATAAGGTTTTAGTTTTTCCTTAACAGATAATCTTAAACTTCCAAATAGGTTAAAAACAGAATGTTACTTGACATCGAGATCTTAACTTTTATCTCTAATCAGAACAACGAACATATTGTACATTCCCACCCCTCACCCTCCGGCTTGGAACATCCCCTGAAACCTGCCCATGCCTCCCCTCCTACAGCCCACAGTTAAGAAACACTGTATTAGACCATAAAGCAGAAAGTATTTTGAAAGCATAGGTAATGTAGTTGGACTGAAAGAGGTTGCTAGTGAATGTAATTACTTAGGACTTGTCTGAGTTCCTCAGAAAGCTTATTTTTGTTCCTGTGGTGATATTGTTTTGTAACAAGATACAACGCTTGAGACTGTAGGTAGGGTAGGTAAGGAAGGTGCACACAAATTCTCTGGTTTAAAAGTAGTATAAATCATCATCAAGAGATTGTCAGCTTCCTTATTGTTCTTACTCACTGGCTCAGCCCAATCTGCTTCTCTTCCCATCTTTTTTTTCCTCGTGCTTTTGAATAAATCTCATTTTTAAAATTATTCCAGTTTTAGGTCACAATCAGAGCAGCTTTATGGCTTTGTGATACTAGTGGCAAAGGTACACCCACCATCACTACAGTCACCACTTCCCTGCAATGGGAACTCCCTCCTGTTTCCCTACCGGCAGCATGGTGAATGCATAGGAGTATACTGCATAGTTCCCCCAAATACAGCCACCCCTCCAGAGAGAACACCCCTCACCCTGGGATTCCCCAACGAAGAGGAATCCTTTGGAAGCTGCCAAAGCCATCTTTTCTCTTGCTTTGCACCACCAGATCTTAGGGGAGGATCCCTGTTTGCATTTCTTTCTTCTAAACTGTATCTCTGATCCAACTTCACTTCAAGATTTTGGGTGCATTGAAACCCGGATGTGAGGTGGAGTTTGGGTGCAGATCCATGTGAGTTCAAACCAAAGACCCCTTTTGTAAACTAAAACTATCATGTTATGTACCATCATAATAAATGAAGGGCTGCCGATAGGAGGGGAAAGAGGGCAGCTGACCCAGGGCCCGGTGATTTAAAAGGGCCCAGGGCTCCTAGATCTGCTGCTGCTAGTGCAACATCTGCTGGTGCCCCAAGCCCTTTAATTTGCCACCAGAGTCCCAGAGGTGCCAGCCAATGGCTCTAAAGGGCTGGCTGTGGGAGGCTAGTCCCTAACCCTGCCCCTTCCACCTGAGGTCCCACCTTTTCCGTGCACCCGGAGCCCTGCTCCGCCCCCCCACCCAACCCAGTGGAGTCTGTCCTCAACCCTGAATAAATGATACTAATAAGCAGGGGTAGATGCTGGTCCTGATCTTTAGTCATTTGCAACCTGGATGGTAATTTACATCTGGGCAAAGTAAGTCACATCATGAGCCTTGCTGGGGCAGCTGTGCAGTACTCCAGCCAGAAACCAATTTACCTTACCACCTAGAGCATGTACTTGCATAGGGCAGTCCCAGAGCAATTCAAGAGGCAAAGTGGCTAGCTTCTCCTGTGTAACGGGCATAGGTTGTGAGTTATATGGGCCTGAGTTGCCCTGGCATCAGGAATATTCCTGGCTCAGATTCTGGCTCCACCAAAACTTGCCTCCTCCCCACCCATGCTCCCTGTCCCCTGTGCTTCCCAGCCCCCCTCCAACTCTGTGTTCTCTCCCTGCATTTCTCCCAGACCTGCTGCTGCCCCTGGGCTATTTAAAATTCCCCAGGGTGCCCTGTCACCAGCAGCAGTGCAGCAGGGCTAGAGCAGCTTCCAGAGGCTCACTCCCTGCAGTTGCCAGCATATGTATTCCTGTAGCTAGCATGTGGGTGTGTGTCTCTGTGTGCTGCTCCCAGCATCTGGAGCAGCACAGGGTACAGAGAAACCTCCCCGTCTCCTAGCGTGGGGGGCTGGGGATGCGTGGAAGGAGCATGCAGGGCAGCAAGGGGGCCAGGAGGTGCTGAGGCAGAGCTTGTGGGGGCAGCTGCTCCTAGACACCTCGATGCCTCCAGGAGCAACTGCCAGAGGGAGGTGACCCCAAT
The DNA here is from genome assembly GCF_033958435.1 of Carettochelys insculpta. NCBI lineage: Eukaryota > Metazoa > Chordata > Testudines > Carettochelyidae > Carettochelys > Carettochelys insculpta. Next base: position 21,280,322 of record NC_134146.1, read on the forward strand.
GAGTCTGGCATCCCACCTACTCCTCCCCTAGCCACTTGTGCACACTATTCCTTCCAGAGCCCAGGAGAGGTGGAACAATTTGTGCTGGGGGGGCAGTGCTGAGAACGCAGAACCAAGCTGTAAACTCTCTCTATAATGAATGCTACTTCACCCCATGGGAGACCCTAGTTCCAGTGCCTGTGCCAGAGCCGGCACCCTCTCCCTACCATCTGCTCCCAGTTTCCTGTCCCCTCCGTCCAGCTTCCAAACTCCCTCCCAGAGCCTTAGGCAAGTGCGGGGTGGGGAGAGTCTGAGTGGGGGAGAAGCGTAGATTCTGGGCACCACCAAAATTTCTGCAAACCAGTCACCTTTGGTAATGGGTGTTGGTAAAGGGGGTCTGGCCAGAGTATGAGTGTACTGCTGTGCTCCAAGGATTTCTGGTAGCCAGAGCTCCCCTGAGGGATCCGTAGAGAGCCCAGGTAGGTGAGGTAATATCTCTGATTGGAACAACTTCTGTCTGTGAAAGAGAGAAAGTTCTGAGCTCTGCTTACACTGCAAACAACCTTAGGGATCCTAGGTTAGTATCTGACAGTCAGGGAGCTTGTCCAGTGGTCACGTCTGTCATTACAGGCCAACATAGTAGATGAACACTGATGCTGATCCCAGGAATTGAGTCATACTGCACTTTCAGGGTTATGAGAATGATACTAGGGAGAGATTCCCTAAGTCCTACTTGGGGGCTGTCAGAGAGAAAATTTCAATGGGACTGTCCATCCCAAGGGTAACATCTCTACCAACAAGTGGGGGATTACTAGACAAACATTTCGCCTGGGAAACCCCTTCAACCTGAACTCCCCCAAACTAGCTATAGGTCTATGATTTCCCCATATACATCTAAATGCTGATGGAGAAAGTGTGTGTGTGTGTGAGAATTTCAAAATAAGCCGACTGGCCTAGACCTGCTTGTTCCTCCTCCCATTTTCCAGTACACCTGCGTATGGGGTTATTCCAGCTGTAAGTGTGGTTGTAGTGACTATCAATATCTGAAAGACTTCAGTAGTGAGACTGGATTTGGAAAGAGCATTTAATGGTGTGCTAGGGGGGTTCATTTAGGTGTATTTGCCTCCATCTAAGCAGTTCAAGAACTCCCTCAGGTTTTTCTTTGGGCCAATCAGTCCACTCCAGGTACAGCACACACCTCCTGGGGCTTGTTTGTCCCAAAAGGTCTCCTATCATTTCTTCTGGATAAGCTTTTAATGGAACATAATAAAATTGACAGCTATTCCAAAGGTCCTGATCCCTGATAAATATTCATCCTTCCCTGCCAGTACTAATATTGAGGTTATGATTGTCATTTTATCTAGAAGAATATATCACTAACTATAGATTTATACTGGGGAAAAAAATCAAGCCTGGATTATATTCCACTCTGTTTTCAGCAAACCTTCATGTACTCTGTACAGATGTTTCCCGTTGAAATTTCAGCTGTGTCCTATTTGGAAGAAGTCTGGGGCTGGTTTTGTAAGTTAGAATGTAAGAAGCATTGCGGGAGTGCATTCACTTTTAGTCACCCGCAGGGCTTTCTATTTGTATTAAAGAATAAAATAAGTGCTATACAGCTTGGACCAGCTTTTGCCTTTAATATTTTTTTACATTGGCAAAACAACTAAACAAATGAAATCAAAATCTGCCATCTCAAAAACATGACAGAATTTTTCTCTCTGACAGAACTCGCTTTAGTGTCAGTCAGTGAGTTCAAACGAAAAATGTGACATTTGTAAAGAGGAGTTTAAGCTATGGCCTTGAGTATAAATATAGCTATGTGAATTGTAATTAACCACACTGTTTCCTGTTTCAGAACTTCTGAAGACCGACATCATCTGCAGGGTGCTGCAGTAAGAAGATGAGGCAAAATCATACGCTGATTCACTCTACCTTCCATTCTGAGACATTAGCCTCACCCTGGGCTCTTTTGGAGGATTTCAAAGTGCTCTTTGCTCTGTCTGCCTGTTTTAATTTGGCTGGTCACTGATTTGGGTTTTATCTTTTTCATCTGTAAGTCATAGAATTGAATGTTCTTTGGAGGCTGCTCATGCACACAAAAGTTTCACTTCCTATCATGTTCAGCTTCTGCATTTTGTGTGTGTTTGCTCATGATTATTGTGTAAAATGAAGAGTTTTGTTTTATGCCAGGTATGGTGCTTGCCTATTTTCAGGAAATGAAACTGACAAAGTGACATGGTCCTATACTAAGAATTGAAAAATTATAGATGAGATTCACTACTTGGGTTATGCCAAAGGGAAGCAGAAATTTTTCCTGGAGCCAGGACTTTAGTGGAACAAGCCATCTGCAACTCCTGCTTTGCCAGGGTGCTTGAAGTTCGCTGATGAAGCTCCCAAAGTGTTAGGGATGGCTGGGGAGGCTACTGGGCCAGGACACTCTGTCTCCCAAGCAATCTCTTTCACCACAGTTCCATAGGAGCTCCAAACAGCCTAAAGCTGCCTTATTTGGAGGAACCCACCCAGATGAAACTGCTATCCCCCTGGTTCCAGCTGTTACCGTAGGTATAGATTGGTTCATATTACATCTTCCTGCCCTCACTGGCTATGTCTACACTACAGAGATCTTTTGAAAGAAGCCCTTCCACAAGATCTCTTCTGAAAGAACTTCTTTCGAAAGCGTGTCCACACATTAAAAAGCCGATCAAAAGAGTGAGCTGCTCTTTTGAAAGAGAGTGTCCACACAGCCTCTTTTGAAAGAACGGGCAAGGGATTGAAAATCAGGTGTCATGAGGGCTGCTCTTTTGAAAGAAGGGCCCTGTCGAGCATCTACACACATTTTCTTTTGAAAGAAGGTGTGCGTCCTAAAATGGGAATAGAAGAGCACTCTCAAAAGGAGTGCTGCCTCCTTTCGATTTACTTTCAAAAGAACACTTTGTGTGTGCAGATGCTCCATGGGATCTTTTGAAAGAGCCCCCCCCTTCTTTCAAAAGAACTTGCTAGTGTAGATGCAGCCATTGAGGGTTATACAGATTTATATAATATAAGTACTGTACAAGTATTGTACAGGTTGAACCTTTCTAACCCGGCACTGGGTGCCAAAACTGAGAAGTTGCTGGACCATGAGAGGTCAATATTGTCTAGCAGGGTGACCAACACTTCCACTGCTTACTGGGCTTTAGAAGACATTTGCGGGTAAATAACAGCACAGAACACTGAGAGCCAGGACTGGTGGCTATAAACAAACTTTATGGGATCATGGGAAACTTTACTACACCCATGATAAGTGATCATCTGACCAGATTACTGATGATGCAGGATGAGAGAGTGCCAGACTAGAGAGGTCAACCTGTAATAGTAACAAAGAATAAAAATCTATTGAAGTAGGTAATAAAGCAAAAGTACCTTAAAGATACCCAGAGCAAGCAATTGAAAATTACCCCAGCATATTGGCGATCAGAGCAAATAGAGATGATCATTCACTAGGATGATCCTTAGCTAGCATAACATCTTGTAACAATTCCCATGGAGCTAATATAGCTTAGAGCAGCCTTCGTGCTGAACTGGTCTCCAGCAGCCCCAGATTTCAGTAAACCATGAAGGTGGCTTAAAGAGCGTAACTGAGCATCAGAGCCTTGCTAGCCATTGGAAATTTAATTTGAACAGGGTTTTTGCATCTTTATTATCCCAGCAATCCAATCACACACAGAATCCCACTGAGCCTGATTTGGTATCTCTTAGCCTAATATGAATGAAGATGATTTCCATTAAGTTAAAGGAGTGGCACTTGTGTAAAACCAGTGTACTCAAAGTGACATGAGAGTCAGGATCAAGCTGACAGTTTGCATGAGTAAGGCAAGAAATATTTGGCCCCATATTTGGGATTCAGTTTTTCATTTTAAATACAAGTTCTGCTGAAACACTGAAACAGTAGATCAAGAAGGCTGCGAAACCCTCTTTTATGTACCCTATAAAGAATTTGCAGTTTTACCAAGAGTGAATTACATGTAACAGGTGAAAATAGCAGCCTAAAAATGTCCATACAGAGTACACCCTCCAGCTAGACCTTGTCTACGCTAAAAATGAAGCAATGCTGCAGTTGTGGACAGGGGCTTCATGAAAGTTTCTTTTCAGGCTTCTCTGGTTCTGGTTCAGAGTCTATGTTAAATTCATAGATTAAAATTCTGCAATTTGCCAGTTTATCTCAAATCTAAGCTCCAGACATGGCCCTTAGTCAACTGCTTCCTCTATGCCCACATATGGAAAATGACTCACTCTGATTCACTAATACCAAAGCAGATCAAGCACTTAATTTATGCACAAATAAGAAGTGACTCTACCCAGATAGACAGGAAACAATTTGTTTTTCACCGAGGGTATTCTGTATGTTCTAATATGGACGATGTTACTTGTTTGCTTTGTACTGACCACTGAGTGTTCTTGTCCTTCTACATAATACAGAGGAAGACATGCTTCCTTCTGCCGTGTGTTTATGCCCATAGAATCATAGAATACTAGGACTGGAACGTACCTCAAGAGGCCATCAAGTCCAGCCCCCTGCCCCGATGGCAGGACCAAGTACTGTCTAAACCAGGCGTGTCCAACCTGCGGCCCATGGGCCGCATGCGGCCCTGGACAGCTAGTATTGCGGCCCCACAAGATCGTAAACTTTTAACATTATTATGTGATTTATATACATTAACTATATTATATATTTTATATGCGGCCCAAGACAGTTCCTCTTCACTCAGTGCGGCCCAGGCAAGCCAAAAGGTTGGACACCCATGGTCTAAACCATCCCTGATAGACATCTATCTAACCTGTTCTTAAATATCTCCAGCAATGGAGATTCCACAACCTCCCTTGACAACTTATGCCACTGTTCAACTACCCTGACAGTTAGGAACTTTTTCCTAATGTCCAACCTAAACCTCCCTTGCTGCAGTTTAAGTCCATTGCCTCTTGTTCTATCCTCAGAGGCCAAAAAGAACAAGTTTTCTTCCTCCTCCTTATGACACTCTTTTAGATACCTGAAAACTGCTATCATGTCTCCCTTCAATCTTCTCTTTTCCAAACTAAACAAGCCCAATTCTTTCAGCCTTTCTTCATAGGTCACATTCTCTAGACCTTTAATCATTCTTGTTGCTCTTTTCTGGACCCTCTCTAATTTCTCCACATCTTTCTTGAACTGCAGTGCCCAGAACTGGACACAATACTCCAGCTGAGGCCTAACCAGTGCAGAGTAGAGCAGAAGAATGACTTCTCGTGTCTTGTTCACAACACACCTGTTAATGCATCCCAGAATCATGTTTGGTTTTTTTGCAACAGTATCACACTGTTGACTCATATTTAGCTTGTGGTCCACTATAACCCCTAGATCCCTTTCAGCTGTAGTCATTCCTAGACAGTCTCTCCCCATTCTGTATGTGTGAAACTGATTGTTCCTTCCCAAGTGGAGCACTTTGCATTTGTCCTTATTAAACTTCATCCTGTTTACCTCAGACCATTTCTCCAATTTATCCAGATCATTTTGAATGATGATCCTCTCCTCCAAAGCAGTTGCAAACCCTCCCAGCTTAGTATCATCTGCAAACTTTAAGCGTACTTTCTATGCCAATATCTAAATTGTTGATGAAGATATTGAACAGAACTGGTCCTAACACAGACCCCTGTGGAACCCCACTTGTTATACTTTTCCAGCAGGATTGAGAACCATTAAGAACTACTCTCTGAGTATGGTTACCCAGCCAGTTATGCACCCACCTTATAGTAGCCTCATCTGAATTGTATTTGCCTAGTTTTTTGATAAGAATATCATGTGAGACCATATCAAATGTTTTACTAAAGTCTAGGTATACCACATCTACCGCTTCTCCCCTATCCACAAGGCTCATTATCCTTTCAAAGAAAGCTATGAGATTAGTTTGACATGATTTGTTCTTTACAAATCCATGCTGGCTGTTCCCTATCACTTTATCACCTTCCAAGTGCTTGCATATGATTTCTTTGATTACCTGCTCCATTATCTTTCCTGGCACAGAAGTTAAGCTGACTGTCCTGTAGTTTCCTGGGTTTTTCTTATTCCCCTTTTTATAGATGGGCACTATATTTGCCTTTTTCCGGTCTCCTGGAATCTCTTCTGTTTCCCATGATTTTCCAAAGATGATCGATAAAGGCTCAGATATCTCCTCTATCAGCTCCTTGAGTATTCTAGGATGCATTTCATCAGGCCCTGGTGACTAGCAGACATCTAATTTTTCTAAGTGATTTTTAACTTGTTCTTTTTTTATTCCAACTTCTAACCCTACCCCTTTCCCACTAGCATTCAGTGTGTTGGGCATTCCTTCATCAGACTTCTCAGTGAAGACCAAAACAAAGAAGCCATTAGGCATCTCTGCCATTTCCAAGTTCCCTGTTACTGTTTCTCCCGCCTCACTGAGCAATGGTCCTACCCTGTCCCTGGTCTTCTGCTTGTTTCTAATATATTTATAAAAAGCCTTCTTGTTTCCCTTTATGCCTGTAGCTAGTTTGAGCTCATTTTGTGCCTTAGCCTTTCTAATCTTGCTCCTGCATTCTTGTGTTGTTTGCCTATATTCATCCTTTGTAATTTGTCCTTGTTTCCATTTTTATACGATTTCTTTTTTATTTTGAGATCATGCAAGATCTCCTGGTTAAGCCAAGGCGGTCTTTTGCCATATTTTCTATCTTTCCTACGCAGCAGGATAGCTTGCTTTTGGGCCCTTAATAATGTCCCTTTGAAAAACTGCCAACTCTCCACAGCTGTTTTTCCCTTCAGTTTTGCTTATGAGATAAATATTTGAGCTGGGACACAAATTGCCCTTGGAGCCAAGAGAAGGCTGTCATTTCACAAGGGCATGGATTTTTAAAATAGGTAACAGGCTTTGATCCTGCAATCTCCAGTCCACCGGACTAGAGCCCTATACCTACATGGAGCCCTTGGGGAGGCAGAAGATTGCATGTGTGATGTAACTTGGAAGATTGGGGGCCATAGTATCACTTTTTGTCATGGTAGATTACTTTTAGTAGAATGTGAGGAAAGGTAGCTCTGCATCATCGAAAGGATGCCCAACTACTGCCTCCAAAAGGAAGTATTTGCTGTGTTTCTGTTTCTGTGACACCCCAATATTAGAAGTTTTGTCTTATGTAGGCGCTTCTAATCTCCCATTCCCCACAGAGATTTTTAATTCGTGCTGTCCGCTCGTCCTAAACACACGTGGTCTGCAAGTGTGACCTACTCGTGAAAATAAACTTCACATACCAGCATTTGACTGCACCCTTTCTGATCTGGAGGACATGTTTTTACCTCTTATACAGCCCCATATAGCCCCGGCCTGGCCAAGATAGTGCAATGGCACTGTGTCTGGGGTGATCAGTGGAATTTGTCGCTGTCTGGAGATGCTGTTAGGGTATGGCGTCCATGCTCTGCATACAACCTGTCTGAATCTGGAAGTCTGAATCTGACTATAAATGGATAGGAAAACTACTTTTGGAAGTAAAATATGATAGTAGATAACATATATTCTTATGGGTATGCCTAACCTGAGCAGCAGCTACAGGTTCGCAACGGGTACAACGAAAATGTGCTTCAGTGTGGTCACACTGTATGCTTATAGCGGAAACTTTATTGCCTGTGGCTGACAGCTCAGCTATAAGCTCAGTAAAAGCCTGCATAGGTTCTTGTCTAATAAATATCGTTTACTGGCAGGTAGTCATTAGAGAACAAACTCAAAGGCCGTTCTGTTTGTGACTTAGAATTCTGTGAAAAAGCTAGTCCCACTCTTTGTATGTAACAGGGCTCTAACTGCTAATAAGTAGTCATAATGGGAATTTCCTCCATTATTGCAGAATTGCTTTTAAAAATAACCCTTTGGGTGGGAAAGCATTCTCTATGGAAAAATATTTTGAAAAATCCCCTATTGCTGGGATTAGAAAGCAAACATAAAGAATGATCCTTATTCCTTAGTTCAATTGTATTAATTGAGTCTTGTGTTGGTAATAATAGTTTTTATCTCAAGTTTTAGCTTCTTATAGTCACCCTATAGTACATAATATAGACCTGGTACCTCGAATGTTTCAGTGCAAATGTCTCCAACCTAAGCATTGGTCAGTGCGCACAACTCCTAATTCACAGCATCAGGTCCCTTTATTTTACATCAGTATTCCATTGTATATTATATTTAACACTTGCAAATCAGTGTCCTCTTAATAACCATAATCTAAACAACTCATCTGTTTCTTGACTCTGTGTTGGAAAGTATTCTCTGTACCACGAGTGATGTAGAAAATCTTTTTCTACCCTTGTCAGCATGTGCGTGTGCTGCAGGGGACATTGAAAACTGAAATTCCCCATAGAGAGGAACTTATAAAATTGTGTATGGAATCAAGGAAATCTCTAGTGTGGCATGTTGTTTCCTGCATAAAAGGTCCCAATAAAATACTTCCCTTTATGAGGGTTGCTGCCGTTTCTAGATTATTAGCTGCTAACCATACTGCGTAAAATATGATTTAGGATCTTAGGTCCAACTTATTTTCAATGACACTTGGGCACCTAGAAGCCAAAGTAATTTTTGACAATGGGACTTAGACTCGGAAGACAGTTTGGTGCTTTTGAAACTTTTTTCCACCATGTATTTGTGTCCCTATAGTGTTTTCTTGCATGTGCCAATCACAAGAAAAATCAGTTTATATGTCAACCTTTTGTAGAGACTTGTCCTTATGTTGCATTTTCCTTCTGTCTCTTATTCTCATGTATTGGTCTCATCTTCATCATTGTTTCATCCTTGTCCGTGTCTAGATGAAATGATAGTAACATCTATCATATGGCTTCTGAAAAATAAGTGCAATGAGAGACAACAGCAGGACTAGCAGGGAAAGACCCAACTTCTATGAGATCAAAAATCCCTAGTCACATAAGATCAGGAAAACATTAATTTTTGGTCCTTTGACACCATGTCAGAAATGCAGACTTCTGCACACAAACAGAGAAATATGTATAATAGACATATTGGGAAGATTTTGGTAACAGGTGACATTTTGACTTTTCCTGTATAATGTTTTTTTAGCTTATAAGTGCATATTTTAATGGTTTTGTCAATAACAACTGGCAAAAGTAAAATGACATGGACAAATGAAAAAATCAGTTTTTTTTTAAGACAAGAAGTATGTCATATGCTTTCTGGAATGGTCACAAGTTAACTACTGTTATCAAGTTCATACCTGTGTACACATTTTAAAAGAAACTTTTAGAGAGGCTTTATAGTCACACTATTTTTTACAAGCTGCCAGTTCCTGAATCCATTGACATGCCATGTTCTAAACTACAAGTAAAACCACTCAGATTTATGGATTATTAGTAATCTGCTTTTTATCCCTTTATATCATTGCTGTTTATAACAAGCCCATAACGCAATGAACACTGATAATGCAAAAATATTCTGACCTTCTGAGATCACTGGTAAGCAGGTCTTGGAATGCAGAGGGCTGATGATCATCATTGTCAACTGCTATGGGCTCAGCATCTGTTGGTGTCTGATGCTGCCCTCACTATTTCCTTCCATCTTTCCCTGTCCAGCTCAGAGTGGCTTAGTTTCTGCAGACTAGCTCCACACCAATCTACTACATCATCTACCCATTCTCTGTGGGGTCTGCCTCTCCTATTCGAGCCGCCCATTATGCCGAATAACAGGATATTGATTTTTCGTTCATTGTTTATTCTGCAAATCTGCCCAAATAGCTGTAGCTTGCATTGTCTAACCTTCTGCAGTAGGTTCTCTTTTGGCTGTATCTTTCTGTATAATTCCTCATTGGTGACCTTCTGCATCCATCTTCTTCTCAGGATCTTTCTGTAACAACTCCTCTCGAATGCCAATATTCTTCTCTTCTAATCTTTCATTATCACCCATGTCTCACATCTGTACAACATGCTGCTGAATACACAAGTTTTCAAGATGCTCAGCTTCGTTCCTAAGCTAATCACTTTGCTTTTCCAGATCTTATCCATCGCCTTCAAACTCGCTCTTGTTTCTGCTATCCTAGTTGCTATTTCCTTCTTACAGTCTAAATTGTATGTTAAGTTGCTCCCCAGATACATGAACTTCTCTATGTTGTCTAGTTCAATCCCATCTACACTGATCTTCCTTCCTATTTCCTTATCTCCAAATACCATTGTTTGTGTTTTATTGATGTTCATAATCAGTCTGTACTGCTTCCCTTCCTCATTTAGCACCTGTACCATTCTCACTAGCTTCTCCTCATCTTCCTCAATGATAACTATATCATCCGTGAACCTCAAGTTGTTAATTCTTATCCCAGGCACAGATATCTCTTCTACCTCTTCCTTGATCTTGTCCATCGCTCTCTCTAGATGTGTGATGAAGATACTTGGTGATATTGGATCTCCTTGTCTCATACCTCTACTCATTCTAAACCAACTTCCCAAATCTCTGAATGTTCTCACCACTGCCTACACATTGTCCTTGATATCTTTAACAACTGTATCAGTCTGCTATTCACTCGATATGACTCCAACACCGCCCAAGACACTTTATCAATCTTAGTGCCAATATCTGCTGTATGGTACGTCTCTCTTTCCTGAAAGCCGCTTGCTCATCTGCTAGATGTTCTTCTATCTGTGATCTTAGTTTCTCCGTCAGTATCATCATCAGCAACTTGCCTAGATGACTCATTAGGGCAATCGTTCTTTAGTTCTTGCACTCCAGTGCACTTTCTTTCTTGTGTATTGTCACTAGCACGGATCTTGGCCATTCCTTAGGTGCCTTCTCTTCTTCCCATGCTATATTACATAGTTGGTGTACTTTTTGAATCATACTTTCTCCACCATGTTTAATCATCTCTCCCTTGATCTTACAATTTCCAGGGCTGTTGTTGTTCTTTAGTCATTTCACTGCTCCTTCTACCTCCTCCTTTAAAATATCAATCTTGCTATGAAGTGGGCAGCACTTTTGTATATGTAGGAAAATCCTACTACTGAATGTCCTGACTAGAGGAAGTAGTTAGTGGATCTATTATTTATATCTGTTTTCTTAGAGAATTTAGTGCTTGTGAAAAATTTAAGATTCAGTTTTGGAGGCAGATTGTTTTATTTCTCTACAGCATATGAGCAGTGCTAATGCAACCTTTCCTACACTGCGCCACCCACATGTCCCACTATAATATGTGGGGCCCCTCAAGAAGAGAGGGTATTTCAGCCTCTTTGCCCATTTAGCCCTTGATGTGTCTTCTAAACTGCAGCAAACTGTGATGTGGTGGTGGTTTTGGTTATTTGATGACTTGTCAAGGAAGCACTCTTTTTAAGTAGGCCACTGAAAAAAAAACATTAGCTGGAAACAGAACTTCAGAAGTTCTAGTATGCACTTTTTCTAGTCATTAAAACTAACATCTAATGTAAAGACCTATGTCTAAACAGATGATAAATGTATGACATCAAATGCCTATACCAATACTCATTGATAACTGTATCCAGCATAGAAAAAAATAATATTGAAAACATTCAGATAAACTTCATCTTCTTTTGTTTTTTCCCCACCAGGACCAGCGCACTGGCTTTGAAGATGATGAATTCAGGCAACGGATCACAGATTAATACAACAAAAAGAAAAGAACTAACGATAAAGGCATCCTTTTACTTGGTAGCGTTCACCTTCATTACTACAATTGGTTTGTTAATATTTAAGACAGTGTGGCAGAACTCTGAAATGAAGAAAAAGATTCAGTACTTTTTCCTGTGCCATCATCTTCTCTGTTGTTCTTTATTCTCCTGTTTTGGTGCCGCATACAGTACACTACAAGCACTTGCTGTGAAAAGTCCCCAAATTGTATTGTGGATAATCTTTGGAGTGCAATTAGCAACTGGAGAAGGAGTACTAATAACTTTGACATTGATGGCACTTGACAGATGTTTTGCTATTTGCTGGCCTTTTAGATACATGTCCTTGGTGCACACAGTGAAACACAAAGTCATAATTTGTGTTTGGACAATAACAATGTTCAAATGTGTGTGCTTATTAATGATAGAAGGCATAGACAAGTCTCCAGAAGACATGTTTGAAGTGGTACCTTCTTGCACAACGGTCTTGCATAGTGCTTTTGCCAAAACAGCAGGAATTATTTCAATTTCATTTCTCGGGACCCTCATCATAATTAGCTACGGCTTGCTGTATAGAAAAGGAAAAAGTGCTGGTCATTTCAATAGTTCAAATAACAAGGCAAAAAAAACTATAATTATTCATGGATTGCAAATGAGTTTGCTTCTATTTCCACCTTTGATAATAATAGCTTTAAAAAACCACCCTTACTATTCTATTTTAAATTTAACAGCTTTTGTTGTTTTCTCACTTGCTCTGTGCTGTAGCCCTGTGGTTTATGGTCTGCGAAACAAAGAACTGCAAACCAAGCTATTCAATAGGCAGAGAACTAGTTTATATACAGGCCACAGGATAAATGACATACAACAGACTCAGAGGAGAGAACAGCTGAATATCCCAGAGTTAATTGATTCTAGAGGCAGCACTTCTGGGCCTTAGTTTTCTGAGAGAACATTTGATCCAGAAATTTAAAGTAAGTCCTTGCATACACCTAACACAAACCTATTCCATTCTTACAACAATTTAATTTAAATGAAATTGAACTGTGCAACTTAACCCATTTTCAAATCTTTGCAGAGTGGCCATACTGCCCTCTCAGATGTGGTTTGCAATACATGAGAATAGGTGCAGTAGAAAACTGTGTGAAAGTATTCTAGACTCTTTCTAGTGTTTGGCAAGGAGAGGACTAAAAACCCTTTAAGGCAAGTAGGAGAGGAACCAGAATATGCTTTCATGAGTTACAGTAAGACCAGGAATGAGATGGAATGGGATCTATTAGAGATAATTGCTCATGAGAAGGGGAAATATGAGAAATCTAAATGAGAAATTAGCTTGCTGCAAGAACCTTACTTTTTGAGACGTGAAAAGAAGTGAAGATTCTGGAGCAGATCACAGCTGATGTAAATCTCTATTGTCTCATTGACTTTAGAGGTGATTTAAACCAGCCGTGAATCTGGCCATTAAGGAGTGAAGGCAATACGAAATCTAATTTTTTTCCAGTTAAGTCGTTGGTTGCAGAAAACCTCATTTCTCCTTGACATTGGTTTCTGAGGTATTTTCTTTGCTGGACTTTGTCTAGAAGAAGCTTGATTTTAGTTTGTATGGCGGCTGCTTGGAGCGTCGAGCCCATTCACTGTCTGAACTGGGCTGCTAGTGCCCCAATACCATATTTCCTGACGCTGCTTCTAATCGTTTACATTAAGCTGTGGCAAAGACCCTAGAAAATTTTGTGAAAACAAAAACTGCCCAAAGGGTTGTATTTGTGCACTAATCTGAATATAGGACATTCCAATATGTGCCACTGTGATTATGGGAATGGAATTTTTGAAAGGGCCTTATCACGGATACAAAATACAGGTTGAACCTCTGTAGTCTGGCACCCTCAGGACCTGACTGCTGCCCAACCAGAGAATTTGCCAAACCACAGGAGGTCAATATTGTCTAGCACATTACCAACACCTCCACTGCTTACTGGGCTCTTAGAAGTCATTTAGGGGTAAATTAGAGCTAAATAACAGCACAGAATACCAAGAACCTGGACTCGTAGCTGTAAACAAGCTTTATGGGACTGCATAAATCTTGTCCACGCACATGATAAGTGGACATCCAGCTAACTAAAATTATGTTGGACTATGGTTATTGCTGGACCAGAGGGAGTGCTGGATAAGAGAGGTTCAACCTGTATTGAACTATATATTTGTTCCAAACCAGTTTACTTCCTAGTTTGGAAATAGCTGGTTTGCAAACACCAGTGATGATGTCATCACTCTCTGTACAGGGGTAGTTTGCTGGGATGACTCATTGCTGCTTTTACTATCATGTATTATTTATATTGCCATAGTGCTTTGTGGCCCTAGGCATGGATCAGGAGCCTGTTGTGCTAAGTGCTATACAAACACAGAACAAAAAGATCTTTCCTGTCCCATGGCACTAAACCAGTACTTTCTATCCTACCACATCAGTGCCGCTTTTGAGTCAATTGGAGATTGAACATGGGTATTATAAGAGTTTTAATTTCTTTTAAGTGTACACTTTTTCATGGCTTTTTTACTTACGATGGTTTTCAAGCTACAGAGCTTAATGCTGACATGCTTTTTAATAAAAAATGGAACTGGCTTTGGGTGTGTTTGCTCTCTGCAAATCTTCCACGGACAGATGACTCTCAACTCTCAATCTGAAGTGGACATTGGAGCATAATGCACAAAAAAAATCAAATTTACATTGCCTAAACATTATTGAACCAGCAGACTTGAGCCAAACAACTGCCATGGAGGTAAAACACAAGCTTCCTTGCACAGATTTGCTCTTGCATTTCTCTTCTAACTTTCCAAATCCGTATTTTCTTATTCTGGGATCTCTTTACATTGTAGTGTCAAGTTGTGAGATGGTTCTGATATATGATTCACTAGAGATTGAGGTCTTGTCTACCATGAAAATATGACTTCCTGTTGATTGGGAGTGTAATGAGTCATTCCTCAAATAGTCTTGGAAATGGTTCCACAAGCAGTAAATATGTCTTAATATGCCTGTGAAAGGTGGTCCATTGTTGGCCAGGCAGTTGGGTTTCAGTCAGAATTGTTATTAGATGAACTGTGTACATATGGACTCAAAGTTCAGGCCAACTGGCTCATTTCGGACACATCCTAGGTGTATGTACGGTAAATATTCTATGACTTGGCTGAATTTCAACAGTGCCATTATACTGTGTTTTGTGGCCTCTGAAAAAAAACAGACCTAGGGCTTGAGAATAGTATCTGGCAGCCCAGGCAATTGAAAACCCCTGTTTAGGCATAAACAAGGCACAGGACTGGCTCTGTTTTGACTTGGAGGTGCTGCTTTTAGGACTGAGAGGGTAGTTAAATACTTTGCACCCATTCAGTTTTTGACTTCTATACTATTTCAAGTTGTGCAAGTGATTATGGTGGTTTTGGTGATCTGAATATACCCACTAGAAACCACCCTTTTGTCACTAACTCACTTCTACTTAGAATGTTTTTACTTGTCATGACCGGAAGAGAAATGACAGCCACGTCAGGATTGAAAGCATTCATTCTAGGGCAAAATATGAATGAGTCATGAACAAAACCATGTGAGTTGATTTAATACACAGACAGTCCAAAACCAAGACCCAAGTAATAGTCTTTGAAGTTAACCTCTATAATTAGCTGTAACCAGACTGCTGTTTATTTTTACAAAACCATTCTTTTCTTTTGGTCTCTTCCCACCGGCTTTTATCCTCTCTCTCACTACGTTGCCAGCATGAGCTCTCTCTCCTTCCCACTCCTCCAAAGGTGTCTTTCGCCCGTCAAATTACCCTTTCCTATCTTAGGATCTCTGCTGTTCTGCTCTCTGGAGTTTCTCTCTTTCTCTCTACTCTCTTTCCTCTCCTATTCCCTTGTGTAATCTTAACCCTTTCTTTCCTGGGGCCATCCTTTTCAGGCTTTACACCTTCCTCTCTTCATTCCACTTGTAGCCCAAAGAAAAGTGCGTTCACCAGCAGCCCTGGAAACTACAAACTGTGATTGTGGACTACAAACTGAGGCATGCTGGGAGAACTTCCTAGTTCCTGCCAGGATGTGCACTCTGCCCCACACAAGGATCTCATCAGAGAATGAACTGAAGCAGTTTGAAGGCTGAGACCAGGGCTGCTGAACTGTGATCCTGTTTTGTAGGTTTTTTTTCACAGGTAGGACCAAAAAGGGCTTTTTGGACACCTAGAGAGATTTTAAGTGACATAGGGTGAGGACATGGACTTTGTTATTGTGGGGCTTAGTTACTGTGGAAGTTAGAACGTTTGTAAGGGGGGTTATGCTGTAGGGTGTAGCCTCTGCCACCACCCAACTCCCACCCCCCCGCAGAGTCTCAGCAGGGGCTGAACTGAAGCAGCATGCAGGTTGCAGGCAGAGAAGGGGGGCTGCTGAACTGTGACCTGTTTTGTGTGTGTGTGTGTGTTTTTTTTAAACAGAATAAAGCCTGTTCCTGGTGGTTTGTCTGAGTGGGTCTGGTCCGAGGTACACACACATTGGCTGTGTCTACACGTGCCCCAAACTTCGAAGTTTACTAATGAAGCGCTGAAATGCATATTCAGCGCTTCATTAGCATGCGGGCGGCAGCGGCGCTTCGAAATGAGCTCATGGGCTCATGAGCTCATGGGAATAAGGGGACTTCGAAGAAGGTGGCGTCCTTTCGAAAAGGAGCCCCGTCTGGACGCGCCGCGCAGCGGCAAGGCTCATCAATTTCGAAGCGCCGCTGCCGCCCGCATGCTAATGAAGCGCTGAATATGCATGTCAGCGCTTCATTAGTAAACTTCGAAATGGCCATTTGCATGGCCATTTCGAAGTTTGGGGCACGTGTAGACATAGCCATTAATACACAACACAGAGCACACCAGGAAGGCTCAGGATGAATCTCCCCCAGTTGTGTAAAAAATCACAAGGCCTCCCTATGCTGAATAACCTCACACTGGCCTAGTGAACAGAAAGGATTACACACTCACCTTGTGCTTTGTAGGGTGAGGATTTTCTACCCTTGTGTACTGCCTTGGAAAATCCTTCTCTTCTTTGCGCTCACCCCCAAATGAAGAACAGGGGACCAATCTGCGGGCAGGGGAAGCTCTCATTATGCAAGCCCCAGTGGCAGCCTCCTTTACTAGCTCTATTCCCAAATTATATGATGGGGACGGATTTTCAGGAGCTGGACTCCAGATAAAGCCATGGGTGCAGGTCATTGCTTCTGGGAAGCTGGCCATTGGAATGGGAAAACAAGGTAGCCTCGATGCTCCCTGTGGATCATAGACCACACAAGGAAGACCTTTTTCCTGGCTGCCTGAGGAGCCAGGGACACCTGCACATTGCCTGCCTGCCTGAGCCTTGCTCTCCTGCATGGTGAAACAGTCACACTCAGTTTAATTTAAGTAAAAAGAAGTTTCACAGACGTCGTTGAGCTAATAGGTTTTTATTAACATTTCCCTTAAACATCACAGTTTTTTTTTCCCCTTTGCAGTCCAACTGACCTCATTTAACACAACATGATACTTGCTCCAGAGTAACTGGGGCAGTCAAAGAACTACGGTTAGCTTGAAGATTTTTTTTGTCTCCAAGCAAGTTTAGTGAAGGATGTGCCCTGTGCAATCCCCTCCATCTATGTGACCCAAGAGTCAAAGTTTCCACAATAACCTTCAAAACTATACCCACAAAATCTACACCTACATAATTCATCACAAACTTGCCTTTACTCTGCAATCTCAATATGTGCCCACTGGATCTTTTGCTTGTGAAAAGGAAGATACAAGCTGGGTGACTAGTTTTGAAAATTTGGCTCATTGTGAATTGCCCACTTTAGAAAGCACACAGCAAACAACAGTATATTCTGAGCCTCAGTTCCTCTTGATTGAGAGTGTGTGTGTCTTTAATACTATGTGTCCCAATTTTATTTGGCCACAGAAACCTTTTATACTCGAAAGAATTTTGTGGAACCCCATTCCCAGGCTCTACGCCCCTTAGTCTCCAAACCTGCCCCCCATTTCCAGGCTTTACCTGCCTTAGCCCCCAAATCCACTCCCATACCCACGCTTTACTGCTCATCCCCAGGCTTAACCCCTCTCAGCCCCAAACTGGCCCCCAAGACTAACCCATCCGTGGCGCTGGCTGGGGAGCCTATCCTGGGTAGCCACATGCATCCAGTGGAGGGAGGGCTGGCATGGAGGTGCTCAGCTGGTGGGGGTGAGCTGAGCCACACTCACCAGAGGGGTGTAGCCATTTGGGTAGCAGGGCAAGTGAGGGGCTCTCTGTGCCTCCCTGCCCTGCCACTACTGAACTAATGGAACTAAATTCACTTGGTTTAATGGCCAGATCCCTCCCTCTGCCCTGCCGGCTGTTAAACCAATTAAATTTAGTTCTGTTGTTTCAGCAGCGGCAGGGCAGGGAGCCGCAAAGGAATCACCTATTTCAATGCAATTTTTTCACGGAACCCTTATTTTCACTTTGCAGAACCCAGGGGTTCTGTGGAACACAATTTGGGAAACAATTTGCAGTTAACACTGAGGTAGGGGGTCAGGTAGGTACATTGGAGAGTAGGGATAGGGGTCCGGAGTGACCTAGACAAATTGGAGGATTGGGCCAAAAGAAATCTGATGAGGTTCAACAAGGACAAGTGCAGAGTCCTGCACTTGGGATGCAAGAATCCCAAGCATTGTTACAGGCTGGAGACTGAATGGCTAAGTAGCAGTGCAGCAGAAAAGGACCTGGGGATTACAGTGGATGAGAGGCTGGATTTGAGTCAATAGTGTGCCCTTGTAGCCAAGGATGCTGATGGCATATTGGGTTGCATTAGGAGAAGCATTTCCAGCAGATCTAGAGAAGTTTTTGTTCCCCTCTACTTGGCTCTGGTGAGGCCTCACCTCAAGTATTGAGTCCAGTTCTGGGCCCCTCACTGTAGAAAGGATGTGGATGCATTGGATAGGGTTCAGTGGAGGGCAACAAAATGATTAAGGGTCTGGAGCACATGACATATGAGGAGAGATTGAGAGATTTGGGCTTATTTAGTTTGCAGAACAGAAGACTGAGGGGCAATTTGATAGCCGTCTTCAGTTTTCTGAAAGGGGACTTTAAAGAGGATGGAGAGAGACTGTTCTCAATGGTGACAGATGACAGAACAAGGAACAATAGTCTGAAGTTACAGAGAGGGAGGTGTAGGTCAGATATTAGGATAAACTGTTTCACCAGGAGGGTGCTGAAGGACTGGAATGAGTTACCAAGAGAGGTGGGGGACTCTCCATCCCTAGAGGTTTTTACGTCCCAGCTTGACAGTCATGGCTGGGATGATTTAGTTGGGGTTGATCCTGCTTTAGGCAGCGGGCCAGACTCAATGAGCTCCTGAGGTCCCTTCCATCCCTAGAATTCTATGAGTCTATGAAACACTGCTTTGATACATGCAACTTTGCTGCGTTCTTGTTCACCTTGTTCCTACCACCAGCAGGGGGCACATTAAGGGGAGTACTTCTCTGCTTACTCTTCTCTAGCTAGTGCTCGATTCTGTAGCTTCAGCCGGGAGCAGACATTGTGCTGTCCTCAACTGAGTAAGAGGCTGTAATTCATGTAATAAATAGGGGCCTGTGGGAAAAATCAGAGGCCCACAGTTAAACTCTGTCTCTACTGCAAAGAGTGGGGTGAGTGGGAGGGAAGAAAGGGACCTGCCTGGCCCTGTTAGACTGGAAGAGTTGGCAGGCTGGCCAGCCCTGAGCCCTGCCCCAAATGGGGCATGTGAGATGGCAGGAAGTAAAGGAAGCAGGAAGTAAAAATGTGGCTCCAAGGCCCCTCTCCCCTGCCTGAATGGGAGGTGAGCAGGAGGCAAATATGGGGATAAGGCGCCATCCCCCTTCCTTGTGTTGGCAGCTGTGTCTCCTGAGCCCATCCTCAGGCTGTTGTAAGGTGTTTAATGCCCCGCCCCCCAGCTACCACTTTTAAAAATAGTTTATGAAGGCTTGTGACAGAAAATGGAACTTTACAAAAAAAAAACAAAACCCTACAAGTGCAACTTCTTTGTAAAATATACTGAGGGGAAAACGGCTGGGTGTGGGCTTCAAGGCTTTATTTCATCCCTTCGGCCTCTTTGTATCTGGAAAGGAAAGGAAAGTCTGATGGAAAGCTGGGTTTTGTTTTTCTTCTCTTTCTCAGGAAGGGGAAAAATGCTTATCTGTGACTCCCTTCTTTGGTAAGGATGGATAATGCATCTCCAAGCCAAATCCCTTGCATCTAATATAACAAAAAGCGTCAGGGAGACTCATTGTCCCCACCCCACTCCCTAGTCCAACCCTCACCCTTTTTCATGAGGGGAATGGGACACAGCTGCTTAGGGTTACAACAGTTTGGCTCTTAGTGGTGCAGGAGTGCTTTCAAATATATATAGAAGATTTTGCAGTGGTCATGCTCAACCTGGGTGGAAATGATTGTTTGGGGACTGTTCCTTCAGTTATTATTTATGGGGAGTGGGGAGGAAGAGGTTTGGTGTACTGGGCCATCCCTTGGAGTTTCGTCCTTATTACAGTTGTTACCCAGACCTGAGACTTCACTGCATCAACTACAGAAAGTGCTCTCAGGCAGTGTGTTGTTGCTGAGCTGTCATGATCGGCTGTAACAGTTTTTCAGTCAAAAGAGCAACTTTCCACAATTGCTTTAGTATGTTGTCCCCTTCTGCCCAGACTAATACCGGCTGGCAATAAGTGCTTTCACCGATGCACTTTTCTAATGCTGATTTTACACACTTTCGGGACCAAGGAATTTTTGTAATACATATAGGGGCTTAAAATTTATGTTCACTCTGAAAAGCAACTCAATGAAAATGGCATCATTGGGTCCCCTGATTATTGTGTGTCTAATTCCAGATCAAGGATTTTTGGGTCGCAGAAAAAAAGATTAAAAAAAGCAGTCACGTAGTACTTTAAAGACTAACAAAATAATTTATTAGGTGATGAGCTTTCATGGGACAGAACCACTTCTTCAGATCATAGCCATACCGGAACAGCCTCAATATATAAAGCACAGAGGTCAGAAAATTGTTATCAAGATTGACAAATCAGAAAAATTGCTATCAAAGTTGGCAAATCAGAAGAGCAATGAGGCGGGGGTGAGAGGGCAAGTTAAGAGTTAGATAAAACATCAAAGTATGTAAAAGAGTCCTTATAATGGGTCAGGTAATTGCTGTCCCTGTTCAAACCACATGTTAATGTGTCAAATTTGAATAGTCTGTCTGTCCCACGAAAGGTAATAAATTATTTTGTTAGTCTTTAAAGTGCTACATGACTGCTGGTTTGTTTTGATAGAATACAGACTATCACGGCTACCTCTCTCTGTCACTAGATAAAAGATGTGTTTTTTCCTTCCCCTCCTAACTGGTGACCAGCAAACTCAGCCTTGGTTCCGGAAGTCAAGCAGAACACTTCTTGTGAATTGTCAGTGATATAAGGATTCTGCAGATGAAATTATGCCCTCGTTAACATCTGTGCAGCTCCATGGCCTGCAAATTAGAACTTCAGTATCACCTGAGCAGCAGACATATTACCTTCATGGAGACTGCAGCTGGGAACTTAGTACATGGTTCTGCTGATTTTGCTTACAAAGGCAGAGGGTCCAGCTCCTGCTCTCTTGGCTGTGCTGATTCTGCAATGGAGGTAAGAGTAAATCCCAGTAAAACCTTATTTATATCACTGTATTTGGTCAATATGACAACACACATGCAGCTGGCTGAGAAGGTGCTGCTCTTACACAATAATTTTTCAGAGCAGTTTCACACTTTGTGTTTGTCCAGGTGGCTCCTGCAAAATGTTTAATTTTTCTTTGAATTTTCTGCTTTGCTAGTGTAATTTGAAACCCAGATGACTATTGCTTAATGAAACAGAAATGATCCTTTACAGGGATTAATACAGTAGGTGTGGAAAGAGAAAATAGATTCATGTTAAACAAATATTGCATCTCTTCTCCCCGGCTCTGACTTTTCCTTGTCTGTAAATGTATCTGGATTACGATCTGCTTGAGGCAGTGACCTATTCTCTAATGTGTTTGGTAAAGCACTTAGTACAGCTATGTGAAGAAAAAGAAGTCTGATATGTAAAATCAAGTTCCAAGTTATTTTGGTTCTTGTTAAGTGGGTAAATAAATCTGAAAACAGAAACATGTAAATCCAGTCCTACAAGGTGCTGACCACATTCATTTCCTACTGAAGTAAATGATGGCTGAAAGTAACTAAGCATTTTCAAGCAGGCAACCAGGATCTGACAGAGTCAGTATCTAATAACAATTCTGAGCTTGGCTTTTAGTCCTGTTGTATTAGGAGCCCTGGCTATTAGATGGCAATTTAATTATTAATGTCGTATGACGTGACAGTTCTATTAAGCTTTGTTCACTGTAAAGGTCAGTGTGGTTTAAAATCATTTGGTGTGAGGACACTGGATGTCTCGGGAACTGCCCAGTCAATATTCAGGTCTGGACCAGTTGGGCAGCGCTCAGAAGTCGTGACCATCTAAAGGTTCTATGCACAACATCGGATACTTTTTAACAACTGGCACCCTTGTTTGAAGCACAGCAGAGAAATTAATGATTGATTAGGCTTGGAGACCAAGCCAGTCTATTGCTACTATGGGCCGTCTCTCCAGGCCTGAGCTTAGGCCTGCCAGCAGAATTCATGGGGAGACAAGCACTGCTGCTGATTGTGCCATATCAGTTTTGTGGCTTCTGCGTCTGCACTGCTTTCAAAATTCTAAGTTGGTACCGGCTGTACCTCTCTAATTTGGGACACTCTCATCCAGCAGCATGTGTTGTCCGGCATGATTTTAGTTAGATGGCCACATCTCATGGGTGTTGCCAAGTTTCCCATGGTCCCATAAAGTTTGTTTACAGCCACTAGTCCTGGCTCTCAGTATTTTGTGCTTTTATTTAGCTGTAATTTATCCACTAAATATCTTCCAAGAGCCCAGTCATCAGTGGAAGTGTTGGTAATACGCTAGACAATATTGACCTCCCGTGCTTCGGCAGATTCTCTCATCCAGCAATGGTCAAGTCCTGAGGTGCTGGGAGAGGTTTAACCTGTACATCAGACTGTGTTGTGTGAACAGCCTGTCTCAGAAGGTGACAGAGAAGAGAAGATTCTATAATTCTGGCACAGAAACAAAGATCATAAAGCCTGAATGCAAAAAGAAACCAGTTCAGGGGGCAGAGGGGGGTGCGAGTGAAGAGGCTGTGCAGTAGAATCAAATGAGAAGCTCCAGGTACCTGATTCTGCCGCTAGTTACACTAATATAGCAGGATTCACTTCACTGAAGTCAGTGGAGCTGCATCAGTTTTAAAGTGACGGTCTAATCCTGGCCTGCGAGACTAAATTCCTGGAGAAAGGCCTGCCCGATGTCCTAAAAATAACATTTTCTTCAGAATATTATCTAGATTTTTTTCCTTAACTGGTTTAATAGGATGGTTAATGTTTGAAGTTGGTGTTAAGAGTCAGTTGTGCTCCAAATGCAGTGGTTTTGAGTTCAGCATCTTATGGGGTTGTGTCTTGTAATCAATAATAAGAATCAATGTGTTTTGGGGACTGGAATTTATTTAGTAATTAAAAGATATCCATTAACTCAGTTTGATTAAGTTCATTAAACAATTAATAAAGAACAGAAAGGAACACTTTACCAAAATCTGGAGACCCAAGATGTGCAGTTTATGACAGCCTGATTTATTCCATCATTTGCATATATCCTGGCATTCTTATACCTGAACTGTTTATAGTATAATTTCCATTATTTCTTCCTTTCCACAAACAGATCTTATTAGTATTGCTGATAACTTTTTGTTCCATTTAATAAATTTCCAACTGCATAATTGGACATCTGTTGTTTGCTTATGTCCTTTTGGTGGTTGACATCCTATTTTGCTAATCTAAACATTCAGTTATTGGTACATTGATAAAATATTTATTTTTCCCAGTTTTTCTAAAAATATTGCACAAGTTATCCTGTCTTTCTCTAATGATTCTGACATGTAATTTTGCCCTTTTTTAGCATAGACGCAAAATGGGAGTCTGGCTCATGAGCACTGTACAGCTGTTTATGGGAGTCTGCCTGATCCAGTTATTAATAAATACGTTAACATTGATATTGTACAGGCCCACCAGTGGGAGAGGGAAAGGAGGCAGTTGCCTCTGGGCTCAGCATTGCAAAGGGGCCCAGTGCTGCTCTGCCGTGCCATGTGGCTGTGAGAAAAGCAGAGGGAACCCTAGTGCTGCAGTCCAGGTGGCACTAACAGCCATAGGCCCTGCCCCTTTCACCTTTGGCCAGTCCTTAGGGCACCGAGCTGCCCCCCGGCTCCACCCCCACCCCCATCCACCTCCCTTGCTCCTGGGCACGCATTGGCTCTCAATCCCACTGTTACTGTATAAGGTTTAACACAATTGCTGATTATTTTTCTCCAGTGCACACTGAGATCTCAGATCTGGGAGAGGATGTCTGTAACAGCCAGTTGTTGGAGCTTGGGGATTAATCTCTTAAAGAACCACATTTTTTGTTCTGTTTGAAACCTCTGTGTAAGGTCTCATCTGTTATGTGATTTGTAAGAGCTTTAACTTCATAACCAAGTTCTTCCAGGCCAAGATTGACCAGCAGCTGCCATGTTTGTGTACTGGAACTCTCTAGAAGGAATGGCAGGGTGGGTGAAGTAATGTCTCTGAGTGGACCAGCTTCTAGTAGTGAAAGAGACACACTTTTGATTTACACTGAACTTTTCTTCATGTCTTTGAGGAGATGAAGAAGAGCTCAGTGTAGGTCAAAGCTAGTCTTTTTTTCATCACCAGAGCTTGGTCCAACAAAAGATATTATCTCACCTACCTTGTTTCTCTAATATCCTGGGACCAGCATGGCTGTAGGAGCACGGCTAACAGTCTCTAAACTGATGGATTTTGCCTCTGGAGGAAGTCAGTCGTAATTTTATCAGTGAAGGCAGAATGGGAAATAAAGGGCTAAGATGTGTGCAAGCAGCTCAGAGCAGACCGAATACATCCAATGTCTTCCCTTATGTACACAATGATAGTCCATCACCTGCAATTTTAATAATCTATATGGTCTGCTGAACATACTGTAATTTAAAAGACAAAGAGCAGCTTCTCTCTGTGTCTGTAGAAAGAAGAGACTGAAAAACTCAGCAAAGACTTTGAAGAAATACTCCCTTCTTTTTTCATTGAAGTTTTGAACAATCTGTAGCATTGACCGATTCTGATCACTAGGACTCCACTCTTATGTGAGGAACCGAAAGAGCCCCACTGAAGTAATTGGCAACCAGGGTTTGTAAATGTGTTAGTGCTTTTTGACAAGAAATATAATGGTCAGAGTTCTCCAGATATTAAGGCTTAGATTCATAACTATCAGTACACATCTGTTTTATCACAAGCAATGTGCTTATTTGCTTCTATATACAAATATCATGAATATAATTCCTGAGATTCTTGAGGTGGGGGAAGGGGAACAGCTGCTCCTCCCACCCCCTATGACTTGTTTTGTTTAAAATTGTTTTCATGTTCACTTTCTAAGCCGCTATGGATATTAGTCTTTTTTTTTTTTTTTTAAATCTGGGGATGGCATTTTTAATATTATATTATGTTTTTCTGTAGCTGAGAGGTAGAAAAAATGCATACCCATTTCACAGATGGTGAACTGAAGTATAGAAAAATTGAAGTTGCTTGCCAAAGTCACACAGGAAGTGCAAAGGGTGATGGAGCAGGTACTTGAACCTGGACTCCAGACTACCACCTCCACCACTGGCTTGCATTTCATCTCCTAAATTAGTGCACTTTGTTTGTAGGGTTTGCGACATGTCGAGAATGTCGTTGTGAGTAAGGCATTGTAGATGGAATCCAGAAACTTTTATTGATGGATGTATTTCCTTAGCCAACAAATATTAGTTTGGGGAGTGGGACAAATGGAAGTCTATCTTACTTTCATTAGCTTTTTTATAACTTTAAATTGGAATTAAACACACAATATCAAGAGTTACAGGAAAAATGTACTGTATCTTTGGGTGGCACGCAGGGCTATTTTCCAGGACCTTGGGAAGCTAAGTTACATGCTTCAGCCCCGAGCAACAGAATTTCCTCTTCAGACAGCCTCAAAATTGAGAAGGCTTCAGATGAGAATTCTAAGGCTCAAGAATCACACTGAAATGTAAGTACGCTATTTAAATTCCAGTCAACTTATTTTACACTTGTATGGTAAAAAATGAGACAGTAAGTAACTTTTCAGCTTAATAATATGCTGTGACATTTTTGTATTTGTCTGATTTTTGTAACCAAGATGAAACTTGGGGTACGCAAGACAAATTATATTCTTGAAAGAGGTACATTAGCCTGGAAAGGTTGAGAGCCACTGAAGTAGAACACAGATTGAAGTACAAAGTATTGTACTATTCAGGGATGTGGGTGTTCTACTTAGGCTGTGTCTACACTTGCATTCCTCTTTTGAAAGAGAAGTACAAATAAGGGAAATCAAAAATGCAAATGAAGTGCTGATTTACACATCTCATACTTCATTTGCAGAATGTCTTTTCAGAAGAGATTCTTTTGAAAGAAGAAAAGCTGTGTAGATGGGGCTCTTTCAAAAATAAAACCTATCTTCAAAAGAACCCCTTCTGAAACAAAATAGGAAGAAAGGTTCTTTCGAACATGAGGTTTATTTTCGAAAGTGCCCCATCTACACTGCTTTTTTTCTCTCAACAGAATCAGTTCCAAAAAGAGATTACACAAATGAAGTATAAGATATGTAAATCACTGTATTGTTTGCATTTTTTATTTCCCTCATTTGCATTCCTCTTTCGAAAGAGGAGTGCAAGTGTAGACACAGCCGTAGAATAATATAAAATGAGATTCAAAATATTTTGTTGCTAATTCTATTTTTCATGTAGAGAGTGTAAATGAATGAGGCCAGGATTAATGCTGTTTAACCTCATTAGGCTTTTAAATTTCTGTAATTATGTGAGCCTATGAAACTCAAAAACAAATAAATTAAGCTGCCAATGGAAGCATGACAAGCAGGAGCAAAGTCTAGTGGTTAATGCACACACCTGAGAGCCAGGGGGTCTGAAACCCATTCTTGACTCTGACATTAATATGTGGGTAATGCTGAGTTGCACACTTAAGCTGTATGGGCTTCATTCAATTGTAGGCAAATTGGCTACAAGACGTAACTACAGCTAGAGAGAAGTGTTTGCAAGGCCAGTAAAATCTCTCCTGGAAAACACCCTGGCACATGGGGCTGCAGAATGGTGTCTACCAGTTCTACTCTGCCCGCTCAGGCAGCATTCCAGAAGGACAGACAATGGAGGAGACTGGCCGGGGGAGGTGGGGGCTTGGGCAAGGTGGACCTATGCTGCAGCATTCCTGCAGTAACCCAAGTTAGGCCAGCCTCAGTTACGCTTCACTAACTTAAATCCAAGGTTCAATCACTCTACAGTGGAGCTCTCCTGCACCCAAGTTCCTACTCCAGGTCACAAACCCCTCCTTTGTACCCCAGTTCCCTACCCCACCCTTCTGTCGGCACCCAGCCTCCATCCCAGACCCCTCATGTCTATCAATATCATGGACGAGTGCGGCCCTTGACCACTTACTAATTCTTGGAGTGCCCCCACCATCAAAAAATATTGCTCACCCTGGTCTACAGTATCCACTAAAGGGGCACAAGGTTCCCTCCTGTTCCCTGTTCATCCCAAGGCTAACTGGAAATCCACTGGATTATGCCCAAGATTTCTCAGGATTTACATTCTTTGCAGCTTCTGAAGGCTAATGTTCCTTCTCAGTTTTATGCCTTTGCCCATCTTCAACTGTGTGAGAATTGCACCTGGATTCTTGAATATTGTCAGAGCTCAAAGGTTCTTTGATTTATTTGTGCCCTCCCACCTCCTCTGAGTTGCTTTCAATAGTAGGGGGGAAAACAAATACATAGTCTGAATAGTGAGTCCAGTTGTCCCAGCCAGCACCATTTCAGGATTAGAATACGATAACAGAGTTTGGCTGTGTTTCATTCCATGGCTATGTCTACACTAGAGGGTTGTGGTTTTTTTCAGGATTAGAATACAATAACCGAGTTTGACAGTGTTCCATTCCATGGCGATGTCTACACTAGAAGGCTGTGTGTTTTGACAAAACATGTGCTTTGTCATCAAAACCAGCAGAGCATCCACACACAAAATGCGTTCTGTCGAAATACTATTGACAGAATTTGGTGCTTCTGTTGACAGCTTTCTGCCTGCTCTCCCCGGCCCCCCGCCCGACCCCCGAGGCAGAACACCTTTCTCAAGAGAATCTGTCAACAAAAATGCTGTGTGGATGTTCGGGAGAGGCCCTTGGTTGACAGACAGGGCGTCCAGGTCACCAAGTAGCCCAAGCTGCCATGCTTCCGGTAGGCCATTGTGTCAATAGAGGGCTGGGCAGTCTAGCCACTCTTTGTCTACAGAGTGGATCGCTTTTACAATTGGCTTTTGTGTGTGGACACACTCTGTCGACAGTTTTGCTGGAAGATATCTTCTGACAGTAACTTCTGTTGACAGATTGCTGTAGAGTAGATGTAGCCTGTTTGTATGGACAGAAGAAGTTCTCAGCATCGAGCCATGCCTTCAAGAACATTTGCAAGACTGAATTATCTCAATACGTACAAAGACAGCCAATCTCTATGGGTGGACTCTTCCCCCATGGTCCTGCAGCATCAAAGTTCTGTTGAAATTTTAGCATTCAACGCAGAGGGTGGTTCTTTGCAATTTCAGGTGGATCCAGAGAAAACAGTTGTTCTGTTGCACAGTTAGGTCCTGTTGCAGCTCTACTTGCAAGCAGAAGTTGGGCTGGAAGAAAGTTCTAGACAGAAACCTGTTGTAATGCACATCCAAAGTGTAGGGGACAGGCCCCGGCCTGGCCAGGGGAGAAGTTGGGGCTGGCACAGTGAAGGTTGGAGGGCCTCCGTTGGGGAGCTGGGCTGGGTCCCGTCCTCGATGGGGGAGGGGATGGCATTGTGCAGGGGGGGGTCTGTCAGGGGGCTGGGCCACATCTATGATAAGTGGTGTCAAGGGGAGGGGCTCCATTGGGGGGCCTGGGCCAGTCGCTGGGCTGGCCAGGGGAGGGGCTAAGGCTGGCACTGTGGGCGGGGGGGGGGGCAGAACGAGGACATGATAGAACCTTGCTGGACAGACAGATGGACGCAGCAAAAATAATATCTATGATACTCTTTGTTAATGGTTCTTTGCACACACACTGTACTGTTCTGTCCCAGTCAAAAAGTTGTCGGCCAAAGTCTGTGACATTACATCCATGCCACACCATTGATGAGATAACATTGGCTAGTGGTTACATGGGTGTAACAGAGCAGAAATATCTGTCATTTCTTTTGTGATTTTATGGGAGGAGACTCTCACAAATCCTTCTCTGACAAGCCTTGAAGAAATTGTGCATCAGCAGCCTATCACTTGTGCATAAGTATGAACACTTTGCCGTTGGCCCATTACATTATCCTCCATTATCTCTTTGTCATGCTAGTGCACAGTGCTTTTTGTGTGTGTGTGTGTGTGTGTGCTAGTACTTACTGGTACTGAGTACTGGTACCTTGGAAGCCCTAGCTGCGGGATTGGCTGGAAGGGGGGAAGGGAGCTGGCTGGGTTCCAGCTCCTCTTTTTTTACAATAAAAGCACTACTAATGCATGATTTTATATCACAAATGTGTATCTGAAAGTATCCTGCTGCTACTTATTTTGAATTAACTTTGTTGCATGAAATGCTAATGTTTCATACCTTATTTGCCAGCTGTCGATAGCTTGGAACTAAATCAGGAAATAATTCCTAGAGGGAGAAGATATTTTCTATGCTGTTTTTGGTGGCATTACATTGTTAAAATACTGTATTATTAATAATAATAATTTGTATAGCAAGACAGTTAAAAGTAAAGACGCTTTCTCATTCAGAACCACGTGACAGACTTAAGAATTGTTTGCTGGTGAAGAACTGGTAGTTATCACTAGCTTATGATGGCCCAGCAAAGATTTCACATATCTGAAACAGGGATAAATTCCATTTAAGTTAGTATAAAACATGCTGTAAGTATATTCTCTATATTTGTTGGGAGGAAGAGGAGCCACTTTACTTTTCCCTTTCAACATAATACATACTCATTGCATCCCAAGAGTATACAGGTTGAACCTCTTTAATCCTGAACTCTCACATCTGGCAAACTCCATAATCTGGCCTGATTTTAGTTAGCTGGACGACCACTTATTATAGATGTGGCCATGTTTCCCATGGTCCCATGAAGTTTGCTTACAGCCACCAGTCCTGGCTCTCAGTGTTCTGTGCTGTTATTTGGCTGTAATTACCTCAAGTGTTTTCTAAGAGCCCAATGAGCAGTGGAAGTGTTAGTAATGTGCTAGCAAACTTTGACATCCTGTCATCCGGCGCCGGTCAGGTCCCAAGGGTGCCGGACGAGAGAGGTTCAACCTGTAGTTTTCTATGCTGCAAGTACTGTACTTCCCTTTAACAAAAAACACTGGAGAGTTTTACTAATAGAACAGTCTTCAGCATCTGAGACTCAGGGCTGATCTATACTTACCATAAGATCACTGTGCCACAGTCGATCTTCTGGAGTTCGATTTTTGCCATGTGTTAATGTGTGGCAAAATTGATCTCCTTGGGCTCAGCCATCGATCCTGGTAGTGCATGCTATTACATGGAGTAAGGGAGGTCAGCATGTGCCCAAAGAGCCTGATCTACACTAGGGCAGAAAGTTGATTCTAGCTGTGCTAACGGTGTATCTAGAATTGCGTATCTGAGGTGGACTTTTGTTCCCTAGTGTAGATCTAGCCAGGGTAAAATGATACCCATCTTTTTTTATGGACAGAGCAGTACTTAGTCATGGATAGCTGGATGAAATCCCCAATGCAAATTCCTATGCAACTCAAGAGAAAATTGTAGCCTGTCTCTACAGTTGTATACTGTTACAGTAGACTGTCTGTACAGTTGTATACTGTCTATACAGTCAAAATTATAACCCTATTGTTGGGGTCTTTAGGATGTTTCAAAGTCATAAAGGAAGGATATAGTTCTCTGTTAGTATTAGTATAACTATTTGTACTGTAGTAGCAGCTAGGGGCCCCACTATTTTAGCCATTGTATATGCATATAACAGACAGATGAGCACTACTTCAGGAAGCTTACAGTCTAAATATAAGCGACAACACGAGGATAAAAATAGACAGTTATGAAAATCTATTTTAGGTTTCTAA
This sequence comes from Carettochelys insculpta, assembly GCF_033958435.1. Lineage (NCBI taxonomy): Eukaryota > Metazoa > Chordata > Testudines > Carettochelyidae > Carettochelys > Carettochelys insculpta. Next base: position 21,311,205 of record NC_134146.1, read on the forward strand.
TATGACAGGGACATGCTACATTTGTTAAATGTAAATTGTTTTGTGATTTAATACTGCATTCTGCTTTCCCATCTGAGGAGGAACTTCTCTAAGTAAGTGTACAAGATGGATGTACTTCCCCGCTTATGTTTAGTTAAAAAAGCAACGGTTCTGTAAGCTGTGAGGGAACAATGTGTGCTGCTACAAGTGCTGTCTTTCTGATGAGAGGTAAAACTGAGAACCTGATCACTTTTGACTGTTAAGGATTATGTTTTCCAACAGGCACCTACCTCATTTGCTCCTGCAGTTATTGCAATTTAATGTGCAGCTAATGGCCACTTAGGCCTCTAAATGGTCATTTGCCCATGCAAATATGAGATTTACTTGGAAACATGTGGTAACAAAGCTTTCTTATTTGTGCATATGTGAGTTTTCTTCTTAAAAAATATTGGTCCTGAAAATACTACAATATTCTAACTGCTGCTGCCCCAGCAACACAACAATGTGGATAGCTACAGGATTGATGATAGCAGCTACACTATACATTTAAGATCTTTGTAATAACAAATATTCAATGCAGTTATTCAGAGGCAGGACAGATGTGGAATGCATTCGTTGGAAGGATAATTTGAACGTGGCCTTTAGTGCTACCAGGCAATCTCTAAGAGGCTACAATAAGTAAAAGGGCTGTTTGTCATTTTGGATTTACTGTGTTGGGATTTTGCCAGGGCAAAGCCTGATTCATCAAATTTTGAATGTTCTACATGAGCAGACTGCAGTTCGGATATCGGCTTTTCCAAGCCTCAAGGAGGAAGTGAAAGAATTACTTGGTTCTCACCAGATTTCAGAGAACAATTAAGGGTCATGTCTCCTGCCTGCTTCCTCCTAGCAAATGTAGCGTGGTTTAGAATCCCTTTTTGTAAATTTTAATTTTATTTTGTGTGTGTCTAACATCCCCTTTTCACGTGAGAGATGAAGATCCTTCTTAGTTGGGAAGAGTAGTGCAGAGTTGTTTTGTATTATATGGTGCAACTGTAGGGTTAGTGGCTTGAGAACAGGGTCCTGGCTTCTGTTCTTGGCTTCTCACTAACTCTCTGTGACCTTGCGCAAGTAACTTCGCCCCACGCTGTCTCTAAAATGGGAAGAACACCTTCCGTGGTTGTAGTGAGGCTCAGTTAATTTTTGTCATCAGTATTGAGATCAGTGGATAAAATGTACTATAGAAACTCATTGTTATAAATAGAGCCTTTTTTACAGTTTCATTTTAACAAGCTGGTGCTGCGGATGTGAAGTAATTTTGTTCTTAAAATTAAGTTTCGTTCTGATGAGGCGAGTCTCCTCTGCCTTCGCCTCCCTGTGCAGACCCTGTAAGGAAGGTGATGAGTAATTTCATCTTTGAGCTGCTAGAAAGAAGCTGAGTCTTTGTTCAGAGAGAATGATTTCATTTGTCAGTTCATGTAGCTCATGGTTCTTTTTTTTTTGTTGTTTTTTTTTAGAGCAGCCAGGCCCCACCTAAGGTTACCTTGTCATGTCTAAGTTTAAACAAAGTTCATGCTAAGCAAGTGCAGTGTGGCTTTTTGGGATGAAGAGCTTTAGGATCAATTTTTACAAATGGTTTTCTTGTCACTGTGAGAGCTTTAAAATGGCTCTTAAATATTTCAGTAAGACCCATGTATGATGAGAGTGATAGGGTGAGGACAGCATTAGGAGGAGAGTTACTAGGTGGACAAACCCCAGACTGGAATATGGAGTCTAGGGTTTACAGTTAATAGTCCTGGTCATTAATAGATAACTGATTAATAGTTGCTGCAAAAAGGGAACAAAAGGAGAAAACAAACTTCAGAGCTCGACTGCACCATTAATCTTGAGTCAGAGAGGACATCGCAGGTGAGCTGAACAGCCTCATGGTAGGAATCTTGGGGTCAGCCAAGCCTGAGGGCGGAGGGTTGCAATGGATTTTATGCTGTCTTAATGTTCATCTCTTTGTTGGTAGAACCCCTCAACAAGAGAGTGAGTTTAGAGGATTGTGTTGTTTAGAGATAGTAAGAAAGTCATCGTTTCACGTAGGTTTTAGAACTTCTTAGGTAACATGTTTGATTTTATGATAACTTTTTCAAATCCTAAGCTGTTTTCACTGGAACTTCTGAAGACATTTCTCTTTTGCTTGTTCTAGCACTAATGCTGTTCAAAAAAGTTGGAAGAATTTTTTAATAATAAGAAAAGTGGAATATGTTCATTCTCCTTCTTCCACACAGCTGAAGAGACTCTGTCCAAACTTTGAGGAAACAAAACAGCATCTCTGCGTGAGGGCAAAACTTTAGCCTGAAAGACAATGTTTCAGAAAGCTATGAGTGACTTTAAACAGAGGTACATAAAGGAGTATTCTGCAGCCTCCCCAAACCGTGTGGTTGTCTTGCCTGTTAGCAACCTGGGTCAGCCTCCAGAGGAGCGGCGGGGAGTGCCACCCAGCCCCAGTCTTCCCACAGCTCTGCTCTGGCTCCATCCCAAGCTGTGGCCCCAGATGGTGGCCTGGCCCCATCTTCTGCTTCTGGCACCAGCCCCAGGAATGGCTCCATTCTGAGCCCTGTTTTTAGCTTCAGACAGGACCAATCTGAGGAGCTAGAGTGGCAAGAGAGGCATTTAGACCCTGGTTCATTTTTCTTTGGCATTTGGTAAGTTTTTGCAACTTGTTGGCCGCGTCTACCTGTGCACGTTACTTCGAAGTAGCGGCGCCAACTTCAAAATAGCGCCCGTCACGGCTACACGTGTTGGGCGCTATTTTGAAGTTGAAATCGACGTTAGGCAGAGAGACGTCAAAGTCGCTAACCCCATGAGGGGATGGGAATAGCGCCCTACTTCGAAGTTGAACGTTGAAGTAGGGCACGTGTAGACAATCCGCATCCCGCAACATCGAAATAGCGGGGTGTGATGGAGTGGGGGATACCTGTGTGTGTGGCTCACAGAGGGTGTGGGGCTCCTGCTGAGGGTAACCCTGACAACCAGGTAACACCTTTGTACTGCAGACAAAGGAGGAGGTGGAGCCTGAGGGGTTTGAATTGGAACTGGGAGTTGGAAGCAGTTAGTCTGGGCTGAGGGAGAGAGAGACCAAGGAGGGGGCAAGGCCCCGGCTCTGGGGGCCCCTCGGGGCCTCCTCTCCCCAACATGAATTGGACTGGCTGTCTCTGCCTGCTGCACTGACTCCTCTGTACGATGCTGTGTCCTGTCGGCTAATAAACCCGCTGCTCTCCTGCTAAGTGAGAGACTCTCCTGCCTGCGGACAGGGTGCAGAGCTTGGGGAACCCCAGAACCCCATCACACTGGTGTTAGAAGTGGGATGTTCTGTACCCCAAGGAGGGAGCATCCAGCAGTAAGTGACTGGGGCCCTGGAAGAAGTGGGGCCTGCGAGACCCAGGTGTGCTGAAGGGCAGTGAGGTGCAATTCCCCAAGGCGGAGGGGCCTGTGGCCAAACCCAAGCAACTGCGGTCGTGGTCCTCGAGAGGGGGTGTCACACCCGAGGGGTTACTCCTGGGAATCTGTTGGAGTCGGTCCCAGAAGGTGGAGGGGCCGAGAGCCCAACCCCCAGGAACAAGTGACCCCTGAGGAGGCTGACGCTGAATGAGTTCTTCCCAAGACAGTGTGCTCATGGTCCCTGAGAGCGGGTGTCACGCTGAAGAAGGGGTTCCGCTGGGAGTCTGTTGGAGTCGGTCCCAGAGGGCGGAGGGGCCTACGGCCTAACCCTGGGCAGCTTGTGACCCGCAAGGAGCCTGGCACACTGAAGGGATTCTTCCAGGAATCGTGGGGTGCAGAGGGCATCAGCCTGAGAGCCTGCAACCACGCTGAGCAACTCCGCTGTGAAGTGGCAGCACCTGGAAACTGAATCGAGATTAAAGAAGCTGGACAAGGCAGCGTGGATGTGCAGTGGCAGAGCTGAGGGCTGGGGAGAATCCTGCAGAGGTGAGCCCGGATCGGGGCAGGGAACCCTGGACTGCATGGAGTTCTGAACTGAGTGGCCTGCCACAGCTCAAGGAGGGAAGGAGCGATTCCAACCCATCATCTACTAGTGGCCAAGACAGACCTGCGAAGAGTTTTCCAGGCCTGGGCCAAGGAAGGTCCCTGTGTGTCTGTGCAGGAAAGCAGCTGATCCACTGGGAATGGCAAGTTGTCTGTAAGAGAAGCTGCTTCACCTTCTGTGTGTGTGTGTGGAGACCAGCCGGGGAGCTGGGACAAATGAGAGAGTGTCTCCCATTGTCTGTCTGTGTTGAACAGCAGCAGCAGCTTGGGGAGAGAGCAGAGCCTGTGTTTGGAAAAGGTGCCAATGAGGAAACTAGCCCATTGTCTGAGGAAGACTTCCCCAGCCTAGGGTGGCTGGAGAAGGATCCACCAGAAAAGAGCATTCCAGGTGTGTCTCTGAATCCAGCCATGGGGGCTGGAGCAGAGGGAATGGCTCTGGGATGGGCAGTGGTATCCCTGCTAAGGACACTGGTCCTTGGTGCAAGAAAAGTGCTTCTGCTTCTGGGGAAGTGAATCCTTTGCCTGAGCCTGTGGGGGCTCGAGATGGAGCCAAGATCCCAGAGCTGGATCTGAGGGCAGCTGAAGCCCAGATGGGAAGTGGGCCTACCTCTGTGTCTCTCAGGGGGGATGATGCTTTAACTTGGTCTAATCCAGTTAGGATCATCAGGAAATCCCAGAGACCAGACGATTCTGGTACTTGTTCTTTGCCTGATGCTGAGGTGTTATTGGGAGGGGGTGAGAGGACTCTGTCCTACCAGAGTCATCCTCTCGCCAGGACACAAGAACAGACGGGCAATGGAGTTATGCTGAGTGATGAAGATAAAGGAGCTGGTAGCAGAAGGGAGGAAAGGGATCCTAACCTTCTGTCCGGTGGTACTGGCTGTCTGCCTGGAGGGGGATTACGTGGGAATCTGCCTAACGGGCCAGAAGTGATCCTGGGTGTAGGTGAAACCCAGGAGCTGGTTGTGGCTCAAGGGAGCAGTGCCCCTGTGGAGGCAGACGGGGTGAGTTATTGTTTGGGGAAGCTCTTAAGGAAGAGAATTTCCCTGAAACTTTTCCTGACCCATCTGTGGGGACTGCAGAAAATGGGAGTGAGGTGGAGGAGAGTGAACAGGAAAGGTGCTTGTCTGTAAGCACCAGAGCAACCCTTTGCCTGGGGAGAAGTTTGTTTCAGCTACTGATGGCCAGGACCTGCCTGAGTGTGAAACCACTGGCTGTGCTCTGGAAGGGTCCAAAGCAGGCAGTGTAAAAGTTTCTCAGGAATTGGAAGTTGGTGCAAGTAAAGTGAAAACTATCAGGAAATGTGAGCAGCCCTGTGAGAACCAAGTAAAACGGCTGCACAGTCAATCTCTGTAGGATGCAGGAGAGGGCCAGCAATTCCCCATCTCCAGATACTAGAAACACTTATATTCTCACACTGAACTCCAATTCTGATTTCATGGGGAGGCAGTAGTTGGAGGTGGAAGGACAAAGGAGCTTTGGGCCTGGTGGGCCAATAAGGGATAAACAGGGATTCCTCCATGTGGATTCTGCGTCTGGGACTCACAAAACAACTTTTAAAAACCAGTTTGGTTTGCAAATTTCCAGGCTGGCTGGGAGCGGGAAGTCTCTCTGAGATCATCAATGGCCCAGCTCTTGTTAGAAGGGAGGGCACAGCCAGAGAGATCAAATTTCCACCCCAGGGGGCAAGAGAGAAGATTAGAACTTCATGGTGCTAAGAAAGGCCTCAGCCATTTATCCCCAAAATACCAGATTCTCAAGGATGTTGCACAAAGGTTGTGGTCTACCAAAGAGCAACGTAAATGTACAGTTGCAATGGGTTTGTTCTGTTACTCACGCTGACTGCTGTAACCAAGGGGTGCTGCTACCAAAAGCTGTAGAATTGTACCATGTACTGAATGTTTGGAAAGAGCCATTTGACATGATGACATTAATGTAGAAGCATGAGTTGTATGTTGAAGGAGTCTGTAACTCTGAAATGTCACCATTGTTCCCTGTAACTAGTCTTGCAACCTCTCACATGAGGAGGAACATTCCAAACCTATTGTGTGGCATGGAAGGGGAAACTGAGGCACACAACCATTTTGGTGGTCTGGCTAAATGCCAAGGGTGGAAGCATTTGTACCTTCTTTTACTGGACTGTAACTGAATTCCAAACATTGGCCGGAGCAGCTGTATGGGCTGGTGGTCAGACAGGGCAGGGCCCAGACCAGAAAAGAACTATTTGATCTGTTGGTGCTGCAGCATCTGTATGGGCTCTGCCTGCCCGATTTAAGAACGTGGCTGATGGACCAGAGACAGAAGCAGGGAGACCGACCAACCTGAGGGAACTAAAGGGACTTGCCCGGCTGCATCACATGAAAAGGGCCAATACCAAGCTCCTGAGTTGGAGCCTCCCCCAGCAGGATTATGACATGGAGGTGGTGCACATCAAGGGGAGCACTGAGGGTGCAGCTGATGCCCACTCACGAGGGGAGGGCCCCAAACTTCCCCAGGTCACTGGCTGAGTGACCCCGCTCAGTTCGGTCTGGAAGCGGGGAGAGATGTGATGGAGTGGGGGATACCTGTGTGTGTGTGTGTGTGTGTGTGTGTGTGTGTGTGGCTCACAGAGGGTGTGGGGCTCCTGCTGAGGGTAACCCTGACAACCAGGTAACACCTTTGTACTGCAGACAAAGGAGGAGGTGGAGCCTGAGGGGTTTGAATTGGAACTGGGAGTTGGAAGCAGTTAGTCTGGGCTGAGGGAGAGAGAGACCAAGGAGGGGGCAAGGCCCCAGCTCTGGGGGCCCCTCGGGGCCTCCTCTCCCCAACATGAATTGGACTGGCTGTCTCTGCCTGCTGCACTGACTCCTCTGTACGATGCTGTGTCCTGTCGGCTAATAAACCCGCTGCTCTCCTGCTAAGTGAGAGACTCTCCTGCCTGCGGACAGGGTGCAGAGCTTGGGGGACCCCAGAACCCCATCACACGGGGTCCGCCATGGCGGCCATCAGCTGAGGGGTTGAGAGACACTCTCTCTCCAGCCCCTGCGGGGCTCTATGGTCACCGTGTGCAGCAGCCCTTAGCCCAGGGCTTCTGGCTGCTGCAGCTGGGGATCCATGCTGCATGCACAGGGTCTGCAACCAGTTGTCGGCTCTGTGGATCATGTGTTGTTTAGTGCAACTGTGTCTGGGAGGGGCCCTTTAAGGGAGCGGCTAGCTGTTGAGTCTGCCCTGTGACCCTGTCTGCAGCTGTTTCTGGCACCCTTATTTCGATGTGTGCTACTTTGGCGTGTAGACGTTCCCTCGCAGCGCCTATTTCGATGTGGTGCTGCCCAACGTCGAGGTTGAACGTCAACGTTTCCAGGCCTGGAGGACGTGTAGATATTATTAATTGAAATAGACTGTTTTGATGTCGCAACATCGAAATAAGCTATTTCGATGTAGCGTGCACGTGTAGACGTAGACGTTCTTATGCATGTCTCTCAATAATTAGTGCATTTACACAGAAAAAGGCTAGAAGTCAGATTATCTCTCTTTTTTTTTTTTTTGGTGCCTTGTTTTGTTTTTCATAGTGTTTTCTAATTTTTATCTTGCCTAGAGGCCTCAAAAACTGGAGAGGCTCTGGCTCCAGATTTACCCTTAGCTGTGGCCTCAGTAATCTTCCCCTTCCCTCCCTCCATGTGTGACCTCCCACCCCCACTCTCCAGCTGTGGCTCCACTCCCAGCCCAACTCCCACAGAGGGGACGCACAGAGTGGTAAGTGGGGGTGCAATGGTGAAGAGTGTTGGTACCACTGAGAGAGAGAGTTGGGAGTATCTGCACATGCAATGAATAGAGCACAAACAGATCCCAAATTACCTTCTTAATGTTGATTTTGCTGGTACCTTAAGCAGGAAAAAAAAAAACCTTCCCAAAACTGTAAAGCTCATCTTAAGCTTTCCAGGTATGGCAGTTCTTCCCATTTCCCTACAGGCACGTATACACCTTATCCCGGGAGAATCAGCAAACATTGCTGTAAAGCCCAGCCAGTGGCAATGATCCCAACTGTTGGGGTGTGTGTGTCTCCAGGCCTTCTGCATCCTGTTGTGGTGCTGAGTAAATATGCTGTTATACTCATTAATGTGAGGCCAGATTAAGTGGCGATGACCACCATTTATCAAGCTCTTCTGTTTGTCATCAAGCCGTCCAGTGCTATGACTACTGTAGTCCCACTGTTTTGGCCTATCCGCATCCTTTACCTGGCAATTCATGCCCTGGTGGATCTGCAGCAGGACAAAAAGCATGTTAGCTCGCCACAGCACTCCCTCCCTCCTGCATTAGGATCCTGCAGTTCTGCTGGGTGGGAGCACTAGGGAGAAGAGACTCTGCGAGCTCACTTTTTTTTTTCCTCTGCCTATTCACTTGTGCAGGGATGCACGATACATCAAGCTTTAGCTGCTTATCAGGGGCAAAATAAAGGCGAGTAAGAGTGTAATTGAAAAATTACACAGATACAGGTTGGAGGACACCTGTGTACACTAATCTAAAGTGCTTATACATCACTCATCACTCTGGTATCTAGATTCCATCACTAAAAGTAGGAAAATTCCTTCAAATTATCATCATTTTTCCCTTTCAAAATATACCTACAGGGGAGGAAGAAGGTTGAGGACAGGGAGGTGGAGTGGACATGTTCCTCATCATATTCCCTCCACTTATATTGGTGGCCAGCTATCTCTGTCTCTGCCAACTGCAGAACTCCAGTTGGATGGAAGATGTATACCCATTATGTGGAACCTGCTTTCCGCAGGATAAGACCCTTAGAACAGTGGTTCTCAACCTTTCCAGACCACTGTACCCCTCTTAGGAATCTGATTTGTCTTGCATACTCCCAGTTTCATCCCATTTAAAAATTACTTACTCAAAGCTCAGACATCAAAATACGAAAGTTTCACTGGGCATTCTTACTGAAAAAATGCTGACTTCCTCATTTTTGCTCTAAAACTATAACTTCAGTCCATTGGAATATAAATACTGTATTTACCTTTCACTTGTGAACTTTGTCTGAAGCCTGAGGCCTACATTCTGGGGCTGAAGCATGTGATTTACCTTTGCAGGGTCCCCTGTGACATGCAATCCCTAGTGACTGTCCTACTTGCCATTCCCTAATGCTATCCCTGCACTTGCAGCCCGCCCCCCCCTCCATCAATTCATCCTCCAACCCCAGGCTCAGCAACACTGTTTTAGATGAGTTGATGTACCCCCTGGAAGACCTCTGTGTACCCCCAGTGGTACAAGTACCCCTGGTTGAGAACCACTGCCTTAGAACATAATTTGCATGCTACCAGTTGTCTCTAATACTGAGCCATTATGACAGCAGTTAAATATGTACAGTAAAATGCAAGAACATTCTCAGTAACCAAGGATGTTAAATCATTATTTGCTTTTGGTGGGGTTTATTTTTGAAACCGTGCAGAAAAGCATATCAACTAATAACTGTAGTTCACATCATACAAGATGCTGCTGCTAACAACATGAGGGAGAGTCTTACCAGAATGTGTGTGACAGGGATTAATTTAAACTAGAGAGTATAATTTTGTATAACCCTATGATTGGCCAGAAATTGGGTTGCCTCCTCTGAGACTGTGTGTATACAGAGCTACATTAATTTATTCCATGTAGTCAGGAAGCTAAAAATTCTACCAAATTAGATTAATGGAATTTGTGATACAGATGAAGTTGCGAATTCTGTGTAACTGATCTTATTTTCGCTGTCACTTTCACAATAAGTTGACTTCTGTGGATAAATTCAGAGAAGGCAGGCAGCAGGACAGATTCTGTTTTGCAGTCTGACCTCTTGGCGCACTGCTCCTGCAGGGAAAAAGCCCATCAGATCGCCAGAGTTAAGGATCATCCTGGTTTATGGGTAATCTCAACTGGTGTAGGCACAACCGGTTTGTACACTGCTTTGTCATGTAGAGCCCCGAGTAGAGGTTGTCAGGGAGGGAGAGTATCCATAGCTGGAATGCTCTTCTTGGCTGGAGTACTGGTTTTAGGGTTTGTACCCAGCTGGCATAGCATAGCATAGCACAGCACAACTAAGAGGGCAACTAAATGTTCTTAATTACATAATGCTGAGTATGCAACTGGTCATAGCATCAAGGAACTAAACTCCTTGAGGAGAAACTGTCTTGTCCTCTGTACAGTTCCTAGCGCAATGGGACCCTGGTACATGCCTGCGCCTCTTAGGTGTCATAACAAAATAATAGATGATGATAATAAAGGAGCTACAGTTGGCTCCTTCATGGTCCCATCAATCTCTGCTATATCTAATGGTCATGAGGGAAAGCTGAGACTGTAGGGTGGGATTTTCAAGTGTGTAAGGGAGCTAATTGTAGCAGTGTTTGGACCCATTTGCTTTTTTAATCTTGGAACTAAACTAAATGAGTTGTGTTTGTCTTTTTAATTCCATTAGTTCCATAATAAAGAGGATTCTGTATGGGCAGCATTAAAAACCAATTGAAATTAGCTGTGGCCCAAGGCTATTGTAGTTAATGGACTATTCAAACACAATGGGTATCTGGCTTAAAAAGCCAGTAGAAAATTCATCCAAAAAATCATTGGGAAATAAAATGTGAAAGGCTCAGTTTCCACTTTCCCGTTTATCTTTAATATGTGATTCCCATGTGATCTAGCCCAGAGTGGTATGCCACTGAAACATAAATGAGTATCTGGAGTGTTAGAGAACCCTCCTCTGGAGCATGGCTGTAAGGGAAGATTCCCTAAAAAGATGGAGAACTATTGGGTTTGTGGTGGGGGGGAAAAAAGTTCATTTCAATCTCCAAAGTGAAACAGTCAGATTCAAACAGGCCTTTCTCTGAGCCTTCTCTACTACAGTTGGTTGAAATGATTTGCTGAAAGAGTTTTTCAATTAAAAATACCATTTTTGTCAGTAAATGTTTTAAAATGTTGATTTTGACACTTCATTTTTTAAAAAAACACAAAATGAAGTATTGCAGTAATGAAAAAATGTCTCATTTCAGCACTAGTAGAATAAAATCCTTCATTGTTTTCATATCAAAATGAGTTCAAACCAAAACTATTTTATATAATTTTAAAACAAGCTAAAAATATTCAAAGTTAAAACAGTGTTTTGATTTCCTCAAAATGAAATGTTTTGATGGACCCAAAACAAAGCAAAAAAATTGGAATTGTGTTTTGGAGTTAATTCCGAAAAAATAATGTTCCATTTTGGAATGGAACATTTTCCTAAATCACAGAATTTCCTGGGAGACTGAAAAAGTAGTTTCCACATAGCCTATATCTGTTCAGTTAAAATACTGTATCTACACTTCTGGAATTTGATTTTGCACGCTTGGTAGAGACATGTGAAATCAAATTTTCTGGGGTTGGCAGTCAACCCTTGTTCTCCTCACTATTGTGAGGAGTAATGAAGGTCGATGGGAGAAACTCTACCATCGATCGCCCTCTGTGTGGATGACCAGGTAAGTTGATTGCGAATAAGTGGATTCTAGCTATGCAACTGTCATAGCAGAATTGCCTATCTGCAATCGACTTACTTGCCTAGTAGAGACCAAACCATGGTTAAAGCAGTACAACTCCTCCCCTCCTCCTGTGTGGACACAGTTATATCTGGATATTTATTCTTATGTGGGAAGGAGAATCAACTATACAGCCTTGTGTCCACTACGTTGTGGATGGACGTGTCAGTGATCGATCCACTGGCCATCAATTTATCATGTCTACTGTAGATGCAATAAATTGATCTCCAACCTTGCTCCCATTGCCACTGGCACTCCACCAAGATGAGAATAGTCAACATTGATGAGAAAGCAGCCCCCATCGACTTCCTCATACGCAAGATGATGCAGTAGGTATGTCAACTTCAGCTATGCTACTTGTGTAGCTGAAGTAGTTTGGTGTATGTAAATGTAGACAAGGCCTTAAGGCATGTTTATAACGAAACAACTGCATCCCCACTAGGTTTAGTACAGTTGTAAATATTTATGGCAAAAATTACACCCACAACCCAAATTGTAGTCCCTGTACAAAATCTGTGTGTAGACCAGGCCGAAGACTCTAGCACAGCCTAAGAATTTAAGGGTTGATTTTCAGAAATGCCTAAACTGTACCCATTCCAACATCAGCTCTCATTGGTTATTTAAATAATTCGTCAGGAAACTTTCTGGAAAGCCTCTGAAATGTATTCCTTTACTGAAATCAACTATTCAGAGAGCCATAAGCAAAACAATGCAAATGCATGACCATGGGAATGCACGTAAATAATGAATATAGTGCACTAGTGTATGCTTTGTGACACACAAACAGGTTCAGGACAGCTTTGCTCCCTGATGCGTCAATAGAAGTGAGGCACTTGTGCATCAGGAACAGGCTAATTTCTGTGTAGCTGCCTCCTATTACCTGAAATGCATAAAGCTTCTTGCTCTCTGTCAGGCAGATTAGATAATACTATTACAGTTTACCAGGGAGAATGGCAGGATAGATTACACCAAGGACCCTGTTGAAATTTGCTTCAAGTTGCAGTTACGCATTTTAAAGCAAACCTGGCAGTTGGATAATTGATTTGTACCATCCCAAAAATTTAGCATGCTGCCACACTTACCAGTAAGCTCAGACTAATTTACTGACATGGAACCCAAGTCCTCTTCCTTTTCAAGTCAATGGGACATTCACTGTGGTTTTAAGATGGCTAGGACTAGCATTATGGTATTTTCTTAATTTTTTTGCCAATCTCTGAACCTTCCTGGGGTTAAACATTTTAATTGTGAGCTGCAGTATTTGTCTGACAGGAACAGTTCCTTCCTAACAAAAAGTTATTTTGTAATTTTAATTTATTTTGTAATCCCAGATTAGAATGCCAGCTGTTTTTATAACTCTGGCCTCTTCTGGCCTGGCTTCATTGCAATGTGACAGATGTGTTATTTATGGAAGGGGAATCTACATATTTTAAAGCACACAATGTTTGGATCATCTGATCTCCAGCCTTTAAGCCAAACAGGACAAAATACCAAAGCTGGATATATATTCATAGCGAAAAATCTCCCAATTTCAGAGAGAAATATTCACTTTAACCAAAATAAAACAGAAAGAAAGAAAGAATCCTTAGCCTCTGATCAGGTAATTTTATTAGTTATTAGAAAGACCTACATTTAACATATATTCATTTATATGGCAGACTCTAGTTATTAGTGTGTAATTTATTTTCTGAATTAACAATATGGTCATTATTAGCTGTCCCTTAAGTAAGAGTGGAATTTGGACAGAGAAATAGTTAGCAATGCATACAAACATCCGTTTATTTCAGTACCAGGGCAGAAACTATTTACATTCCATGAGGCATTAGGTAAATAAGATTAATTTTTTAAAATGCCTTGATTAAAATATATTCACATTGTTTCTTAGCGTTGAGGAATAAACACTTCTTTCCTGTTATTTAAAGAGGTATTAGTTGTATGTGGGGAAAGAAAAAAAAAAAAAAAAGAATTGATGAGCCACAGAAAACATTTTCAAAATAAGAAAATCCTCTTCCTATACCAAGTAGATTTTAGACTTACCTGACAGTTCAGTCTTAAGGGAATGTAATGCCGATCATAGCAAGCTGTTACATTTCTCTCTCATTTCCCCCCTGGGGACACATTGACAATGGAAATGTAGCAAAACAGCTTTGGCTTACTAAGCATTTTTTCAAAACCTCAAATAAGCAGCTTTTAAAAAAATTCTCTGTATATTTTTGTTCTATGTGTTAAACATTTGACTGCAATTTGAGTGTTTCAGGAAAATGCAGGACCCATTCTTTGAAATGTATATCCCTACTTATTTATTAGAAATCTAATTCCCACGATTATCCTATCACGCTCTCTGCAGAGGGCGATACCAATTTAATGTATGCAGCCAAGGAACATGCACTGTATTAATTTCAGAAGAGAGAGGAAAGCCCTTAAATAGGTTTTGTGAGATTTTGTGTTTTTGCAGATGAGATTTAATTTTCTAAAATCATTGTAATAAAAAAAAAAAAGACAACACTTCAGTGACTGCATTGACCTCCATGATGTCAGAATGTCATTGTGCAACTGTAGCTAAGAAAAGCTTCAGAGAAAAAACAAAGGAGCATTGCATCTCACCATAACATGAGATGTGCCCATACAGTACGTAGAATTCATACTGCGGTAGTGAGTTGTTGCTTTCAGTTTGATTAGACAATCATTGTTTTGCTTTTCTTGCTTTGACATTGCATATGCTTGTATGCTGCTTAAGTCGTCTTAGCGCTATTTAGGTCAGTATACTTATGATGGCTTTCATGGTCTGCAGCGTCTGATATATACAATAGGCGAAGGAAATCAGCATTACATTTTCATATATTCTTTTATTTTATAACTTCTAAGGGTGGAGGAACGTTGTAATTTAATCAAATTTCTGAACAACAAACTATCTGCCATTTCTGCATTGCAGATATATTTAGCTCTAACATTGCTTGTGGTTAACAGGGTGTAGCGTTGACACAGACAGCTGATGGTGCAGCCAGACCCTGTGCTCTTGTGGTTTTGTCAATACTGCTCGGGATTTTGATAAGCTGTAGAAAAAGAAGTGCTGAATGTTGCATCAAAATTACATGTTTAGCATTCTGAGGCTTTTTCCCTTTCTGGTATTGTATTTTATTAATTAAAAATAGTGTAAAAAGCTTAAAAATTAAGAGCATAGCAAATACATCCAGAATCTAATACATACTGTAGGAAATCTTTCGTCACCCGGAGTATCTTACTGTTGCTATACCAGCATTTCTCCAGTAAGCAGAAAGATTGGCTGATGTTTCTCAGCAGAAGATGCTGTCACTGTAGAGGCAGGTTTGAATAGGAATGTGAAATATCTACTACTGCATTATTGCAGAATTTTTGGAGTTTTCTGCACGCTCTTTAGTGACTGAGGCTCATCTTGCATCACCAGTTGATGACATTTTTCTTTGTTCCCTCCCACGCAGTTGAATCAAGACTGTAGCTGATGTGCAGTGTCACTTACAACATTAATCAGATACTGCATTTAAGGTGAGCTGTCCCTTGCCTCCACCCTTACCAGAGCCGTGTTGCAGTATGTATCTGACTCCTACAAGCCTAAAATGGCAGGCAGGATTAACGTTGCTTGTGCTGTGTGCATGCTGTGTGTAGAATACCATGCCTAGTATTTCAAATGTGAGTATGTAAATGCTCTGTGTGCCATGCCATGCAGTAGTGCAGAGTTGTCTGTGCTTCATTACCGATGTAGATATTTAAGCATCACCTTTAGAATTCTTTTTTCATTTGCAGTGCAGTGATCTGTTTAGCTTGTCGTCACATTCAAAATACAGTATTAGCCCTTTAAAAAAAAAAAAAAAGCAAACTCTGCTTCCAGATGGTGTCACCCTTTTTTTGCATTTACTGTAGTTTAAATAATGTATGTTGTATTGTTAATTAATGTGAATATCAAATTAAAGCACTTGACACGTACATATTTATTATGCAGGTAGGAGGCACGTCAAATCTATTTTTAACTCTTACGCAGTCCACGTTGTGCAATGGGCTTTGGTTGTCGAGTTTTATATTTTCAGCAGTGATATCAATAGCCTGATTTTCAGCAAATGTGACAAGTGGCCTTTACAGTGGTCAGCTTCCCTCTTTGAACCCTCTGAGGGTGGGAGGGAGATTACGTTGTGTTGCAGTTTGAGAGAACCTTGAATGTGGACATCTTTTTTTTTTTTTTTCCCCCCCCCCTCCCCATTCCTGCTTTCCTTATTGATATATTCACTTCTCATGATCACAGTCTATTCAGGCTGCTTCCCATCTGATTTTTGACAACTGCTTCTAAAAATTTATCGAGAAGACCAAGAATTCAGTTGCTCTCCATCGCTTTACATAAAAATGGCTGGATATATTGCCATGTTCACACTGCATTAGGAGGTGCACACAGGTAGGTTGAGATTTGCATGTTTTGTAGATTTCTCATTCGGATGTGCAAAGACATAAAGTGGGTTTTAAAATACAGCTTTCAGTACAAAAATGTATCAAACAGTTAATTTTTAAAAAAAAATCTAATACTTAAAGGTATGTCTTCACATATTGGCATGACGATTATTTTCACCTGATAAAAGAATTTGTTGGGAGGGTGATGCAATCATGTCTGTTAAAATAATCATATGTAATAAGGGCGTGGCAACGCTTATGCAACAAAAGAATTTTTGAAGAGACTATTGATTCAATAGCATTTTAAAATCTATTTTGAAATTTTTGGACTTGTGGTTAAAAAGATAAAATAAAAGTTAAGGTGTGTAAGAAAAATGAAAAATATTTAAATTCTACCATAGGAAGCGGTCTTTCAACGTGTTGTGTGAAAGCTTAAATAAAGATTACTTTGCTTTTATTACAGATATTTTTCTATGTCAGATACCAAAGAGAACCTACAATATTTCTTTTTGTTTTAATACAAAAGGTTTTTTGGAAATAGATATAGATGGCCCTGTTATCTTAAACTCAACATCAGTTCAATGCAGTATGGTTTATTTTAAAAAAAAGTGGTTGAGAAATTAAAACCAAAGAGCTCTAGATACAAAAGCCTGAATCTGAGCAATTTTTAAAAATAAATTATCCATATTGTACTTCTGAGACTGACTTCTGTAGTAAATTTATTTCAGATTAATACTGGGCCAGACCAGTTTCCTTGGCAACCAAATCCTGTTAAAAAGTACAATAGTAAAGATGCAAATAAAGTTATTCTTGCTGAATACCATGATGCAAATGTTATTTTTGCTGTTAAGTTACTTTTTAAGTCTAAATGAGAAATCGACCTCATTTTATGTTTCCAGGCGATTATCACTTTTTAAATGACGCCATATTTGTAAAAACTACTTTTTCTTGTTTTGCATTATTTGCCCCCCGAAGTGTAATGAAGTACCTTTTTTTTAAGCACAGTATGAAATGCAGTTCAAGGTTTGTGCAGTATTTATATAAAACAGAAGTTTCATTATTACTACTGTACAAAGTATCACTAAACCGATAGCTGAGAAGGGTAGAGAATCGAAAATATCCTTAAACCTTGTTTCATAATCACTGAGTTTAGCAAAAAAAGAGTTGCGGACCTATTGCAAAACAGAACCTGTCTGAAGTCCAACTAAAGCACTATATTTAACCCTACTCTGTGTGTGTGTGTGTGTGTGTCTGTGTGTGTGTGTGTGTGTGTGTGTGTTGGGACATCAGCAAAGCGGATCATTTGTGGTTTGCTGTAATGTATGGATCCCAAACATTTTGCACAGTTTAAGTAAATATTGCTAAAACTAAACAGCTGTTTAACATTTTTAACATTATCTGTAAAATCAAACCCCATCTGTGCTAGAGGAAATTGCTTAGGCTGTCTTAAATCATGCTAAATGTCTCACTTAGCTTATGAATCTGCTTGGTACGTGATTTGAGAAAATCTTACTGCATTTTTGCAGCACGGTAGCCATTTTCCTTTCATGTCATTGACTTTAAAATGCGTAAGTGCATTTTGTGTGCAAGAGGCTTAAGAACCATAAACATATACACATGAAATTTTAGAAGCTTGGTTCTGCCCAATATTTATGTTAATAAAAATTTCACTGATATAGGTCTCACAGTGATAGAACTAATTTCAATTTATTTCTGAACAGATCATTAGTGCACTCCCAACACAATATCACTGTCCAGGAAGATGACTTCTAGCCTCTGTTTTGATAGGCCAGTGCTGAATAATCACTCCCAGCCCACTTGATTTATTTATTAGGTTAGTTTTGATATATTACAGGCATTATTTCCCCATTTCATTTACCGTAGCGCAGGTGAAAATGTAACATTTATCAGTTTCTGTTTTTCAAATGACATTTTCAAGTAGAGTTTTTATTAGTCATAATTTCATTCTTTCTGATTGTGAGAATTTGTTGTACGTTTTATCCTTGGAACATACTTCAGAGCTGGTTCCTCACTGCCATTTTTAACACTGTGTTTCTTTGTGGGTTTTCCCTTTGCATGGTGCTATTTTCAAGGACATTCTAGTTGCTCCTGAGCAAAAGCAGGGCAGTGACATTCTATTTATTGTGTTTTAAAATATTTTTAGTATATTGTACCATGTCTCAGTGGAGCCAATATACACATAATTTTAAAAATTATTTTCTCTGTGTGGTTCAAATGAACATAGCTACAATGTGTAAAGAATGAAAATCTAGTTCTTGGTTTTATCAGTATGTTTGTCTGGCTGTTTTGATGCCAATTGCAAATTTTCTGTTGTCAGAACCTGGATCCTTTTTTGAATTGATATTACTGAACTAATAAATGCCGTTTCCATGACTTCTGTGGAAATTCACTGTCCACCTGAGAACAGCAATTGTTGTGCTGAACAAGATGATTTACTTATTAAAAGGGATTCTATTTTCTATCAAGCAGTTCTGAGTTTAAACGTCCAGTGTAGATTACTCTGCGTTTTTAGTAATATGTGCCTAGTGAACAGGAGGTGCCCCGACTCTATCATGGTGAACACCATATGTAAATCTTATGTAAACCACATATATTTTATTCTCTCTGGCTTTGGGGCCTGAAAGAGGGACATTGGAGCAGCTGTAGATTTTCCTTTGCAAAGTACAACCAGACAGATGTTGACTTTTTGCCAGTTCTGCTTTGGATGCCAAAGCTCTGATATTTAACTCCCGTCCTTTATAACTGAAAACTATTTTTAAGACTATGAATTCCAATTTCTGCCTAGCAGAAAAACTAAGCATATCTCAAATACAAAGAAAACAAAACTGCTCCCTCAGCTGTGCTCTCTGCAGTCCCACCTACTTTTCAGTGAGGTTACATCAGGCTGTAGACCTTGTTGTTTTCATTGAAATCGTGTTGCTTATAGTGTGAAAAGCCATCTATGTTCAGTTGATTTTTGACATGGGATTACAGCTTTTGACACAGGCTTTGACGATCAGAGAATCCTTGTACCCCCATCTTGAACCTCTAGTGGATCTTTTTGCACTGATATGTATCTTCCAACTGCCAGGACTGCTGTATTTTTTGCTCGTTAGCTTTCATATGATCTTATACCAGAAAGCTGTGGGATTCCTTACAGTTGTGTTTAATATCAGAATTCTTGGCATGACCTTATGAATATAAAAAGGCTTATTACTGTATTGCCATTTCAGATTATCCTGATGAGTTAGACCCAGCCTTCTTTTGTTCTTACTTTGCTAAAGTAAAAAAGTGGATGCCATGATAAGTCTGTATCAGTGATTCTCAACACTTATTTATTTTTTTTTAAATTTGTGGACTCCTTTGGAAATCTTAAACAAAATCTGCAGTCTCCCAAGAATCCATGGATCAGACATTGAAAACCACTGTATATAGAAAAGGGAATCTGATTAAATTGAAAATCCCAGATGTGAGTCCAGATTGATTATTTGAGGCATTGAGGTCCAGATTTTTGCCGTTGTTGTGAACATTTTTACAAAGGTGATTAATGGTACATTTGCAAGTGAAGAGATAGGGACCTAACTCTCACGTGCTTTCCTGTTGTGCCATTACTGCTGTACAAGTGGCTTACAAGGCCTAAAGCGTATCAGTTACGATACAAAAAACTGCCTTTTGTTCAGCATCTTTTGTGCAAAAACCTTATTCCAAAATGTTTTATGTGTTCCATAATAGCGGGGGTGGGGGGGAGAGAGGTGACCTTTTGGGGAAAAAAGTCAGCCGATAGAAAGAGAAGAAAGGGAATATGTTCTAGAGGGGAAGAGCTGTCTAGGAGAAAGGACCACCTGTGATTTGGGTTGCCATCTTTCTACTATAAAACTGAACATGCTGGCCCAAACCCTTCCCCATGGGCATGCCCCCCACTCACTACATTCCCCCTCCCTTAGTGCCTTACTTTCCTCCACTCTCGCTCACTTTTACGGGGGTGGAGCAGGGGATGTGGGCTGTGGACTGGGACCGGGAATGAGGGGGGCAGAGTGTGGAAGGTAGCTCCAGGAGGGGATGGGAGGTGTGGATGAGGGATTTGGAGTGCAGGAGGAGGCTGAGAGTTGAGGCAGGGGTTTGGGTGCAGAAGGGAGTCTGGGTTCTAGTTGTGGATGTAGGCTCTAGAATGGGACCAGGGATGAGAGTTCTGAAGTGTAGGAGGGGGCGGAGGGTTGGGTCTAGGGGTTGTGGTGTGGGCTTACCTTGGGCAACTCCTGGTCAGTGGCATGATGATATTAAGGAAGGTTCCCTCCTCTGTGGCACACACTGGAAGCAGCCAACAGTCTGGCTCTTGCGGGATGTGGGGGAAGCAGGCAGCTCCACCTTTTGCTCTTGCCCTCAGGCCCTGCCCCTGCAGCTCTCATGGGCAGTGTTTCCCAGCCAGTGGGAGTGCAGAGTTGGTATATAGAGGCCCTTGACCCCTCCACCTAGGATATATACTGGCTACTTCCAGGCACAGCATGGAGCCAGGATAGGTAGAGGCTAACCTGCCTAGGCCTCACAGCACTGCTGACTGGACTTTTAATGGCCCAGTTGCCAAGGCTGGCCAGAGCGGTGAGGGTCCCTTTTTAACCAGGCATTCCAGTCAAAAACTGGATGCCTGGAAACCCTAGCTGTGATATGAGAATATGTGGGAAAGGAGGCCAGAACAGAGGAACCTGGGTGGGGAGAAAAGGGAAGGAGCTCTGTGAGAGGTTGGAACAAATACATGTCAGGTTTTAAAATCAAAGAAAACTTCCATAGAGGGGTC
The DNA here is from genome assembly GCF_033958435.1 of Carettochelys insculpta. Lineage (NCBI taxonomy): Eukaryota > Metazoa > Chordata > Testudines > Carettochelyidae > Carettochelys > Carettochelys insculpta. Next base: position 21,331,914 of record NC_134146.1, read on the forward strand.
CAAGGCGTTGTCCAAATGATAATATAGATGATATAAGGTGTAATGAGAATGCTTTGCAGTCCCTAATCTACGCTGGCAAACTGTGTTAGCTAAATCCTGTTTAAAAGGAGCCTGTCTTATCGTTGGAGAAGAACCCATGTCTATTTTAAAAAGTTTGCTGTAACCCAGATGAGGTCCTCCATTTCAATCCAGAGCACGGCTGGTAAAACACACGTCTATTTTATGCTAAACAGGAAAATCAGATTGACAGCATGCTAGTGTTGAGTACTATTTTTTTAAAATGGCTTGGTTAACACTTTTCATCGCCAGTGTGTTTGAGCAGCTTATTTCTCTTGAGCCGTGCACAGGATTCCAGATGAGGTTTAATGGATTTGCAAGGATGGCTAGAAACTGATGCTGGTCTCTCGTCCTTATTCAGCTAATAAACTTGAGTTTGCCAGATAAGCAGTGGGGAGGGCATAGTGCTTTCTTGCAGATGGCTATGGCCTTCCTGAAGCTTCCATGACTCATACAAGCCACATTCAGATCCAGGGACAAGGTGCAAGCCTCTTTGCTGTTGAGAAAGCGACATGCAGAAGTGTCTGCTAGTTGGATCTCTTGTCCTTTTGGGGGGGGATTTTTTTTTTCTCATAGACAATGACCTGATCCATAAAACAGAAGTCCTGATCACCAGTGATCAATGAAAAATACATGGCACTTTTGGCAAAGATAGGGGAATTAACCCAACATCCTGGCCATGTTCTGATAGGAGTAATTCTACATTAAAATTATCTAAAACTGTTCTTGCAGTTTCATTTAGGTTCTGTATTGTTGATTTTGTTGATTTCATACCATCCTAAACTACTTGTAGCATAGCTTTGTGATACTGAGTAGTAACTGTGTTCTACCTTCATATGTGACTGTATCAATGTGGTGGTTAAAGTGAGTCCTTTGTACAGTATATAAAATTGGTGAAAGTGTATTGGAAGTAATTTGAGATGAAAGGTAGATAATATACAAAACTGACAAAGTATTATGAGCTATTGGATATTTTTAAGTCGCTTTAAATTTTGAATGGCAGGTATATATTTGCCCCTTGCCCGCTTTTTATGAATTTGAAGTAGTGTGAAATTAGAATAATCATATATATTTAAATAAGCATACATGCTATGTGCTTTGGGCAGAGTCATGGTTGTAAGACAAAACAATCTCCGAAAACCTTGAGAATTTGTTAATTTAGGATGTGATCCTTCACACCTTTCCACAGAATATTGAACAAGGGAGTTGTCCTATTAACTATAAAAGTTTTACTCTGTGTGTGTGTGTGTTTTCAGGATCGTATTTGTAGTCATGTTGAACTGATATGGACATGGTGGTAAAATGAGAACATATTCGTGTGAGGAATTAATTGGCAGTGTGCATCTTTACTTAAATTTTAACAGGAGGGAGGGGCACTGCCTGCCTATCGTCTCTGCTTTCCCATATTTTGCATTAAATTGGTTTCAGTGCAGGGGTGACAGGGCTCTTTACCGCATAAGCCATAACAAGGCGTAGAAAGAGGGTAGCAGTAAGGGGTTCTCAGCCCATGAGGTCTGACCTTGGCATGCAAAGGTCACAGGGTTTCATCCTATCATATGAGCCAAGGCCCATCATCCAAATCCCAGCCCTTTTACCTCTGGGAACCATTCATCTATTCTCTTAATTGGATTGTAAACTGGCCTGAAGTTTTAACAACTAAACAACTACACCCCAGTATCTCAGTTAAGTAGTAATCCCATTCCTGTTTCACCTGTAGGTGCTGCAAGGAAAGTCAAGAATTCCCTGGCCCTCTACCAATTTGGCCCAGGGGTAAAAAATTATTTCCTGGCCCCATAAACAGCTAGACTCAACATCTCTTAGGCTGGGCTCCCATTGCTAAGTCAGGCGGGTTAGATGGGCTGCTGGAAGGGAGTGAAAACAGCCCTGTGTCGGGCTAAATCCTTGGAGCTGGGGAGTGCTGGCTAGTCAGTGCCACTTGCCCCAGCTGGCTGATGGATACCAAAATTTCCCAGGGGAGGGGTTACCCACTGTCCCTTGGCAAGTACCTCCCTCCCTTGCCAATGGGATGGTCGCCATTTCCTCCACTCATTGATGTGGCTTGGTGACATGTCATTTAAAATAGCAGTGACGGGCTCACAGTTACCTGGAGAAACATGAAACAAAAGAAAAAAAGTATTTTAAATTTCAGGGTATAGTCTTGAAATGTGCTCTGTAATAGCTGAAAATCAATGCACTTTTGCTAGACAGTTCTATGCAATGTACAGAAGGGAAACAGCAGTTTATTTTCAGAAAGAATAAACTAGATGTCCTGGGCAATTTAAACCAAACTTTGATGAAATATTAAAATTGTTATTTAAGTTTACGTGGGATCTATAAGGGGAGATACAATGTGCATTGTAAAACCCAAGTCTTACTTAATAAATTTTAATAAATGCTCAAGGAACTACTGCTCGATTATATTTTTGCCAGAGTTAACGCTGGGCCCCACCCTGTTTCTTCAGCAACCATATACTGAAGAAAGATGCATTAATAAAGGTGCACATGTGAGTTCATCGACACACACTATCCATCTCAACACATTTGCATTGTGTGTGCTCACAGTTAAACATGCAGAGTGAAAATTGCTATGAAGATAGCTTAATGAACAAGCCTAGGTGTGGATTTTAAATTCTCAAAGGCCCTGATCCAAAGTTCATTAAGTTCAGTGGGTTTCAAAATAGACTCAGAATTCCTCGGCAAAACTGACATATAAAGCATTTTCTGAGAGCTTGACTCTGCAAAGGGTTGAAACTCCTCCTCTAACTGCCTACGCTTCACACTGAAGATAGTGGAAATTGAAGTCTCCAGGAGATGTTCAGCCCAGGATAAAGCCTAGAGCCAGTGTTCAGTTATAAGTGGGACTATATTCTATTTGACAAAGCACGTGGGTCTCACATGGCACCCCCCTTGCTTGTGGCAAGGTCTCTTCCAAAGCACCAGGGCTAGAAGTTGTAGCACTTTTTCCTCTGCTTTAAAAATAAGTTGTGGAAGGGGTGGAAATGGCAGCTCAGGAGGCGAGGCTGGCAAGAGGCTTGAAGAAACAGGCTGGCTGTGACTTCTAGGCTAGTGGTTCCCAACCTGAGGTCCACTGACCCCTGCTGGGGTCTGTGAGGGTATTGCAATGGGGTCTGTGGGGTGGGGGGGGGGAAAAGACAAAAACAATCTTAGACAATGTTAAATACATCACACAGTTACAATCAATTACTATTTTTAAATTTAATATCTTCCAATAATATTATGTGCCGTCCAAAAATCTATGTCGTAGTTTCCTTTTTCATTTAATGAAGAGTATGTAGTGGCTAGAATTGTCTTTGGGGGTCTGTGAACAGTTTCGGGGATGGTGATTAGGGGTCCACACTAGTGAAAAGATTGGGAACCATTGTTCTAGGCAATGCCCAGACTTCCCATAAAAACGTGGCTAATGCTTCTTCAGAACAAAGGAGAATATCATGCCAGAGCCTCCATTCACAAAACATAGGCAAGAGATACGTTTTAATGTTGCATAATAATCTATCAAACAAGAATATAAATATTCCAATCAACTTCAGTGTGTTTTGGAGCAGGTCCTGTGAGAGATGTAACAGTATGTAACATTAATTAGAAATATCTTAAACATGGTGAACATATTCATCATTCTCAGCAACCTGTCAGTTATACAAATATATGTTGTTTATCATGACTAGCATTTTTATAGTGTGATTCTTTGACAGAATGAAACCCAAAATCTTTATTAAGTGATTTTTAAAGAAAACAAAGTACCATGTCTTATTTCTACATTAAGTGGTAGAATTAGAGGGGTTGTATCCATGTTCTGCTATGTTGAGATATATATATATATATATATATATATATATATATATATATATATATTATAGTTTATAAATTAACTTAAGATCATGTTTGATATTGGCTCTAACCGTAGCAAGTTTATAACAGTAATTTAACATAAAGCAGGGAGTCCAAATTTACTGACCTGCCAAGCGACATACAACAGTCTTTGGAGGTTTGAGAGCTGGGAGTCAGGGCTCCAGCACCTCAGGAGCATCTGTTCCTGCTGAAGCCCTGAGCTCAAGTTGGCTCACCCTGAGGGGCGGAAGCCCTGAGATACCTCTCCCCAACCCCTACCTCACCACCCTGTGGCAAGGCGGTTATCCCAAGCTTCTACCACTCACCGCCCCCAGTCTGGTACATGAAGAACAGGGAAGGGATGTGTGTGCAGGGGGAAGGCGCACTTCAACAGTAGAAGAGCCAAATATATCTCGGGAGCCTCGGTTTGGCTACCCCTGCCAAAGGTGGAAAAAGTACCCAACAGGTTACTTGAGTAAAAGTGCACCTCCTACATTTCTGTACTTGAGTACAATCAAGATGTGATGTGTGCATGCGCACGTGCTTTTACTCAAGTATTTTTCCAGTGGGACACCTGTGACTAGCACATAAGCGTGCACGTGTGTGCACACACACACAAAGTTGTACTTTTACTCAAGTAACTTGTTGGGTACTTTTTCTACCTCAGCCCTGACATGGAATATCTCAGACTGTGCCTTTGCAATACACATGGAGCAGTGTTATGGCAAGATTAGGCCTGTGCCTACACTTGAGACTTAGCAGACACCTGGGCAGTGGCCATACTTATTTGTTGGCATGAGCCCTGAGCTTTCTTTCACTTGCACCTGTGTAGATCAGGAGTAACTCCACAGAAATCAGTATAAAACTGCTGTAAGGGAGAGGAGGTCAGGGCCTAGGTTCAATCCTTATTTTTTTGCCTAAGACTGAGCTCACTGGCAGTTTTGCCTGAGTAAGGACTTCTGGACTGGGTTGAGAGCAGACAGCAAGGGTGAAGAATCAGCAGGCGAGGTGAATGGATAACAGTTACCCTTACAAAAGAAAGCCCTTAATATTGAGGCATCTGATCACCCTACCTGTAGTGCTAACCAGTGGTCCCTGTAAGTTGTGTGCTTGTGCAGGCACTCAGAAGAGTTTCAAATGCCATCCAGCTGTTTTTCTGTGTTTCTGCTGGTGGCGCACATTCACACATACCTCAATGGACGTAAACAAATTTATTCCGCACCTGCTGGAAAAAAATTAGAGACCATATTGGTGCTGACTCAGACTGATCTCTGTGTCTTAGAGCAGAATTTGACCCAGAGCCCTGATCTAAAACAGGCTCATCAAATCTGCAGTATGTTCTGATTATGCCGATCCCAACCTGTTACTGCAGAACTGAATTTTGCCTTGACAGACTATGCTGGATGATGATTTTGTGAGAGTGTGGCCTAGCCATCCCCACTTTCTTCTCTTGATTTGAATGTCAGTTGGTTCTTGTTCTGCTCTGTTCCAAAGCTCCTCTTTTGTGACAGAGTCTTGCCATTTGAAATGAAGGATGTACCTAGGCATCTGTTTAAGAATGTCTGTAGCTTGTGATTTTGAAGACTTTTTAGTATGCCAGGTCTCACAGCCGTACGAGAGTACACTCTTCACATTTGTGGTGAAGATCCACAGTTTTGTCTTCACAGATATTATTTGAATTCCATATGGGAAGAGTCTTCAATGCAGCAGTTTTGCTTTCCCTATACTTACGGTGACCATCCGTTCTGTATTGGGTGGGACGGTCCTGTATTTGGGATGCCAAAAAGGCATCTCAACTTATTTTTTTAAAAGGGATGAATTGTACCATATTTGCCCCCAAACACACACCTTTTCCACCAGCAGCTGGCAGAAGTCACTTTCCCAAGCCTCGGGGAAGTTGGGGGAGCATGGGCAGCTGCTACTTCCCCTGGCTCGCAGGGAGGCTGGCAGCTGCCTCTTCCCCAGGGCTCTGGGGGATCTCAAGTGGCTGCCGCTTCTCTGGGGGGGCCCCAGGGGCTGCTGGCTCTTTCCCTGCTCCCCAGGGCTTAGAGAAGCCTCTCCTGCCCCATATATCTCCTTGACCTCTATTTGGGACAGGGAGAAACAGTCCCCCTACCTATCATGGCTTTGATATCCTTATCTGTTCCTCCATCTCTGTCCATAATACTCCACAAGTAGGTGAACTGCTCTACATCTTCCAGGTCATCCCTTCCCAATGTGGTGGTGGTTTTGTTGGACTGGTTGATCCTCGTTGTTTTGGTCTTTCCCTTGCACAGCACAGTCATTGCAGCAGTTTTGTCTAGTGTTATGACCTTTTCTTCCATGCTTTCATGTCAGTGTTAAAGGAAGGCACCATTGTCAGCAAAATCAATATCCTCTAGCTGTTTGAAAAGTTTCCACTGAATGCCTCATTGACGACCATCTGTTCTCCTCTTCATAATCCAGTCCATTGTGATCAAGAACAGGAAAGGTGACAATAGGCACCCTTGTTGCACTCCTGACACTATGCTGAAGGATTCTGTCAAGACACCATTGTGAACAACGTGGCATGTCAAGGGCTCATACATTGAATGGATCAAGTTAATAATTTTGGATGGGATGCCACAGTGTTGCAGCAGTTTCCACAAAGTGTCTCTATCAGTGCTGTCAAAAGCTTCTTCAAAGTCTATGAAGGTTACATACGGGGGATTTCCACTAAAGCAACTATTCTGTAGTCACTCTGTGAGATGCTAGTTGGTCAGTACAAGATCTCTCACTTCAGAAGCCAGCCTGTGCTTCTCTGAGCTGTCTATCAGTTTCTGTCATCATTCTCTCCAAGAGAATCCTATTGAACACTTCTCCTGGAATATACAGTAGCATGATGCCCCATCCAGTTCTTGCATTCCTTCAGGTTGTCTTTTTGGGAAATTGATAAGGTAGCCATGTTTCCAGTCTTGTGGGATCTCCTCAGTGTCTCAAATTTTCCCAAATAGATTATACGTCATATTGACTGATGTCTTATTACCTGACTTGATTGCTTTTGCAGGGATGTTGTCTGGACCAGGTGCTTTTCAGATGGACAGTGGCTTTTTCTGATTTCTTTTTTCGTAGGTCTGCTGCTGTTAATTTGCAGGTGGTAACTCGAGAGGTGCCATGTGGGCAGGGTGGTTCAGTATCTCTTCAAAGTGTTCCTTCCATCTACTGAGCTGCTCACTAGGGTTCTTTAGTATACGCCCTTCCTCATCCTGTACTGGCTGATTCACTGTATGCCGTGACCCATCTAGCTTCTGTGTAATGGTATTCAGCTCTTTCAAGTTTCTGTGTCCTGCAGCTTATTTGTCTTATTGTGCAAGGTTTTCCACAAAGACGTTGTTGTCTCGTGTAAAAAATGGGGCAGATTTCCCCCAAATGTTCAGCAAATTTTCATTTTTTTCTGCTATGTTCCACTTGCTACAATTTAAAAATGTATAATGTAAATGCTAATAGCAATAGGCAAAATACACAATTATGCTTATTATGTGTGCTAAAGTAGCAGATTAAGTATAATTTTTACAATCTTTCTACATGTAAAATCACTTTAATCTGAATAAAATTATCTGTTTATTTTGTAATTTTAAAAATCATTAGACATAAATTTCCTCAGCTGTTCAGAGGACGCTTGTTTAATCTGAAATTGGAAGAGGACAGATGAGACAATTTTATCTTGCCTTCCGCTAGCTGAATGTGTGCCAGAATTCAGTATAACAACTGGTTTTGTTTAAAGCTAGGCAGATGTATCAATTGCCAAACACGAGCAGAGAGAAGATGAAAACAAAGAAAACTTTATAACAAAGTGAAGATGGAAATGATATTGGAAACAGTTCAGCAGAGACTAAGACCCAAGGTCTGTTGTGTTTCTGTTCACAGTACCTCAGGTTGCATATCTGCTTAGCAGAAGAATTTGGATTTATGCCATTTAATGAAGTTGCTTTGCTTTCTTTTTAGGGCAGATGAAGAGAAAAAGGCTAATTGTTCTGGAACACTGGAGAGCTGTCTTTGCTTATTTTGTAATACCAGAAGTTGAGATAGGAGCACCATTTGCCTAATACAGTGTTTCCCAAACTTAAAACATTCATGTATACATTTTGGGACTTCAGCGTTATCAGCGTACCCCCTCTCCAAGTGCTGTCCTAGTGCTTATCTCCTGATCGTTAGTAATTTATTTTCTGCGTGTACCCCTGGAAATTCTTTCATGTACCACCGGTGGTATACGGGCCACACTTTGGGCAACCCCCGTCAATGTTTGCGGTGCATTCTGTGCTTAAAATTAAAAATTATTCTGGCCTCCTGTTTACTTGTTTCTGAAGGTTCTAAGCCAAAATATTTGATGTGAATTTTCTCAGATATTGGGAGAATCTGCTTCTAAATGTTGTGCTTGGTTCTGTCTCGAGTAGTTGTATTGTGTATTATATTATCTATGGGAAGAGCATATTAGTTCATATAATATTAGCAAAGGATAGAAAAATTGTGTTCAATACCTCAAGCAGTATTTTCACTGCTCCCCCATCAAACCTGTAAGCTTTTTTAGGATGAATGTGAGTGGACATTAATTTAATGACAATGTAGGCCTCAACTAGGGGGTCCAGGAGTGGACGTGCAGCCTCCAGAGAGTTAACCAGAGATTACTTAGAGTGACTTATTCCAGGAGAGGAAGACGGTATAATTTACTTGGGAGTAATGTTTTGTTATGTATGGACTATCAATGAGGCCCATCTTTGTACTGCGTCCTTCTTGGATCTGTCGTAGAGAATTTAAACTGCATCACAGGTTTGGTGGCAATGGGATAAAAGTTGCCTGGTGTGGTTTCTCCCGTCCCCCAGTTATGGCTTATGGGACTTGCATCACTGCATCGTGAAACACTAGCAAGTGTACAGGTGTGAATAGCCACTTGTACAGCATTCTGTGCATACTACCCTTATATATTGTTCAGAAATTGTTTGACTATATTGGAGTGTTCTGGAACCATTAGGCCTACTCAGTTTAAAATAGTCTTGAAGAATGTGTCACATGGCCTAATTTCCAGATGTGAGATTTTCAGACCTCAGATACATAGGAAAGCATTGAAAACGTACCACTGTTTCTCAGTTTTAGCAGGCCTGGGACTGTGGTATTCTCCTTATAACATATTTAACATAAATTTGGCGAACTATTTTTACCATGTATTTGTACCCTTAAAAAGCAATCTAATTCTAAAATATCCTGGGCTGTATGTCAAAATGAGACTAAATTTTGTTCCAATGACAAAATAATAGAATCGGTGCACATTATACTGGTTAAACCTCTGACTAGTCATCCAATATGTACAAATACAATCTGTGTATGCAGATTATGGCTCACATCCTGACACCAGTTGCACACGATCTGTCCTTCCTGGTTGTGCAGTTGCCCATTAAAGTTAATAGTTCAGTGCAGACAGAAGGGCCGATCCATGCAGGTATGACTGCAAGACTGGAGCCTTTATCTCTGCATGCACATGATTATGCATGCAAATCGCTCCTGAGAATTTAAGAGCTTAGTTGAAGCCTTACTGAAAAAATAGGATTTTAAATACAAAAAAGAAAAAAAAAAAAAAAGACTAATGGTTCTGAGACCTTGAGTATACATCTCAAAATTAGCAACTTCAGGTACTGCAGGCAGAGCATTAGCATCTGTTGAGAGAAGACTTTGAAATGGGTTGGGCTAAAATTGCTCTAAAAATCTATCAGTTTTTCAAAAAATATGCTTATGTGCAGCTCTTCATTATGTTGGCTGTAGGAATATTAACAGGATTCACAGGGAAATCAAATTGTCAATAAGATAGCTACACTTCTGCCATCAAATTGGGGCATGTGGCTAAGTATACATAGATTGAAATGGACTGGGATTATCAAAATATGCTAACGATGTTAGGCGCCTCAGTCCCCTTAAAATTCAATTAAAATTTGGTACCTACCTCTCTTAGGTGCTTTTTAAAGCCTGGCCTACATACACAAATTGCACAGGGAAACAACTAGCTCTCTCTAAAGTGATGGAAAGAAAAACCTTTGTCTGCGCAAATAACTCTGCCAGTAAAATCATGAGTGTAAATTTACAGGTGCTTTTTCATAACTTTGGTCCTGTATACCTGATCAGAAGATGAGCTGATGTATACTTTTTACATGAGGGTTGTCCTGTGTGAGGTTTGAACTGGTGGTAGGGTGCAGGAAGTTATGAAACACCATTTCGCATTGTTGCAAGTTTAAAAAGCAAAGAGAAGGCAGAGAAAGTTTGAGAGCATGTGTGTTTAAGGGACATACCATTGCTTTTCTCACCTAACTCAGTGTCTTCTCCAGCATTTATTAACATCTGTGTCTGACAGCAGAAGCTCAGTGTGTGGTAAAATGGCAAAGGGGAAGGGAGCAGCTCTTGGGCAGGAGGGTCTGTGTTTGGAGGGAGTGCTTTGCTTCAGTGGATGGAGAACTGCTACAATGGCATCTTTCTGGGTGATTAAAGGGTGAAACTGATGTGCTTCACAGGGAGCCTTGTTCCCTTGGCTGGAACATTGACTTTTTGGTCTCGGGAAGCAAGAGAAAATTGATGGATGTCAGTAGGGACTCCAGTAACCCCCTGAAAACGTGGTTATTGGTGTGTGTGTGTGTGTGTGTGTGTGTGTGTGTGTGTGTGTGTGTGTGTGTGTGTGTATACTTAAGTTTTTAGTATGCTGTAAAAAAGATCAAAAGATCATGAGGTACAAAGAAGCTGAGCTGCTCAAATGGACATTATTCAGTAGTTATGAGGCAGAGGGCTTTGACAGTAATCCGCACGCTGGAAGGGAACTGATACAGTAAAACACACATCGGAACAGTCGTCAAATAACGTTCATAGCCCAAGTAATGATCTTGTTTGTTATTTTTGAAAAATGTGTGTAGGAAATAAATCATTTCCTGTTAGCAGCCTGCACTAACAAGTTATATTTGTTTAGATTTTGAAATCAAGGGCATCTGTCCAATAGGATCATCTTGTTCATCATATTATACAAAATAACTACAGACTATCTAATCAGCTCAACACAATAGCCCAGTGGTGGGCAACAATTTTTGATGAGGGGGTCACTACAAGGTTTTGGTAAATGATCAAGTGCTGCACTTTTCTATGGAGGAGCTGTGGGTCTGGAATTAAGGTCAGGTGCAGAAGGGCCCTCAGGGTAGGGGAAAGAGGTTCATGGCTCTGTGTTGGTGTGGGGACTAAGATGGAGTTGTGTGAAGGAGGGGTTGTGACCAAAGGCAAGGTATTACAGTGCAGGTTGCGGGGCAGGGAGGGTGGGGGTGAGGGGGATTCAGACCTAAGGGAGGGATGTAGGAGCAGGTGAAAGGTCTGGGAGGGAGTTAGGGTGTACTGCAGGGGTGGCAGCAGCAAAGATCAGTGGTCTGGGGTAGTAAGCTAGTAGCCCAGGCTCACAGCAGCTCATCACTGGGGCTGCATGGGAAGTCCAGCTGGGGCTGTGTGCATAGCGGGACTGCATGGCCCAGGGAAGCTGGGGCCAAGACCAGCAGTAGGGGAGCCTGCGGGGTGGGCTGTGGCGAGAGGGGTTCAGCAAGCTCTGGTGACAGCAGGGCAGGGAGACCTGGAACAGTGACTGAGGACAGAGGCAGGAGCAGAACTGACCACACCCAGTCCAGCAAAATCCCTCATCTGGGACTGCTCAGGTCCCGAGGATGCTGGTTGCAGGAAGCTGAACCTGTATTGACATGAAACAACCTGTTTAATGTCCTGAAAACAGAAGGTTGGTGTGTATACTCAGTTCAAACCATTTGGGCTAACATAAACATATTCAAACAATACAGCAATAAGTAGGAGAAAAGAAAAGGTCAAAGAGCTGAAAAAAGGTTGACCTGCATCCAACTATCCACAGAACAATCTGATCATTGGGGATTATTCTGACATCCCAGCTAGTCAGAGCTACTGACTCACTGCTGCGTGGAAGTTTGTCATTGCTGATGCAGTATGCAAATCCCTGTACTCAACTTCATTCCTGAATTCAGAGTCATGCATTCATTCAGTATTTTTACCTTGCCTCTCTATTTAAAATATTCAAAGTGGCTTACAAATTTTTTTAAAATATTATTAATATATATAAAAAGATTTAAAAATATAAAACTCCCAAAAGACATAAAACCTACTGAAACATCTCAAGAGAAGGAGCGCGCGCACACACAAACTCGAGCACCAATAAAAGCACAGGTGAAGAGGGTGGCTCTAACCAGGCACCAAACCAATGTTAATGTTGGCGCCATGTGAGTATCCCAGGGAAGAGAATTCCACAGCCTGGGAGCAAAGGCTGAGAAGGCCCTGCTCTGTGTTGATGTTAATCTTATCTCCCTCAGTGGGGGAGCTGTGAGCAGAGCCTCCCCAGCTAAGCTCAATCCTGGGGCAGGTTCATATAGGAAAAGACGGTCCTTTATATACTGTGGACCCAACCCATTTAGGGCTTTATAAATCATAACCAAGACCTTAAATTGTGCCAGAAAACATACTGGACACCAGTGCAGCTGCTGAAGCACTGATATAATGGGGTCTGCATAATGTGTTAGTTAAAACTTAAGCAGCTGCTTTCTGGACCAGCTGAACTTTCCAAAGTCTCTTTAAAGGCAGACCCACATAGAGTGCATTACAATAATCCAGTCGAGATGTGACAAGAGCATGGATCACTATGACCAAGTCATGCTTGTTCAGGAAGGGTCGCAGCTGTTCGATCAGATGAAGCTGCCCAAAAGCATTCTTAGCCACTGAAGAAATTTTGAGTTTCAAATGTTGGAAGAGGGTCCGGAAGGACTCCCAAGCTGTATACCGGTTCTTTCAGGGAAGCGTAACCCTGCCTAAAACAGGCACTAGGCTACATTCTTGAACACATGGTCTCCTGATCCACTGGACCTCGGTCTTATCTGGATTCAACTTCAGCTTGTTTAGACTTCATCCGGTCCATCACCACCTCCAGGCACAAGTTTAAATCACTTATTGCCATACCTGGTTCTGGTGTTTAAAAGGAAATGAATTTGGGTATTGTCTGCATATTGGTGGCACTGTCCTCAAAAACTCCTTACAACCTCTCCCAGTGGCTTCATGTATATGTTAAACAGCATAGGGAACAAGATGAAACCTTGTGGGACCCCATAGCACAATTTCCATGGGGTCAAATAACAGCCCCTTAGTTCCACCTTCTGAAAATGTCCCAACAGGTAAGACCGGAACAACTGCAAAATAGTGCCTCTGATGCCCAATTCCCCCAGGCATTCCAGAAGGATACCACAGTCAATGGTATCAAAAGCCACTGAGAAGTCCAGGAGAATTAACAGGGATTCACTCCTGAGTCTGTCTGCTGGGTTAGGTTGTCTGCTAGGCTGACCGAGGTGGTTTCAGTTCCGAAACCTGTCCTAAAGTCAGACTGAAATGGATCTAAATAGTCTTTTTCCTTCAAGAATGCCTGAAGTTGCAATGCCACTGCTTGCTTGAGCACCTTCCCCAAGAATGGAATATTAGCACCTGGGCAATTAGTTATTCAAATCATGCGGGTCCATAGAAGGCTTTTTAAGTAGCGGTTTTATCACTGCCTCTTTCAAGGCAACTGGAACTATACCAGATCTAAAAGAAGCATTAATAATCCTCTGGACCCAACCACTGATCCCTTCCAGGCTAGATTTAATAAGCCAGGAAGGGCAGGGGTCGAGCGAGCATGTGGTCAGACACACTCCTCCAAGCACCTTCTCCACATCCTTCGTCTGCAATAACTGAAACTCTTCCAAAGAAGAATGACTGACTGTGCTCAACATATTCTATACCCCACTTACAACCAGCAACCAGAGTCCACATCAGATTGAATGCGAGTGATCTTAGCTGCAAAGTGGTTTGTGAACTGATCACAGTGGGAAGCCGAAAGTGCCTCCATTTCCTCATAAGTGCCAGACTGTAGCAGGCCTGACTCCAGGCCTGGCGCCACTTGAAACAGTTGTGCTGGACAGCTTAATGCAGATGGAAAAGTAGTTTTTCTTTGCTGTGAACACAGCTACAGAGGAAGCTCACAATTCAGCTCTAACCTGCAATCAGTTGGACTCAGCTCTGGTTCTCCTCCAGCGGCGTTCTAGCCATCACACAGATCGACTTGCTGCCATCAGTTCCCCAGTGAACCAAGGAGCGAACTTGGCTCGACTAGCTCAAAGAGGACGCTGCGGAGCAATCCTCAACTGCCCATGCTCCCTCAGCATTCCATATATTCACTAGGGCATTGACAGAACCATTTGCCATAACAGCTTGAGCTCAGAGACCTCAAGAAGCCCCCCAGGTCTGTAAGCCTCCAAGGGCAGACAGTCTTTATCAGCCTCCCCTCTGTGGAGGGGAAGGTCAACAGATAGTCTCAATTTGACAAGGTAGTGATCAGTCCATGACAAAGGAAGTGTAACCACATCCCTTTTCCCAAGAACTATATCACCCTTAGTCCAAAAGACTAGATTGAGCATATGACCTGTAACATGCTTTGGATAGTCCTAACGTTGTCATAACAGCCATAAGATCTCGGGCTGAACCAGAGAGGACAGCCTTGGTATAAATATTGAAGTCCCCCAAGACCAAAAGCCTTGGGGTGCTAAACATCACATTTGAGATAACCTTGGCCAACTCAAGCAGAGCATCTGCCACACAACGAGGTGGATGATATACAAGTAGAACACCCAGCCTATCCTGGCCACCCAAAATCAGGTACAAGTGCTCAAATCTAACACTTGTAACCAAGGCCCTGGTCAGTGAGATTGTATCCTGATAGACAATTGGCACCCTCCCCGACCTCCCCGACCACTGAGCTATGGCTGATGCTGTACCAAGAACCCACCCGGGAAACTGGGAAAAGTCAAAAATGATAAAAATACTATTCTAAGCTAATAACACCTTATCCTTTTGGCCAAAGCCTTAATTTAGCCCAGGTTGCATTTATTACCCTCTAAAACAGGAACTCCCTCAAGTTATCCTCTAGATTAGTGGTTTTCAATAATTTTCCATTTATGGACCCCAAAAAAATTGTCTTAAATTTTGTCTGTGGGTCATATGGAGATCAGCAGCCCACAGGTTGAAAATCATTGATCTAGATAATTCAAATACTGTCAAACATTGTGATGGATTGAGATGATAGGTCACTGTGTTAAATCTGGCAGCCATAGTTTATTCATATTGTTCTTGAAATTGTGTACTCACATTGTTAGTCTTTCAAGTGCTACATGACTGCCTTATTACTTCACCTGTGATTTAATACAAAGGAACACACAGTTTCCTTTCAAAACAAAAAGCAGTCAAGTAGCACTTTAAAGACTAGCAAAGTAGGTTATTAGGTGAGCTTTCGTGGGACAGACTCGCTTCTTCAGACCATAGCCAGACCAGAACAGACTCAATATTTAAGACACAGAGAACCAAAAACAGTAAGCGAGGAGGGCAAATCAGAAAAAGATAATCAAGGTGAGCAAATCAGAGAGTGGAGGGGTGGTGGGGAAGATCAAGAATTAGATTGAGTTAAGTATGCAGACCAGCCCCTATAGTGACTCAAAGCTCCCATCACGATTTTAAACCATGTGTTAATGTTCCGAATTTGAATATAAATGTCAGTTCATCCACTTCCCCGACCCCCCGACTTCTTGATCTCCCTACCCCCCACCCCTCCACTCTCTGATTTGCTCACCTTGATTATCTTTTCTGATTTGTCCTTGCTTACTGCTTTTGGTTCTCTGTGTCTTAAATATTGAGTCTGTTCTGGTCTGGCTATGGTCTGAAGAAGAGGGTCTGTCCCACGAAAGCTCACCTAATAAACTATTTTGCTAGTCTTTAAAGTGCTACTTGACGGCTTTTTGTTTTGATAGTGTATAGACTAGCACGGCTTCCTCTCTGTTACTATTCAAGTTTCCTTTGTGTGAATCCAGCTCCACCTTGTGGGCAACATGCAGAGAAGGGAGACTGTACTAGATTCAGCAGATTCAGTTTGGTATGAGAATTTATGGGAAGAATTTTGGAAACCTTACAATTTAAGGTACTTTAACCCCTTGATACCAGAATATTGCATGGATTGGGAAATATATTTTGAAAGGTTTTCCCAGACTGGACTTTTGAGCAGGCCCACCAATGTGCCATTTGGACTTTCTACTGCTATCTAGGACAGAGTGGTAAGACCAATTTGATTTTATAGTTGCGACAATAAGGGTTTGTCTGCACTATAGTAAAACACCCACAGATGGCCTGTGTCAACTGACTCCGGCTGTGGCTTTGGGGCTATAAAATTGCTGTGTGGACGTTCAGGTTCAGGTTTAACAGGTGGGAGGATTCCAGATCTTGTTCTCCATCTCAGTCCTTGACCTCTACATTCCGGTTTTATTGCCTTGCAGCCTGAGTCAGCTGCCCTCAGCCAGTTGCAGGTGTTTTATTGTGGGATAGACATACCCATATTCTGTATGAACAAGTGTCATTTGTGCTCATATGATGCTTGGGTTGTCTTGGAACGTTGATGACGGGCTACAGTGACTCTTCCTAAGTGCATGGGAAAACTTTACATTGAAACTTCACAACAAGAAGTGAAGGGTGAATTGGAAGTGATGAACTGCAAAAAGGAGAAAATGGAATCCCCACAATTAAACACGAGTGAGAAGCTGCTCACACTCAGATACCCGAGAGATCTGACCGTGTTTCATGTTTTTGTGTTTGTTTTCCCATTATGACTCTGCTGTCTGAATTAAAATGTGAGGAAAAAATTCCAGAAAAGAGATGACTGAGAAATATGACCTGAGTCCATAAATGTTGAAAAGGCTATAAAACTGAACTCAGTGGAATACACAAAAAGCGAGAATCTAAAACAGGAAGTGTAAGTGGAATTGTAGAAATTATGTTGATAATATGCCATTAGGCAATAAAGTACAAAGGGGGATTCTTGAATCATCAGCTTTATTTTCCTTTAATGAGCCAAGGTGAACATGAGTTTAGATATAAAATGATGTAGGTCATATACAATTTAAGAATGCCTTATAAGTATGTGTAAAATTGAGCCTACCACCCTAAGAAGGTAAGTGACTATAAAGTGCAGAGATAAATACCATAAGTATACTTTTACAGTCCAATGTTGGTAAGTAACAGGAGATACCAACACCTCTTTTTTTTTTTAATAAGGGAAGGTAAAAATGTACTAAGAAAATGAAAAAAATAGTTCTGACCATTTTGTCAAGGATGTCATTTAGTGTTATATTTTTACATCTTTTACTAATTGCTCTTCAAATTCTTTTTGGTCTGCCTAATTCTAATTTGATTTGCAAGAGTTTGTTTTCCTTTCTATTCTCCTCGCTAGGATCTGAATTCTAGTTTTTTGTCTTGAAGCGCTTTCTTCACTCTGTTGCTTAGCCACAGTGGCGTTTTGTGGCCTTCTTACTACATTTTTTAATTTGGAGGATACATTTAATTTGAGCTTCTGTTGCAGTGTTTTTAAAGTTTCCATGAAGTTTGGTGGCATTTTGCTCTTGTGACTACCTTTTATCGTTTGTTTTTTAACTAGCTTCCTTATTTTTATGACGTTCCCCTTTCTGAAATTAAATGTTACTGCAGTGGGCTTCTTTGGGATTTTCTCTCCTACAAGAATATTTAAATGTAATTATTACCAGGCATTCAGATATACTCTTGGATGTGTACGGCAGGTATAAGAGGCCAAAGTCACGTCTACACGTGCCGGCTATTTCGAAGTAGCCGCGCCAACTTTGATAGCTCCCACCACATCTACACGGGGCGAGCGCTATTTTTGAAGTTGACATCGACATAAGGTGGCGAGACGTCGAAGTTGCTGTCCCCATCAGGGGATGGGAATAGCGCCCTACTTCGACATTGAACGTCGAAGTAGGGCACGTGTAGCCGATCCGCGTCCAGCAACATTGAAAGAGCGGGGTCCGCCATGGCAGCCATCAGCTGAGGGGTTGAGAGACGCTCTCTCCAGCCCCTGAGCTCTATGGTCGCCGCATGCAGCGCCCCCTTAAAGCTCCCCGCCCCCTGCCTTCCTGTGCAGGAAGCTGAGAGCGCGTGCAGGCAGCAGCACTAACACACGGCTAGCCTGCACGCCTCCCTGCAGCCCCAAGACACCCCCCCCCGCTGCGATGGCCGCCCGCCAGCCCCCCAAGTGCCCCCAGGGCACCCCCCGCCCCCCGGGGAGCCAGGGCTCCCAGCCTGGCAGCCAGCCTGGGAAAAGGCAGCAGGGCCCCTCCTGGACGGAGGCCGAGATCCGGGACCTGCTGGGGCTCTGGAGCGAGGAGGAGGTGCTCCAGGTACTGGGGAGCAAGAGGCGGAACACGGATGCGTTCGCTTGGCTGGCCGAGGGCCTGGCCACCCGGGGTCACCCTGCCTGCACTCCTGACCATGTCAGGAGTAAGGTTAAGGAGCTGCGGCAGGGTTATGCCCGGGCCCAGGACACAGCCAGCCGATCTGGGGCCACCCCTGCCACTTGCCCCTTTTACAGGGAGCTCAGGGAAATCCCGGGCCCCCGGTACACCACCTCCTCACCGGCCACTATTGACACCTCGGCCGACGAGCCCCAGCAGGCCCCGGAGGCGGAGTCTGCCCCAGAGGCAAGCCCCCCACCCCAGGGGCCCTCCCAGGAGCCCACCCCTGGGATGCTGGAGGAGGAGGAGGGGGAATCCTCCTCCAGCGATGGGGGGCTCCACATAATCCTGCCGTCCCGGAGCTCCAGCAGGGCATCCACCCAGAGGGTGTCCCCCGACTGTGGGAGCAGACTGTCAGGTATGTACCCCCCACCCAGTGCACACCCCCGGGGTTGAGGGGTGGGGACAAGAGACATGACCAGGGCCCTCCACATGCCCAGATGACCAAGGACAGCAGTGGCATGTCCCTCAGAAGAGTGCATCAGCCCCTGCCTCCCCAGCAGGACAGTGCCATGCCCCATCCCTGGGGAAGGGGGGGAGCAGAACCTAGGGTCCCCCGGGGGGGAGGGGGTGGGACACCCATCAGCAGCAGCAGCATCTCCCGGGGACGGGGATGGGGAACCAGCAGCAGAGGGGTGGGGAGACAGTGTGTCCCCCGAGCCGTGGCCCTTAACGGCTGTCTCCACTCTTGTTCCCCCCCGTGTTCCGCAGCTGCACCATCGGAGGGCCCAGAGAGCACCGGTGAGGTGTCAGTGGTCCTGGAGAGCCCACCAGGGCCATCCCAGCAGGCCAGCCCCTCGGCGGAGCACCAACTAGCCCCAGGGCAGGGCCAACGGCAGAGCCACCACCATACGAGGACGGCGACGGACCCCCCCAGCTGCTCGTGACCCTCTGGCGGCAGCTGGAGGTGTTGGAGCGGTGCCTGTGGGTGGATGAGCGGTGGCTGGAATTGCAGGAGCGGGCACTGGCCTGGTGCCAGGAGGCATGGGGGGCCTTTATGCGCACTTTTGAGCGCATAGTGGACTACCTGGCCTCCCATGCCGTGCTGCCCTGCCCGCTGCTCCACCTGCTGCTCCGACCGCCATCCCACCGCCGTCCGCCACCCCGGGGCCTTCTGCCGAGGGGGACCTGGGGCCTGCTGACACCCGCCAACCATACCTGCTGGTTTGCCCGGCCCCCCAGCCAGCCTCGGTCAGAGCTGAGGCCGAGGCGAGGGTTGCGCCCGCCAACCCCAGGCGCCGGACAGTAGGGGGTGTGGGGCCCAGGATGTGCCCCCCCCCCCTTGTACCTATCCCCATCATGTAATATTTGTGTATATAGTTTGTGTTAGACCCCTGGTCTTTTACGGTACCTGCCCCACCATGTAACTAGTTTCCCCCCTTTTGTTCTTACTATATATATATATATTGTTAGTATTTTTATATAAGAGAATGCACTGCGGCTGTGTGGACCTCTGGCGGCGGCGGCTGCTGCTGCTGCTGCTGGGGGTCCATACCTCTTACCTCCATGACAGCCCCGATGGTGGCCTTGCCGACGCCAAACTGCTGCCCCACGGATTGGTAGCTGTCTGGAGTGGCCAGCTTCCAGACAGCGATGCCGACCCGTTTCTCAACGCTGAGGGCACGCCGCATGAATGTGTCCTGGTGCCTCAGTGTGGGGGTGAGCCACTGGAAGAGCTCCAGGAATGTCTGCCGGCTCATGCGAAAGTTCTGGAGCCAGCGCTCATCGTCCCACTCGCTGAGCACCAGCCGCTCCCACCAGTCAGTGCTTGTGGGGTAGCTCCACAGCTGAAGGCGTGTGCGGCGGGGGGGGGAGGGGCGGAGGACAGCAGGGTCTGGGGGTGCTTCCTCCTCCCCGGAGGCAGCTCCTCTTCTTCTGTGACTAAAAGGTGATCAGCTGCCTCCTGCATAGCATTGAGCAGGGCAAGCACTGCTCCTGCAGGGGCGGCTGTGTGGACCTCTGGCGGCGGCGGCGGCTGCTGCTGCTGCTGCTGGGGATCCATACTGCTTCGACGGGTGTGTGTGCCTGTGGCTCTGCAGACCGCGTGCTGTGCAGGCTGAGTGTGTCTGGGAGGGGCCCTTTAAGGGAGCGGCTAGCTGTTGCCCCAGAAGTGCTAGTCCGCCCTGTGACCCTGTCTGCAGCTGTTCCTGGCACCCTTATTTCGATGTGTGCCGCTTTGGCATGTAGACGCTCCCCTGCAGCGCCTACTTCGATGTGGTGCTGCCCAACGTCGACGGCACCAGCCCTGGAGGACATGAGCCGTGTCTACACATGCACGCTACTTTGAAGTAGCGGCACTAACTTCGAAATAGCGCCCGTCACGGCTACACATGTTGGGCACTATTTCGATGTTAACATCGACGTTAGGCGGCGAGACGTCGAAGCCGCGAACCCCATGAGGGGATGGGAATAGCGCCCTACTTCGACGTTCAACGTCGAAGTAGGGACCGTGTAGTCGTTGTGCGTCCCACAACTTCGAAATAGCGGGGTCCGCTATGGTGGCCATCAGCTGAGGGGTTGAGAGACGCTCTCTCTCCAGCCCCTGCGGGGCTCTATGGTCACTGTGTGCAGCAGCCCTTAGCCCAGGGCTTCTGGCTGCTGCTGCTGCAGCTGGGGATCCATGCTGCAGGCACAGGGTCTGCAACCAGTTGTCGGCTCTGTGTATCTTGTGTTGTTTAGTGCAACTGTGTCTGGGGGGGGCCCTTTAAGGGAGCAGCTTGCTGTTGGGTCCACCCTGTGACCCTGTCTGCAGCTGTGCCTGGCACCCTTATTTCGATGTGTGCTACTTTGGCGTGTAGACGTTCCCTCGCAGCGCCTATTTCGATGTGGTGCTGCGCAACGTTGATGTTGAACATCGACGTTGGCAGCCCTGGAGGACGTGTAGACGTTATTCATTGAAATAGCCTATTTCGATGTCGCCACGTCGAAATAGGCTACTTCGATGTAGGCTTCATGTGTAGACGTAGCCATGTAGACGCTATTCATTGAAATAGCTTATTTCGATGTCGCTACATCAAAATAAGCTATTTTGACGTAGCATACACATGTACATGTAACTCAAGAGTGGCAATGCTTCCCATGGGTCTTAGTGCTTACCTGCTCCTCAGTTCCTATCTCTATTATGAGCATTCCTACAGATTTCCACAGTTGATCTAGTAACTTAAAAGTGAAAAGATTTTCAGCTTGCTAGACATATTAACATAACATTGAACCTGTGGAAGAGACATTACTTGGTAATGAAGCTATTCAATGTACAGAGGTATGTACTGTCAATTTACTGATAAAAATTAGTTGTGCGTTACTGTAATATGTCTACAGAACCTTATTTTAAAATTTGTGTGGCCCGGCTCACAAACCCTGTGCTTTAGGGCCTTGATGTGTGAAATATGTTTATGAAACTGTGTCATAACTTACCTCCTCTGTAGAGGATAGGATGGTAACATCCTGCATGCAGTGGCACCTGCAGCCATACATACATTACACTCTGTGTGTACCAGGGTCAATTGAGAAGGAACAGCACCAGCTGCCCTGATGCCCACTCAGACTTGGTGATAGTAGAGCTGAGGGTCCAAAACTGAGAGAATGGCATTGCAACCTAGTACGTTGTGATCACAGTACCATTCACATTTGGCTGGAACAATAGAAAAGGGATTACATTGACTAGTACAAAGTGCTATGTCTTGTACTGAGGAACTAATAAGAAGTGTTGCTGTAAGCTGGAATTTGCGTGTTGGAAATGATGGAGGAGGGAGATCTGTGTATACTAGTCAATCACAACATGACTATGAGCCAACAGTGCTCTAGTAGGGATAGGGAAGTGGTAATGCCATTATATCAGACCTTGTCAAGAATAATGTGCACAGTTCCAGTCGCTCTTGTTCCGGAAAGATTAATTCAAAGTGGAACAGATGCCAAGAAGGGCTGCCAGGACTATCAGGAGAATGAAGAGCTTGTTTTATGAGAGGAGACTCAAGAATTTGGCTGAGAAGGGATATTAGTCTATAAAGATATCAAGCAGATAAACACCAGGGAAGAAGAGCTATTTGATCTAGGGGAGAGTCTTGGCACACAAATGGATATAAAGTAACAAAGAACAAATTTAGGTTGGAAACTGGAAAAAGAGTTTTTAGTGATCAGGGGATTGAGGTTCTGGAATAGTCCCAGCCATGGGAACAGTGTGGATGAACAACCCAAGGATAGTAGAACCTCAGAGTTATGACTATCAGAATTATGAACAGTCAAACACACACTTCCTTTGGATCAGGAAGTACACAAATACACCAGGCAGCAGCAGATGGGAAAGGAGGAAAGCAAACACAGGACAGCGGATCCCTTGGAAACTATAGGCCTGACTGCTTACTGGCTTGCACTTTGAATGGTTGTTTACACCTTTTTACAAAGCAAGTGCACAATGCTACCATCCGGGGTAAAGTGAGTGGAGAATTCTGCTAGGGTAGCATTTAACACTCACTTTGCACAGCAGTAAATTACTATGCCAAGTGCAAAGCAGTGGAAAACCAGTACTTGTGTACAGGCAAATAAAGGCCCCAATTTTCAGAGTTCAGGAAGGGGGTTTCTCAACCCCAACCCTGCCCTGTTCTGCCCTGGCTCACTTGTTGCTACTCCCACTCCTCCTCCTTTCCCTCATTGCCTCCTGCATGTCACTGAACAGCTCATCTTCGAGAGCCACTGAGAGGGAGGAGGAGGAATTGATGGTGGACGGGAGGGCTGAAGTGGGAGGGAAAGGAGCTGATCCATGGGATAGTCAGTGGGTGCTGAGCACCCACTGTTATTTTTTTTTCCAAAAGAGTGCTCTGGCCCTAGAGCACCCACAAAGTTGGTGCACATGCAGGCAAACTATTTTGGAATTGTACTAGCCAAGACAAAGGGAAGCAAAAATTATTGCATGTGAAAACCAGCTTGCTCTGTATTGAATATTTTTCATGTAGTTTTGCAATTAGAAACATTCCAAATGGTGTAGAGCTTAGTACAGATCAGTGTGCAAATAGCAAATCATCATGTTTGCATTCTCCAGCGAAGCAGTGCAAAAAGGTATTAAGCAGAATCCTACATCCATATTTCAGACTACAAAGGCTTCAAATCTGTGTGGATGGAGGGACAAGTGTAAAACATGAGTATTTCCTTCTAAACATGGTATGCTGACAAGTATCCGAGGGGTAGCTGTGTGAGTCTGTATCTGCAAATACAATGAGAAATCTTGTGGTACCTTATAGACTAACAGATTTTTTTGGAGCATAAGCTTTCATGGGCAATGACCCACTTCATCAGATGCATGTGAGTGCATGGTATGCTGAATTAACTGAGCTGAAATGTTTGTGATGAGGAAGACTGGCTGATTCTTCACCTATTGGAAACTTAGTGCATGAATTATTTGTTAGTATAGAACTACCCATCTGGTGTACTTAGCAACAGTGTGTCACATGATCTCTGCTTTCAAAGCAATTATGCTATTCCAAAGAATGGTTTAAAAAATATTGGCAACCTTCCCTTACCTTGGTCCTGGCAGATAGAGTTGACGACATTTTTTTGTTTCTTACACAGGAAGTAACTCAATAGCCCCTGTTGTGAGATCAGTTTTTGACATCTGATACTTGTGCTATTAGAAACACATCATGAGGGAGTCTGATGTAATGTCTAACATTGTCTATGAAAAAATAATTGTTGGTACAGTATCTCTGTGGGATTGTGGCTTCTTGCCTGCAGTGAAATATTTTTATCAGTGCTCTTTTTGTGTAGAAGATAGTCTAATGCACTAGAAACAAATTATGTATGAGTTATCAGAGAGCCAGCCAAAACAACAATCTTAAACTAGCACAAATTTCAGGTCACCATTCTAATTAAAGTGAATTAATGTTTTAATATTTCTTATTATAATCTACACAAATTTAATAAAAAACACATAATGCAACATCTTTTAAAATATATGTGTGTTGGTGTAATCTATGCTCTCATCTTGTGTAAGTGGGCATCTCTCCACTGACTTCCATTTTTCACCAGCTGAGGATCTGGGCCAGGCACAATCATTTGATTTTTCTAGGGCCCTGTTGCTCAATACCCTGCTTGTGTGCATATGTCCTTTTTTTTTATCTCACAGCATATACTACTGAATTCTTATCTACAGCTCTGATACACTGCATAAGATTTGGTATCTGAACGATAACTTTGAATTGTTTATGTTCTGTGCATTTTAAATTCTCAGCTATCTACACTTTTTGTGCCTCAAATATCTACAACTTTTCTATTACAAACAAGAGTCTGGTTGTAAAATAAGTCATTTTATTCTCAATGGCTATGTCTGCACTAGCCAAAAACTTCGAAATGGCCATGCAAATAGCCATTTTGAAGTTTACTAATGAAGCGCTGAAATACATATTCAGCGCCTCATTAGAATGCTGGCAGCCGCAGCACTTCGAAATTGACATGGCTCCTCCAGATGGGGCTCCTTTTCGAAAGGACCCCGGCTTCTTCGAAGTCCCCTTATTCCTATGAGCAGATAGGAATAAGGAGACTTCGAAGCAGCTGGGGTCCTTTCGAAAAGGAACCCCGTCTGGATGAGCCGCATCAATTTTGAAGTGCCGCGGCTGCCGGCATTCTAATGAGGCGCTGAATATGTATTTCAGCGCTTCATTAGTAAACTTCAAAATGGCTATTTGCATGGCCATTTTGAAGTTTTTGGCTAGTGTAGACACGGCCAATAAGATGCATGTCTCAGTATGTTGTGCATATTGTCATAATATGGATTGTCCCTCTTTATCTGCTCTGATTAGCAGTTAGTAACTAAAGTTGTCTTTTAAATTGTTGTCGTTAGAGTTCAAAACTAATGCTACATTGACAGGCATGGGTAATTCCCACCTCATTCAGAAATTTTGTTTCAGGCTAGCATAGATTCCAGAAGACTCACCCATCCCCTCTCTCCAGGGTGACCATCCATCCTGTATTGGGTGGGACGGTCCCATATTTGGGATGCCAAAAAGGTGTCCCAACTTATTTTTTAAAAGGGACGAATCGTCCCGTATTTGGGCACCTGCTCCCCACCTTTCCTGCCAGCAGCTGATAGGCACAACTGCTGGTAGAAGTCATTTCCATGAGCCTCAGGGAAGCAAGGAGAGTGTGAGCAGCTGCTGCTTCCCCTGGCTCCTGGGCAGGCTGGCAGCTGCCACTTCCCTGGGCTCTCCAGCGCAGGACCAGCAGCTCCCACTTCCCCAGGGCTCCCGGGGAGCACTGGCAGCTGCCCCCTCCTTCCCGGCTCCCAGGGGCTTGAAAGAACCCCCCCTGCCCACATATCTCCCTGTCTCGTATTTGGGACAGGGAGATATGGTCACCCTACCTCTCTCTCTAGATATAGACATGATTCACATTTTGGAGATAATCTTTGTGACCATAGGGCAAGTGGCTTACTATTTTTAAAACTGAAATCTTACATTTTACACGTAAATTCATCCAGAAAACAGCATTGGCTCATCTATCACATAACAGAATAATTTAACCCTGATCACAGACCATCAAAGTGTCCATAGTCAGTCATTCTCTTTTGGATCTATTATAGTTTAAGCTGATGAAGTGTCATAAATTAGTAGTCTTGGAATTATTACTGCTTACTCTGATGATTTGAAAGCAGAGCTCAAAGTAGGGGGGAAAAAAAGGAGGATTCTTGTTATTTGGCAGAAGAGGCCTCACTTTGAATAGAACAAAGAATATTTGGTACAAAGGAGAGAAACTTCTGCTGCGCATATGGACTCAATTCCACCTGTTAACTGTTTCCTTTTCCTTATTTTATTTCTTTTTAATATACAGCTTCATTCTGAAAATCCTGGCATCCTTCGTTCTTAGTGAAGTGAAATATTGGAAACGTAATACAATAGTGCTTTGCTAATCTGAACACTTCATAATCTTCAATAAAATTAAATTGAATGGAATTTATCTTGATATTGCTCAGCAAACATTTAACAGCACATTATTGCAATGACGTCTGATTATTTGGTATAATTTTTAAAAAGTCAAGCATAGTTATTGGTTATTATTGTAAACACTAAAACAAAACTGACAAAATAAACAAAATGCATTATATTACCCTGGATTTTTATTATTATATATTTAATTCACAAAATTCTGTAATTCACATTGAAACTTCCAGTCATTATTAAGGAGGTGCTATCAAATAAAGCCCAACAGCTAATTTAAATATTCAATACAACAAATTATATAAAAAATAATCTTGTTAGTCATGATTTATGTATTTTATCTACTGATTTTATCTACTGGTTTTAAAACAGCATTTTGTAATTGGAGCTTTTTAATTTCTCTGTAAATTTTTATTAATGGAATCAAGTGAAGCTCTAAGTCCTCTTGTTATCTGTGGAACAGATACCATGTGGGCAGCAGCAGTTGAAGTTTCCACTCGCTGACACATCAGTATGCTGCAGCCCTGATCTTGGAGGGGCCATCTCTAGGTTTGAGTTCAGTTTCTTTGCAGGATTGCAAATACAAAGCACTGATACGGCGATTAAGGAACAAAACAGATGCTTGGTCTCTTGTCGCAGCTACTGAGAAGCTGCCAGATCTCCCCCCCATCCCTAATGTGTTGGTAAATATTAGTGTAGGCCAGTGAGTGAAATATTCTGACAGAACATACTTTGAATATGTAGTTTGTGATGCATGTAGATGCATTTGTGTTACAAACTGATGTTACCTTTTAAACTCTTTGAAGAACTTACCTTTTTCTACAGAATGCAGGTAGAGCAGGGAGGTAGAGGGGACCTTCAGAATTAATTCTGAAATACATGGCATCACCCTGCAAGTAATTACTAGTAGGAATTTTAGTTACCTCTCTGAGGAGTTACCTTATTAAAATCAATCTTGTTAGCAGAATCAAACCCAATATTTTAATCTGAAAATACAATAGCATAACTTCTTTCTCTCTCCAAACCTGAATGCAAAACAAACCAAACCTGTAAACATGTCCTAATTACAGATCTGATTGTTTGTGATAACTATTAAAAGCAAATTTAACCATTAACTTTTTCTTTACTTTTTTGTAGATGACAGTCATGTCCCATTCAAAGGATCTCAAGGATGACTTTCATAGTGACACAGTACTCTCCATTTTGAATGAACAACGCATTCGGGGTATTTTATGTGATGTCACCATAATTGTGGAAGATACCAAATTTAAAGCACACAGTAATGTGCTAGCAGCTTCAAGCCTTTATTTCAAAAATATTTTTTGGAGTCATACTATCTGTATTTCTGGACATGTCCTGGAGTTAGATGATCTTAAGGCTGAAGTGTTCACTGAAATTCTAAATTATATTTACAGTTCCACAGTCGTCGTTAAGAGACAGGAGACAGTAACTGACCTTGCAGCTGCAGGGAAGAAACTGGGAATATCATTTCTGGAAGATCTTACACACATTAATTTTTCAAATTCTCCTTGTCCATATACATTTTGTATTACTGAAAAAGGGGTGGTCAAAGAAGAAAAAAATGAAAAAAGACATGAAGATTCAGCTGTCACAAATGGGCCAAGAATCACAAATGCATTTTCAATTTTTGAAACAGAAAATAACAACAATTTGTTTTCTCCACTTGACTTGAGAGCAAGTTTTAAAAAGGCATCTGAGACCATTAAAGCAACCAATGTTGGCCTCAATAGGGATGATATTGGCAAAGATGCAGAGCCAGCCAGTACATTAGCTGAACACTCCTATGCAGTTTCTTCTGGAGGTGATGCTTTTCAAGGAACTCCTTTTTTAGAACATGATAGACGCCCCTTATGTTCACTGAATGAAGACAGTTATGAAACTCTTCAGGCAACACCATTACTTCAACCAATAAAACAAGCATGCGGTACACCAAAGATGGCATTTAAACCCCAGTGTACTGGTTTGGCTGTAGCAAAACTATCAGCCCCCAAAGTAACCAATACAGAGGTTCAACAAGAAGCTGTTACGGATCAAGCAATTAATTCTTTGCCTCTTGATAAGGCAGGAGACTTACATTTTTCTGCAGAAGAGGAAAATAAATCTGCTAAGATCCCTGGATCCACAGAAGCAGTTACTCCACCAGTTTACAGCTGTAGCTGTTGCACCAAATCATTTGAGGACAGAGCTTTACTTAGTACCCATCTTCAGCATCATACAAATAATCAGGAACCATTAATATGCAAATACTGCAGCAAACAATTTGCAAATCTTAACAGATTGGAGGATCATGAACAAGTCTGCAGTTCAGGCACTATATCTGTTCAGAGTGGAAATCAACCAGAAAGTTTAGATAATTATACTACTACAGACGAAAGAAATGGAAGCTCACGTGAAAACACAGAATCTCTGGTATCTGAAAACAGTATTACTGGTTACTCCAGTGCAAACTGCACCTTGCCCGAAACAGATCATTTGGTTAAAGTTGTTGATGGACAGATATTATATACATGCATTGTTTGCAAACGCAGCTATGTAACATTGTCTAGTCTTCGCAGACATGCAAATGTGCATTCCTGGAGAAGAACTTATCCTTGTCATTACTGCAACAAAGTATTTGCATTAGCTGAATATCGGACCAGACATGAAATCTGGCACACAGGGGAAAGGCGTTATCAGTGCATTTTCTGCCTTGAGACTTTCATGACCTATTACATACTAAAAAACCATCAGAAATCTTTCCATGCAATTGACCATCGACTTGCAGTAAATAAAAAAGCCCCTAATGGAGGCTTAAAGCCTAGCATGTATCCTTACAAACTGTATAGGCTTTTACCTATGAAATGCAGAAGGCTACCTTATAAGTCCTACCAGAATTCTTCATATGAACACATACAAGCAAACAGCCAAGTTAACGAAGCTACATCTAGTAACTACATTATTCAGAATTCGCTCAACTCTGAACTACCACCATTGAATTTTCAAAATAATGTATTAACAAATGATACCACTATTTCCTTGAATGCATCTTCATGCACTGATGCAACATCATCTATGAATATTCAGAACGTTTCATCCTGGGCAGTAGGAATGTTAAATTCTGACGTACAAAGTGAGTTTTTTTCTGCAGAAAAATCAGTTCCCTCAGCTGCAAATGAACTTAGCTCTGGTTCTCAGGAATGTGATACCTCCGTTCTGTCTTTCAGTAATGTGAGTGAAAATTCAACCTCTGTTATTAACTATAGCTGCACAGCACCTTCGGTTATAATGCACAGTAGTAGAGTTTCATCAGTAATAATGCACAGTAATGCAGTCACTTTCATGGGAAATGGTAATTTAGTATCAACCAACCAGATAGGCAGTCAGTCCATAAAAGATGACTGCAGACATGGGTCAGATAATTATCGTAAAGGCATTACTAAAGCAAAAGCCGTTAAAGAAAAAAAGAAGACACTTACGTACACTAGCCGAGAAGCACTCGAGGAGATACACCATACTACAGGATCTGGAGGTTCATCTAACAAGACTACAGATATTGTTCAAGAATCAAGTAAAATTGAAACATACATTGCAAAGCCGGCCTTACCTGGCACATCTACTGATAGTAATGTTGCTCCTCTTTGTCAAATAACAGTGAAAATTGGGAATGAAGCTATTGTAAAACGGCATATTTTAGGATCCAAACTGTTTTATAAAAGAGGAAGAAGGTCTAAATGTGAATCTGATCAGGACAGTCAGCCTCAGGAGACTAAAACAGAGAAAAAAGAAAGAAGCCCAGCTAGGCTTTGCAGATCAGAATGCATGGAACTGACTGAAATGTATGATGATGTAAGTGATCATGATTCCAATGACAAACCCTGGAGACCTTATTATAATTACAAACCAAAAAAGAAATCGAAACATTTAAGAAAAATGAGAAAAGTCAAATGGAGGAAGAATCACGGGAACAGGAACTCCAGCAGGGAAAGTCAAAATATGTGCAATAAAGAATATGAACTTAGAAACATTCCTGAAGAAAAGGGCAGCAATAAAGAAGTAAACACAGAAATGCCTGATCTTCATTGTGAGCTCTGTGAGAAAGAGAAATCTTCCACTGAAGAAATCCAAGAACCTATACATTGGCATGTACCTATTTCAAAGCCTTATGTTTGTGAATTATGTCAAAAGCAGTTCCAGAGCCCATCCACACTAAAAATGCATATGAGGTGTCATACTGGGGAAAAGCCCTATACTTGTAAAACCTGTGGTAAGTGTTTTTCAGTTCCAGGAAACCTACAGAAACATGAACGCATTCATTTGGGCATCAAGGATTTTGTCTGTCAATATTGTAGTAAGGCATTCACTTTAAACGAAACGCTCAAAATACATGAAAGAATACATACTGGAGAAAAACGCTACCATTGTCAATTCTGCTTTCAGAGTTTCTTATATCTTTCTACCAAAAGGAATCATGAGCAAAGACATGTACACGAACATAATGGAAAAGGATATGCTTGTTTACAATGCCCCAAAATTTGCAAGACGGCAGCTGCTCTTGGAATGCACCAAAAGAAACATCTATTCAAAAGCCCAAGTCAACAGGATAAACAAGAGTATTTGTGCAATGAAAGCCCTAAACCTTTGGAGAATCAAGATTTCATAGACTCAGATGGAAATGGAGTGAACAGTATACAGTGTACAACTCCAAAAGTTATAGTTTGAGTGATAATGTCAAAAACAAGAGAAAAGCACTGACATTGGAGACAAATGTATAGAACTGGAGAATGCAAAGGAAACTCCAGATCTGGGCAGGTTCGAAAAAGGAAGATGATGTCTCTTCATTGAAATAACTTTCATATATTAGCATATGCAAAAAATATACTGCAACAGAAAAACTAGGAAAATTTGTAATAGTGTAAACATAACATGAGGGAGAATGTCTGATCCAAAATAGTTCTGCAACCATAGACCATTATAATACATAAATAGAAGAAAATGTAGATCCAATCAAAATACCTGTATTAGGAGTTACAAGTAACTAGACACTGAATTTGTCTTCAATATACAAAAATGTATTTGATTCTGAATCAATCTGAATATAATAAAGGCCAAATATATAGGTTGAGTTTATTCCTAAGAAGAATTTGTGCAAGGTGATGTGATGCATTTAGAATCAAAGTTTCATAGTAATGCGTTTATAAATCAAAAACAAAATTTAGAAGATGATGGCCTAATGTATACAGTATCATAAAGTCATTTGGTAAAGATGGAAATGTTTATTGAAATGTGAGTATGAAGTATAGTTCAGTTTTGGAAAACTTTTCTGTATCTCAAACCTTGGTTTATACTGTTGTATGAGTATTATATTTTACACTATCTATATTCAGTTTTACAGTTATATTGATAACTAGTGGGTGTCTGAGCGTCAATGAGGGTTGGAAACCCAGATTCATAATAATAAATATTCATCTTAAATATTAAGTCTTCCAAGCTGTAGAAGACCCGGAAGGTCTAGCTATCAACTGTATAGCAGGCCAACTAATTCAGGAGGAAGTCCATATTTACTGTTGTAGAAGCCAATGAAAATACTCCAAGTTTCATGGTGAAAGAGTTGTGGAACTGTCCAGTGTAAAGACCTTGTGTAAATACATTCCCCACCTTTCAATGGCTCTGCAATGCCTACATTTTTGGAGTAATTTTTCTTCTTATGGGGGGATAATTAGTCCATGAAAGTTCTTCCTGTTGGAATAATTCCTCATATCCCAGGAGAAGGAGTTGGACTAGCTCTTGGTCTCAGATGAGTGGGATAAAACCAACAAATAAAAGTTTACCCATCTGATTTGCTTTTTGGGTGGTAGGTGTGGAGAATATTTAGTTTCTTTCGTTCATATATTAATCAAGGCTGTGTCATTGCATCCACACACTTTCATCCATACAAACATTTGAAACAGTCCACTGTAGAACTGGAGTGGCCTCCTGGCCTGGCAGTCATTTTGATTTTATGTGGCTAGGGGCTTGCTTTTGCCCACAATCCAGCTGGTGTGTGTTGGAGCATGGTGTACTAACCATTGGGCCACATACTGGCCCAATCCTTATGCTGACAATTAAATAGAGAGCTAATTGTATGCTTTGGATTACTGTCTTTAAGCTTTGCCCCAGCTGAACAATGATCATTCACTGAAGAGTACCCACTCACACACCAAATGTCATGCCATGAGCCTGATTCCCACGTATGTGATAAGTCTTGGTAGAGATGCAGATTTAGTTTGAATAAGAAAGGAGCCACTCTCTGATCCTGTTTAGAAAGCGAGTACAACTCCTCTCTGATTAAGGATTATCTCTGGGGCTTCATTCTTGCAACCTGGCTCAGTCTTCTCTGGACAGACGCTAAGCTTTTCTGATGAACACTGTTGCTGAAATCCACAAGCTCCTAATTCCCTGGGTCTGATTAGAGCTGGGTCAGTGTCCCTAGCTTTCAGTCTATGTAGTCTTACTTAATGACAAGTTAAGGTGTGATTCTATCCTGCATTCATCATCATTGGTGATCTCTTGAACTTGAGAATTGTCTTCTATGGATCACCTTTTTCAAATTACCTGTCAGGTTACAGGTGACTGATAATGCTTATTCTAGAGCTGCAGACTGTGCCACATTGCACACAGGGGTGTGGGTGAATCTGAGGTATAGGTTTGGGCCATAGTACATTGTTACTTCTATTTTTCTGTTAAATATGGTTGCATCTGATGCTCAAAATGCTGAGTTCTCTGCCTCAGGCAACTCCTCCATTGTTATTGGTTTTGAGTTGTTTCTGTAAGTTAACATTAGACTTCAGAATGTCCCTGTAGCATTTTTCAGTCGTCTTCTGGTCTATTTCCTTTTGTTAAATTGAGAGAAGACTACTTGGTTTTGGCAGTCATCAGGCATTAGAATAACATGGCCAGCCCAGCAAAGCTGATGACAAATAATCATAGCCTAATACTAATAGTATTGGCTTGCGAGGGGACTCTGATGTTAATGTGTCCATCATCCCATTTGATTTGGAGAATGTTATGCATACAGTGTTTGATAATTCTCCAATATCTTATGATGTCTCCTGTATGCTGTATGCATTTCAGCTGCACATAGCAGGATGGGGATCACCATAGCTTTTATATATCATGAATTTTAGTGGATTCTGATGGTGCCATCTTTAAACACTTTCTTTCTCAGATGACCAAAAGTTCAGCTTGCACGTTTTGAGTGGGTACTGGGTTTCTTCATTAATACCAGTGGTCTGGGAAAGTTGTCTTCCAAAACATGAGATGTATGCAACATTCCCTAGAGGGTTATGCTGTGTTTATATTGCTTGACCATGGAACTGTGCACTAGGAGCTTGTTAATGGAGGATTTTTGTCTTCTGGATCCTAAGTATTAATTCCATTTTCTGATGTGCTTCAGGAAAGATGCTGATGATTGCCTGAAGATGTATTTCTGATTGAGCACACACTATAGTCTTCAGCATACTGAAGCTTGACAACTCAAGTCAGGTGTTGTAATTCTAGAATGGAAGCACCTGAAGTTGAATTGCTTGCAATCCATTTGGTAGATTGGTTGTATTCCTACCAGGATTTTATCCATGATCAAATAAAGTACTGCAGCAAAAAAGATGAAGAGCATGAGGGCAAAGACACAGCCCTGATTAACATCTATCTTATTAAAAAAATTACTTTAGCTCCATTGCAGAAAATCACTCGTGTGTGGCCATGAACAAGACAAAGAATGGTGACAAATGTGAACAACCATACATCAGATGGATTTTTCCACAATGTTTCCCTGTTAATGGAGTCAAAGGCTTTCCTCTGGTCAATGAACACCTTGTATAGGTCTCTGGCATGGTCTACATTTTTCATGCAGCTGGCAAGCAGTGAAGATCATGTCACTAGTGCCCCTAGATGGTCCAAACCCACGCTAAGATTCAGGAAGAATGTCTTTGATAAGATCAAGAAGGTAGTTCAGGAGAAGTCTCGCAAGCAGAAAGCTTCCTCTGTAATTTCCACAATCAGATTTATCTCTAAAAGGATGCAAACAGAAAATCAGCAGAGAGGCACTCAAAGATCTAAAGCATGATCCCTTCTGTCAATGCTTCCTCAAAAATACCTCCTCCTAGTCTGTCTTGGATTATCCATGTGGACCTTGAATCAATGAATTGTTAATGTGTGGCATTAGAGTTCACATAAACATGTAATCTGTAGCAGGTTAGTGCAGATTAGATTGACACCCCAGCTTGCTTTGACATATAGGCAAGCTGTATGTGGAAATCCTAAATGCAGACCCCATGTG
Organism: Carettochelys insculpta; assembly: GCF_033958435.1. Lineage (NCBI taxonomy): Eukaryota > Metazoa > Chordata > Testudines > Carettochelyidae > Carettochelys > Carettochelys insculpta. The sequence goes on from NC_134146.1 coordinate 21,366,467, forward strand.
GGCCATCCTTCCTCAGCATCACCAGTCTCCCATTGGCTTACATATTCTCCTCTATGTGGGCGCTCTGGGTCTCTACAAAATGGCAGGCAAACAAAAAAATACAAGCTTAGCAAAGAAATTTCTTAACCAGCCACTTCAGGAAAGCATTAAAGAGTTGCAGCACTCTGCAAGAGAGGCCCTCCTTTTGACTGTAATCTAACTCCTTTTGTTAATCTGAGATCTGATCATAGTGTCTGCCTCACCCAATACAATCTTTTCTCTCTTCCTCTAGCCTTCTCTTTTGGCTTGTGACAATGGAACTTGTTCCTTTTCCTGCCTCTCTACACCCCCCACCCCTCCACTGCTTAAATACATTTGTCTTTGCCTTTGTGCTCCAAATGAGAAATTTCATCCTATTCCTCCACTTTGGCTTCTGTGTAGTGTTCAGTGGCTCCTGGTGATGGCTGGCTGGTAGTGAAAATTGTGTTGATGGCTCGAGATTGCTGGATGATGACCTCTCAGCCATAATCACCCTCCAACAGCCAGAAGCCACAGATGTCCATTTGATGACCCTTAGAGCTCTATAAGATCCTATTTTACCAACTCTAAAGAGTGAATACGGTGTTGGTGACTGGAACAAAGGATCTAGTTTTGAAGAAGATGGAGAAAATACTTTTTAAAGAATGGTCAAGGATGGTAGATGACTGTGATTTATGCTTTATACCAGGCGTGTCCAACCTGCGGCCCATGGGCCGCATGCGGCCCTGGACAGCTAGTAATGTGGCCCCACAGGATCATAAACTTTTAACATTATTATGTGATTTATATACATTAACTATATATTATATATTTTGTACGTGGCCCAAGACTATCTTCACTCAATGCAGCCCAGGCAAGCCAAAAGGTTGAACACCCATGCTTTATACCATAGGGCTGTTCTGATAAATATCCATAATACTGCATCTGTATTATCTATTCTTCATGTATTTTCATCTGTACACAGTATTATAAAATAAAGGGCAGGATAAAGACTAGTTCATCTCAGCTTCATTCTACAGAAAATATGATACATTATTTATGTATTTGTTTTTATTATACATTGTGAAAGAAGTGATATCTTGGGAATGATAAAACTACACTTCAACTAATAGAGGTGTATTAAGTTAAATAACAGTATTGTTCATTTATTTATTCTGCCAAGGATGAATGCTACGAATCAATGAGATTTTGGTTCCATAGCAGCTTTAGGTCCAAACAACTAGGATTGTGAAATAAATACAATAAAAATGTGACTAAATACATAGGGAAATTTTCTAAGTAGGTTTATATGCTGATAATTTTAGACCAAAGCAAATCAGGTACGCTATTTATACATAAAAGATAATTTTACAAGTACAGTATTTTATATAATTGTATGGTTCATAAAAAAATATTGACACTTTGTGTTAGGTTGGGGGGTTGCATATTTTGATAAAAACGCAATGGCTTTATAATTCTGTGTATTCTCTACAGTTTATAGCAAAGCAATTTTTCAGATGGTCATGTCACGTTTATAGTTAATTGTAGGACTTTTAATGAGAGTAACATGTTGAAGTAATGAGTCAAGTACTAATGACCAAACTGGAATTAAAATACATATAATAGATGAAAATATTGTACACTGTAAAATAATGTAATTTATTACATAACGGCATTTGTTTTTTTTTGTTTAGAAAATACTATTAAATGCATATATTAAGGGTTAAAAAAAGACTTATTTTTAGAAAAAGTGATTATAGTAATTCTGGTTGTGATTAATTAAAATAACCTATTCCTATTTTTGTCTCTCCATTTTTTAAAAAAAAAAATGACTTAATTTTTGTAATGTACATGGTCCACAGATTTGTATCTCCTCTTTTACTAATCTGCTATATTTAAAATATTTTATTTCACTATAAACTTTTAAGTATGAAGGCACAATAACACAGAAGCTACCAGATCTATAAACTCAATATCATTTTTAATTTTTTTAAAGTTAATTTAATTTGATGTGTCTTAATATGGTAATTCATTCTCACATCCTCATTCAGTTCCAGGCCAATTGTGATCGCTTTTGTGACATGGATATTGGCCTGCTACAATATGGACTAACACCTCCCCAACTAATTCCTGAATTAGCTTGTAACATTTCTACCAGCTTGAAGTAATATTATATTATTGAGAAAATAGCATGTGATCATGTAGTGAAGACGTTATATAATGCGTATGCATACCTTTAGATTATAAATATGTATGCCCGTCTGTGCAGTTATCAGTTTGAGTGACCTAGCCTTTGTATGCTTGTGCACGCAACCATAATGTTCTCAAAATGTAGGTTTAATAGTTATTAATAAACATTTGGCAAGTTCTTTTAAGCTGAGGACATTTTACAGGACATGGAAAAAATACAGGGGGAAGTCCTGGCCCCCTTACTTTGATGGAAAATCTGACACTTCCTTCACAGGGGTCAGCATTTCACTCAGGGTTATCTGAAGACTAAACGAGTGCCTGGCTGGCAGTCTTTTGCTCATAGATTCCAAGGCCAGAAGGGAGCATCCTGATCATCTTGGCTGACCTTCTGTATAACAGGCTATAAGACTTACCAAAAATAAATCCTACAACATTTATTTTTAGAAATGCATCCAATCTTTATTTTTAAATTGTGGCTGGAGAAACCCTTACAACACATGGTAGATTATTCTAGTGGTTTACTCTGTATTTAAAAAAAAAAAAATCTTACTTCCAACCTTAATTTGTCTAAATTCAATTTATAATCAATTGGTTCATGTTATACCACTCTCTCTTACATTGAAGAGTCCATTATTAAATATGTGTCCCTTGCGTAGATAAGTGTAGATTGTAATCAAGCCATGCTTTAGGAATCTTTTTGTTAATTAGATTGAGCTCCTTGAGTCTGTTACTGGGAGGCATGTTTTCGAATGTTTTAATCATTCTTGTGGATCTTCTGTGAATCTTCTTCCACTTTATCAACATCCTTCTTCATTTGTGAACACCAGAAATGAACAGTCTTGCAGCGGTGTTCGTCACCAGTGCCAAATACAAAGGTAAAATAACTATCTACTTCTACTCTGGATTACTCTCTTTATAAATCCAAGGATTGCATTGGCCCTTTTGGCCACAGAATTGCCTGGGAGCTCATATTCAGCTGATTATCTACCATAGTGATACTTCCTAGGAGTACCCAGGGTTGTAAGGTACCACCTGCCCTTAATGCAGGAATGGGCAATAATTTTTGATGGGGAAGCCACTCCAAGATTTTCGTAAGTGGTCAAGGTCTGCACTTTTCTATGGAGGAAGTGTGGGGACTGCACCAGAGGTCTGACGCAACAAGGAGCCTGAGGTAGGGCACTGGGATGGAAGAGAAGGTGTGGGGTCTGCGAGGGAGTTTAGGTGAAGGAGGAGTACATTGTGACCAGTGTTCCTTGTAAGCTGAGCATTGGACAGATGCCCAGGAGAGATTCAGGTGCCATCAACTTAATCTGAAGAGTGCCCATAACCACCTACAGCTAGCAGTATGTTTCTATTGGTGGTGCACATCCATACATGTCTTGGTGCATGTAACAAAGTGTATTCCTCACATTGGTGGAAAAATTAAAGGGAACATTGATTGTAACCATGGGCAGAGGATTAGTGTGTACGGTCGAGGAGGTAGTATGGGTGCAGCAGAAGAGTCTGGTCTGGGGGAGGAGTGTAAGAGGCAGTGCAGAGTTTGGGAGGGATTTGGGGTGCAGTGCCAGAAGCAGGCTGTGTCGGGGAGGTGCTTACCTAAGTAGCTTTTGGGCAGCAGCATTCTCAGGTAGGCTTCCGTGCCTGACAGCAGCCCCAGCCCCCTGGCAATTCCGGGTGGCTTTCTGTACTGGGAGTGGAGAGTGCAACAGCTCTCAGCTGCTATTGGCCAGAAACCAGCCAATCGGAGCTGAGAAGTTGTGCTGTACTGTTCTGACCCCCAGCAAAATCTTTCACCTCCTATTGGTCGGAAACAAGCAAATGGGACTTGAGAAATTTAGATGCCCTGCCCTAGCAAAATTTCCCCATTCCCACTGGCTAGCTTCCAGCCAATAGGAGCTGAGAGATTTTTGCTGGGGGCAGGGGCCAATGGGAACACAGATATTTGCTGGGGGCAATGACAGCACCCAAAGCTCTCCCCTCCTCTGCAGCAGAAGGCCAGATTAAAAGGCTTGGTGGGCTGGATCTTGCCCATTCTTACTTTAATGCGAGAAGTCTTGCTTTTGCTTGCTTTGGATCATCTCTCTGAAACTACCACCTTCTGCCAACACAGGCAAGTGTCTAGGCCTCTGCAGGCTCACTTTCTGTATAGGTTAGAAATAGCTGCACACCATCCCCCAGTTCCCTACAGTTTGCAACCACTTCTCCACTGAACACTCACAGAATTAGTAGGCCTGCTATTCCCAAAGGAGCAATACACAGCAGCTTGCCCCTGAACACACACAAAGTAAAAACAGTGTTCCCTTTGTTTTTTTTTTCCCCATCCATGTGCTGAATTAATTTTAAGTACACCATACTGAGGTAATTTGCAGATCGGTGCCACCAGTAGAAATGAAAAAAACCTATATACATATGTTTTTTAAAAGTTACCATAGGGATGACTACTCCTGCCAGGATAGATTAGGCAATTTAGAACTCACCACTGTATTAAATTTAAGTGTAACAGGAAAAGAAAAATTATGGCATGCATAAACCAGTCAAAACCTAAAATATCACTTTGAAATGTGTGTATGAGAGAGAGAGAGAGAGAGAGAGAGAGAGTGTGTGTGTGTGAGTGAGAGGAAGGGAGTGCGAGAGACAGGGACAGAGAACACGCTATGGTGTCCCTTTTAGGAGATCAGCACTCAGCAAGCTGAAGCCTGCTTACTCAGTCACAGAAACAGCTGTCAGCAAGTTCCCTTGCTCCTGTGCTCTGTTTTGTTTCCCTCACGCATACCCCTGCCCCTGAATCCCATCTCTGCAGTGTATGTGAAAGGGGGACACCCTGACATCAGCGCTTGCCGCTGCCCATAGGTTCCAAGGCAGAGGGTGGGAGCATTCTTTGTTCCAAAATGTATGTGTGCATTTACATTTTGCTGTACCACATAATCCAAAAAGCTCCTCCAATTTGTGTGCATTTGCAAACTTTTCAATGATATTTTGATGCTTTCTTCCAAGTCATTGATAAGACAGAGAGTGAGGCTAAGACTTTCTTTAAGCAGGACATCGCTGGGGACACCTGTTCAAAGGTGGTTCCCCATTTACAATTACAGGGAGACCTATAAGAGGGACAATTTTTAATCCATTTAATGTGTGCCATATTAATTTTATATTTTAGTCTTAGAGACAAAATGATGTTCAGTACCAAGTGAAACACCTTACAAAAAACTAAATATATTGTATCAACACAATTACCTTCATCAACCTATTACCATAATCTCACAAAAATATCCGATTTATTTGCCATCTGTTGTCCATTAACTCGTTTCCATTAGTCTCAATATGCTCCTTTAACACTTTACTAATTCTAGATCAGCTGCTTCTTTATTTTGCCTATGATCGCTGTCACACTTACGCCTATAATTACCCAGGTCATCCTGTTTATCCTTTTCAAATATTGGTGCAACATTAACTTCTTTGAGAGATGCCCCTGTGGGTGCTCCATATGAGATGTTGGTGTGTCCTGGCACCTTTGCTTGGACAATTTTGCAATAGTGACAGTGTGGGTCACTTGTGGTACCATGTGTATGATCCAGAAACCTTCTCAACTATTCGCAGACTGAGACAGAGCACACCCACTACTCCTTCTTTAGACAAAACAGTTATTCAGGTAGGTTTCCATTAGCTTCACCTGTTTTTAATTTTAAAATGTTCTTGGCTTTCCCTGGAGAGGCTTCTGTTAAGAAAATACCCAGCTCACCAGATCTTAAGAGATGCCGAACCTGTAGAGAGCTTGGGCCAGTCTCTGACAGACATAAAATGTGTCCAATGCGTGGGAGTATCTCATGTTCCCCAGAAATACGCCCATTGCTCCAAACTTCAGTCAAATGAATGAAGAGACTCACACTAGTCTTTAAAGTGCTACTTGACTGCTTTTTGTTTTGATAGTATATAGACTAGCACAGCTCCCTCTCTGTTACTATTAATGGAAAAGTTACTGAGCCCAGCCTCCAACGCAGGACAAGAAAGACCTTCCCAATAAGGGTCTCCACTCCTCTCACCACTCAGGTCCCAAAAATCACAGAAAATGGGGAAGAATGTCTGGTCTGATCATCTCATGAGGAAAAAAAGCAGTCGCCCACTAGATCACGCTCAACAGTGATGACCACACCAAAACTGAGCCCTTACATAGCTCTTGGCATTTCCGGCCCCCACCTCTCTGGTGCTGATGCTCATGCAATTAAATTGCCCCATTCCTACTCCAGCGCCTACAATACTGCCAACCGAGTCAGCACTGATAGCTGCTCTGTCCCCTGATAAGCACTCTACTGCTGCCGCAACAGTACTAACCCACCTGACCATGGCTCTAGCTCAGACTGTACTTACCACACAACTGGCACCATTGCTGCTGGCACTGACACTTGCAACACTAAGGCTACGTCTACACGTGCACCCAACATCGAAATAGCTTATTTCGATGTATCAACATCGAAATAGGCTATTTCGATGAGTAACGTCTACACGTTCTCCAGGGCTGGCAACGTCGATGTTCAACTTCGACGTTGCTCAGCCCAACATCGAAATAGGCACAGCGAGGGAACGTCTACACGCCAAAGTAGCACACATCGAAATAAGGGAGCCAGCCACAGCTGCAGACAGGGTCACGGGGCGGACTCAACAGCAAGTCGCTCCCTTAAAGGGCCCCTCCCAGACACACTTTCATTAAACAGTGCAAGATACACAGAGCCAACAACTAGTTGCAGACCCTGTATATGCAGCACGGACCCCCAGCTGCAGCAGCAGCAGCCAGAAGCCCTGGGCTAAGGGCTGCTGCCCACGGTGACCACAGAGCCCCGCAAGGGCTGGAGAGAGAGTATCTCTCAACCCCCCAGCTGATGGCCGCCATGGAGGACCCCGCTATTTCAATGTTGCGGGACGCGGATCGTCTACACGTCCCTACTTCGATGTTGAACGTCGAAGTAGGGCGCTATTCCCATCCGCTCATGGGGTTAGCGACTTCGACGTCTCGCCGCCTAACGTCGATTTCAACTTCGAAATAGCGCCCAACACGTGTAGACGTGACGGGCGCTATTTCGAAGTTACTGCCGCTACTTCGAAGTAGCGTGCACGTGTAGACGCAGCCTAAATGGCCTTCTGATTTCTCTGACTGCAGGGTTTCCCCTGCTAGGCACCAAACCCTCAGCAGCAGTGCAGCATCAGCTGTCATCAGCCTCTCAATTTTCCAGAAAGGATGAAGCTGAAAGGGTTTTTTTTCCTCAACACTCTTCACCCAAATAGGGCACTGCTACTGAGTCACCTGAAGTACAGCACCCCCAGGGACATCTCTTGATGAAGAGAAAATTACTCACCTGTGCAGTAACTGAGGTTCTTCTAGATGAGTATCTTTGTGGGTACTCCACCACATGCCCACCTCCCCTCTGCTTCAGAGTTATGGCTCCTCCACAGTAGACAAGGAACTGAGGGGTCTGGGTTGTACATGTGGTATGTCAAGAAGCAACAGTAGGCAGGACAGACACTGTGCATGCACAACCCTGGCAGGCACTGCACAAAACATGCCAAGCAAGATGAACTAACAGTCGCTTCCTTTGAATGACTGAGACAACAAGGGGAGAGCACACAGCAGCTCAGAAGTTCTCAACACTCCATGGTATCAGATATTTGAGGATGAAATGTGTGTATGTAAATGCTTAGGTGAAGAAAAACTGATTGCTTAGTTACCTGATAGGACTGATAAAGAAAACCATTTGATTTTTAATATACTTCAAAAAGTCACATTTATCTTTGTTTTAGTTAGTTCTAAACTATCAAAATATAATTTTATATAAAATATAATTTTAATAGGATTTTAATTTAAATCCTAATAATGAATAAGCAATATGAATGAGTTTTCCACACGGTACTTACTCATTCTTTTTCAGACTGTGGTGGGGATTTACAGTCCAGAATGCTAACTGTCCAATTTATATCCAGAAACTTGCATAGGTATACAGCAAAAGGAAATATGCAAATTAAAATATTTTTCCCTCAAGCTTAATGCCACTAATTTGCAACATGCACAAAAATAAATGAACCTATATTAATAGAAAAGCAGTGATTTGGGCCATATGTGAAACAGCACTGAAAACAGATGTCTAACCAAAAACAAGGAAGTTTAGATGTATACTCCACATACAATAAAATATTCTTCCTCATTTCATAATGCTAGTACCAAGTTTATGGTCATTCTATTTGCTCATCTATTCAGACACAATATGCTAATCAATCCTTCGATACTGGATGTGGAAAAATTAAAACAAATTGTCACTCCTGAATAGAACTGCTGCCAGCTGTGACATATATGATAAAGATTTAACAGACAACCATTTCACTGAAACATACAAGAAGTGTACAAACTTGGTCACAAAATTGTCAGTCTTCTTCCAGCTACTTTGGTATTCCTTCAATTACATATTCTGCTGTGACTTGCAATCATTTGCTCCATGTGCAATCACACAGGATTCGATTTCTGTACATCGTCCACAGAAGCGTTAAGATAAAATGTGGGAGCACTGAAGTGTGCACCAGCAGGATCTACATAGACCAATTAATACATAACATTCTCATAGCCTTTAGAAATTACATCCTTCAGCGCATACCCCTCACTGCACAGACTAGACTTTTTAGTCAAAGGCCTTGACTGTGTTTAGGATTAGCCTTCATTCCCCCACTGGAGGTCAGCAATGAGTGTGGTTTCTCTAGTGTAAACCTCAAGTGTAGATAGATACAAGTTGATCTAACTTTAGTTTAAAGCAGAAAGAAGCTAGCTGGTGCAAACTGAACATGTCCTTGTCTACACTGGGAGTTGGCACTGGCACAGATATGCCATGGTCTACTTCCCTCCCAGTGCTCTGCCTGCAGGGCCAGATGAGGAGGCATGGGAGAATGGTCAAAGTGTGGCACACAAGGTTGTTGTCTTATCTGGGTTATTTTTGGATCAAAGTTAATCTCCCACGTATAAGCCAAGCCTAAAATGACATTTTGTTGGGGTCTGCATCTTGCTGCAGTAGTAAGAGAATGCCTTTTCTTTCGTGATGGCATTCAGCTGCATCACTTGGTTGACTACTATCTGAGGTAGGCCTTGTATTCATCTCAGTTTCACTTTGGATGGAATTGACTGAATCACTGCCCTGAGAGACAGCTGACAGTCAGTCATTTTCTGCCTGTTTTATCATTTTTCAGTCTTGTAACAAAGAACAGAAAAAATTCTAGAAAATTCCATATTCTTGTTGTATCTGTCAAAAAAAAGTTCATTGGGGTTCGGTACCAGTATATGCAAGAAGTTGGAGCAACTTATTCCACCACCTGCCTCAAAAGCTGAAGAAGTAGCCAAAACCACCTACTCTGGAATAACGCAGATTTCCAGAGTACTGTGTGCAAAACTGGTGAAGAGCCTGAGGCTGTGTCTATGCTACAGAACCTAGGTCAGCTCTGCTCCTGGGGGAATTCTGCACCACTATGCAAGTGCAGAATTCATTTCCCCCAGATTTATTCTTCCCTAGTAGAATAATCAATTCTCATAGGAGGTGACGAGAATCTGCAATTCCCACCTTTTCCCCTGCAGGGACTGATGTGGTACCAGAAGAGAAAGCAGCTGGCTTGGGGGCTCGAGCAGCCAGCTGTGGAGGTGGTGAGGGCAAAGACTGCCTTCCTCACAGTGCTCTGCCTGAAGGGCCAGATGAGACGGCATGGCATATAGGAGAAAGGACAAAGGGGGGCACACCAGGCTGTTAAGAATGGTCCCACAGGCTGGGATTCAGAAGGGCTAGTGAGGGGAAACAGACCGGGCTGGGGCCCCAAAAGCTACCAGAGTGATAACATTGAGCCAAGGGCTGAATAGGAGTGGGGGTACAGAGCCACATGGTGATGGTGGGAGAGGGGTTGGCTAAATGGGGATGTGAGGGATACATGGACATAGAGGGGAGTGCGAGGCAGTGCCGCATGGAGACAGATGCAGATCTGCCTGTATGAATATGGAGTGGAGATGTGCTGATAGGGGCAGATAAGCCTGATTGAATGAGAAAGGCAAGGGATCAGCCAGGGTCTGCCTGGGGGAGACTCCCCAGTTTCCCAACAATCCCAGCAAAGTATTCTCTACTTTCCCCACACACACCCAACAACCCTCCAACTTCACTCCCCCATGCCTTCCCAACAACTATTTCCCTCTCCCTCAGCCCTTTTAGTACCTCAGACTTCCTCAAGTCTTTGCATTACTATTGAGAAGTACAGGAGATGCGTACTGTGTTGTAATTTAAATCAATTACTGCTCAAATTTTGTATTAATACGCCTAGTAAGGAATCTGAGTCCAAAATAATTTCCTGATTTTTTTTTGGGGTGGGTGAAACGGCTTCTGCATTGTTAGATGCACTTGTTGACAGATAATTTTAAAAAAATTACCAAGTACCTGAAAGTGGCATGATTATTGTGTTATTTTGACAAAATATTTGGAATATTAAAATAATGTCTACATAATTTTTAATTTTTGGTGCAAACCTCTCCTAGGATTATAAGCATGGTTAAAACAGCCTGTCATCTAGATTAGATACAGCATATACCACAGAAGGAGTTTTTCTGACAGTGTGGGAAAACTATCACCTCAGACAGCATTAATTGCCCAAGAGAAGCACTCTTCTGTCAGTACAGCTCCATCTACAAGGTGCATTGGCATAGCTGGGCGTATGGATTTTTCATATCCTTGACTAACACAATTTATACCAGCATAGCTTAAGTGTAGAGCAAGCCTCAATGAGAAGTACAATGACAGCACGACGACTGACTACAGAAAAAAACAGCACCTGAGCAACAGTACCATATTACCAACAGGTACCCTACAGCTTTTTATGGCGTAAAAAATTGCTAGGAGTCCAAGCATCTGCAATTAGATGTAATCCTTATCTCCAATGGTAAATTTCTGAAAATGACCACAGTGTACCCACAAATTAGATTGCTACAAATCATCCTTAAAACAGTATGTTTAAGTTTTAGCTTTCTACAATAGGACTGCAAGTCAAATTACTTGTAGTTTGCTGGACAGTTCTCCTACAGATTTAATGTTTTTCATAATAGCAACTTTCTTGCATATTTTTGGATATTTCCATGCCTTAGTCTTCAAAAAAGGAACTATATGGCTCTAAAGAAACTAATATGATCAGCACATTTCTAAACATTCCTTTCCAGCTCCTTGAAGTGTGTTTGTTCAGTAATAGATCTGATGCAACTGAGACATGCAGTGTCACCACACACTAACTGCACTGTCTCTCTACTGCAAGGAACTAAAGCTAATATTCATGAGAAATACTCCAAAACTTCTTTTTTAACTATCATCAGATTTTTTTTTCGTTGTAATGGGGTATCTTCATAAATACTCATTCCAGTCTGGGCCCACCAGTGCTACAAAATGAACTTATGTAGAATCTGCACATCATTGAGGTGACCAATTTGTTCCTAGCTTGTAAAAGATGATAAACTGGTTGTCAGTTTGCCAATGGCTGAAATATGATGGAAAATGTTTGTTTTTGGGAAAAGTAAGTGTGTGGGATTACTGCAGTGGGTGCTGGCCAGCCCTCACTCCAAGGTGCTGGCCAGCCCCAGCCACTGGCTCCTGCCTACCAGCCCCAAGCACACTGCGCTCCCCAACTCCCCAGGCTACCCAAGCTGGATGCCATGAGCCAGGCCTTGCTGGTGAGCAGAGCCCTGGATGGTTGACTCCTTATCCACTCCAGTATTCATAAAAATGGTTCAGTCTGTCTAACTTGGATACCTAGAAAGATATTGAAACCATTTATCAATCAATTAAGCAGGTAGAGCACAATAAAAAGGGTATATAAAAAAAAGCCAATATGAATTTGTCAAGAACAAATCATGCCAGACCAACTTATTTTCCTTCTTTGACAGAGATACTGGCTTAATGGCTAAGGAGAACAAACAATAACCATGATGTATCTTGACTCCACAGCCCAAGCCAGCTGACCCTGGCCAGCCACAGGTATTTTATTCCAATGTAGATATAGCCATAGGCAGTTGCAGCAGACAGCAAAAAAGATCTTAAAAACGCAGCCAAGCAACACCCTCGAGGACAGTCATGGCTTTGGACTCAGAAATAAAAGCCTGTAGTGGGTTGTGCTAGGCTTTGCCTTCAGTTGGCCCCAATGCTGCACGTGGAGGTTCCCAATTGGAAGATGTGGGTCTTTCCCACCGAAGCTCATTACCTAATGTAGTACCCAGAGGTACTGAGACCTCATCTGGGGTGAGTAAAGTCTCTGCTCTACAGCCTTGGCTGAGAGCCACCTGGCCTTTAGCTCACCTGGTAGCGTGCAGGGCTTTAGAGCCTATATTCACAGGTTCTATCCCTAGTGCTGGCAAACCTGAGTCTGTGAATGTAACAACTGGTGCATTGGCTGGGAAGAACTGCTGGAAGGTGCCAGAAGCTTGGGACACACTTCCTCAGCCCAGAGAAGCCAGTCCTACTTACAAGCACTGAGACCTCATCTGGGGTGAGTGAAGTCTCTGCTTTACAGCCTTGGCTGAGTGCCAGCAGGCCTTGTGCTCAGGTGGTAGAGTGGAGGGCTTCAGACCCTCTGCTGGCAGGTTCTATCCCTGGTGCTGGCAAGCCTGGATCTATGGGCGTTACACTAATAAATGAAACTGTTAAATGTTTGCAGTGCTGTGGGGCAGCTAGTCACTTGTGAAGCCCCAGACCAAAAAAGCTGCCCCCCTGTGGGGATGGGGTGTCACCATGAGACCCTCGACAAAAGGGAACCACAGATTCTACCTTGGGGAAGCAGGGCTGGAGAGGCTCTTGGCACTTGCTCGGCCCGAGCCCGATTGTGCTGACTGTGACCACGCTGCCAGGGGCTCCCGAGGGGTTTGCCAGGCAACCCCCGCTGGACAGGAGAGCGCGCGACAAAGCCAGGGAATACGAGGAGCATTTCAACGACGCGTGCTCCACGTGCGGCCTCGGCTTGGCTTTCGCAGGCACCAGCCGCCCACCCCGCCCGGCTTCAGTGAGGCAGGTGGCCGGCTGCCTCCTGCCGCGCGCCCTCAGCCCGCCCGCTGCCGGCTACCCTGAGGGCGGGCCTGTGACGGGAGGCGCAGCGTGGCGAGCAGACAGGAACTGCGACCGCCCCACCTCGCGGCTCGGCCTCAGCAGGGCGGTGCCGAGGCGGAAATGCGTCTGCGCCTCCCGCCCGGCTGCCCAATGGCAGAGACGGAGGGGGCGGCGCGGTGCGGTGACGCTGGCCTGCGCTGCGCACCGCTGCCTGCAGCACAAGGGACAGGGCCGTGGAGGGGCGGGGGAGGCGCGTCCTCGCTGGCGCGCGGCGCAGGTGGCGGCGGCGGGACGATGGCGGCGGAGGACGGTGACGGCGACGGGGTCCGAGTGCTCCAGAGCCTGCGGGGGAAGATCTGTGAGTGCGGGAGCGGGGCCTGGGGAGGGGCCGCCGGGCCCTGTCAGCCTGGGCTGCCCGAACCGGGTGGCCGCTTGTGGGCCCAGCCCGGTGCTGGCCGTGCGGGAGCTGTCCTTCTCCCCGCGCCCTCCAGCTGCCCGTCGGAGCCGGGGGCGGCTCGGGCGGGCGGCTTTCGCTCCCCTCCGGGGGACGAGGGGTGAGAGGCTCCGGGCGGTTCGGCCTGGGGGCTGAGCGTGGGCCCGGGCTGGACGGCAGGGGTGTGTGCGGGAGACAGGCGGTCTCGGGGGTGTACAGGGTGGGCAAGACCCTGGGCGACTCCGTGGATTTGCCCGGGTGTGGATGGGAGCGGTAGGCTGAGGGCCGCGTCCTGGGCAGGGGCCGGTGTGGTGCTGGGGTGTAGCTGGAGGCTGTGGGGCCAGGGTGGGCGTTGGATGGGAGGTGCCCTGTAGTACGCGGGGAGTGTGTGGCGGGGGTGGGGGCGGTTGGCTGCGGGTGCGGGGTTCTGGGGCCGCTGGGAGATAGGGCAGGCGCGGGAGAGCGGCGCTTCTGCCTGGAGGTGGTGGGTGCGGGTTCGGGATGGGCTGCATCTCCGGTGGGGGGTTAGGGAGGGCGAGCGCTGGGTGAGTGGGTGCCGAGGAAGCTGGCAGTAAGGTGGGAGAGGGCGGAATGGTGAAGGAACGAGCCCGTATGCAGTTGAGGGGGAGAGAGGCTTGGTGATGAGGGGCATGACTGATAAAGGCAGAGTCCCTTGGCGCTGTGGAAGTTGCTCTTGGGAGGCCCAGATTTCTGTGTGAGGGCAAACAATTAGTTATGCAGAGCAGAAATGACCCGCTCAGAGGAAAATGGCATGTGGCTGGGAGTGTTGAAGAGCAGTTGCAGTGGAGATGCTGCAGTGGGTGCCCATTTTAGTGAAGTATGTTTGATGCCAACCCAGAAAAAGTCAGCTCCACAAAACCCTAGGCATAAGCGAGTCTATTTGTCAAGCAAATCTTGCGAAATTATTGATGCAGCAGGAAGTTGGTACAAGGCTACTCTGGAAACAGAAGCGTGTTAATGTGGGGTGGGGTGGAGAGAGAGGGAGTCTGATTTTTCTTGGTGAGTGAAAAAGGGCTGTGATAGCTAAAATGCATAAATTCAGTAACATGGAAAACCAAAGTATGAATGTCCTAAAACATCAGTGGGAGGGAGGGGGGTGAGGAGGGTGACAAATAATGTGTGATTCGACTGACAAGGACTTCAAAAGCAGTTTAGAGAAACAGGATGTGTGGTGGCTTCCTGAAGGGTTATCAAAATGCATTCATACAACTCAAATGTAACCCATTTATTTCCTTTCTCACGCATTTAATCAATGTTTTTCATACAGTAATTTGAGAATGAAATGCAGTATAATAAAATTTGGCAATGCGGTAGAATTAAGGGTCTGTTTATAAATATATTTGGACTTTTGGTTTTAACTCATGGTAAAATGCAAATGACAAAAGCTTTTAAAGATGAATTCTAGAGTATAACAATCAATTTTGCAACATTAATTATTTTTCCAGGGGAAGGATTATACAGTGTTAAAATGCATTTGTCTTTACAGAACTTATTTATAAGATCCATGGTAGAGGGCTAAACTGTCCAGAGAGGATTCTTGATTTCTCCCCACTCAATTTAGTGTTTTATATCTTATGTATCTCTGTGATTTATAGGTGCCTGATTGAGGACATCCTTCTTAACTTTTGATGTCTGTACAGTAATCTTTTCTAACTAGTATTCAATCAGATGGTACTCTGATATAACCAGCACTGCCACCAGGCACTATCCCAGCACCTAGGTTTCGCCTTCTGGGCAGCTGTGCTGCTTGTGGGTGGCGAAGGGATCCCTTCCTGCTCCGAGCCATTGATGTCGCTTCCCCTTCTTCAGAAGGCACTGGTGCTGAGCTGCAGGTGGGGCACTGAGGTGCATCTGCTGCTCACCATTCCTCCCTGGGCCTGGGCTGTGGAGGCTCCAGTGCTGCTAGGCAATCACTGTCAGTGGGGTGGGGTTGGGGAAGCAGAGAGGGTCCCTGCACAGCTTGCTAGCCCCTCCACGTAAGCCACTGGGGGCTGCTGAACCAAGGCGACCAAGGCGGGGGAGTACAGCAGGACAGGTGGCCAGAGCATGGGGAGCACTGCTGTAGTGCATCCCCAGGGTCAGAGAACTGGTGGCAAGGGATCCCTCTCTTATTATCCATAGTAGTTCAATATCTGGCAGCCTCCCAGTCCTGGGGCTCCTGGATGTGAAAGAGATAACTGTATTTCATTCTGCAAACTAAGAGTAATACATAAGTTAAAATATCACAATTTATGTCTATTAAACTGAGAATTTAACTTATTTTTAAGTAGACATTTGAGAAAACGTTTGTTGTCAAATATTGAAGGCAGTAAATTGTGTTTTTTTTTGAAAGATAAAAGATGATTAGATTCACTATTATATTTCAAGTAGAGAACACACTTAAAAAGAACCAAGTACATTCCCAAACTTGATGATGATGTCTAAATTTAACCTTTGTTAATGGAAGACCAAGTCATGAGGATAGGACAATGTCCTTTGTGATTGGGAAGGGGAAGAAAAAAGGAAGGAGATAGTATTACTGAAGGGCTGTTACCTAGCCTCCATGGTCAAGAGGCAAAAATCTTAAGGTTTGGTTTGGTTTTGGTATTTTTCTCTCCTAAGATCTCAGATGTATGGTACCTAAATTGAATAACCTCAGAGAGGTAGCTGTGTTAGTCTGTATCTTTACAAAACAACAACAAATAAAAACCAATTTGCTAGCACGTTAAAGACTAACGGTATTCTTTAGTGGGTAATGAGTTTTCATAAGAGAGACCCTCTTCTTCAGATCTGGAGAATCATGATCTTGGTCAACTGCTCTGTCTGCTTGTGGAGCTGTGGTGTGCAGGTGGACCTGATACAAATAGAAGTGGTCATTGCTGTATTGAAGGAGCATTGTAAGCTGGAAAGAGGTAAAGCTGGAGTTTATAACCAGGGAGATGAGTTGAGAAAACAGTATTGTTGGAAAAACTTTTTATTTTGATGGCATCTTACAGTTTGTTTTCCTATGTGAGTACTAGATGTTTGCTTATATTATTATTATTCTATTATTTATATTACATTATTGTTCCTTCCACATTTCTGGTTTTTTCCTTTATAAAATTTGAAATTTGTGGTTATCTCCATTGTGCTGGCTTGCATCTGCCTCTCCTCAAAGTTGGGATAGCCTGGCGAAGGCCTGGGTCACTGGTAATCATCGTGAACAGGCTAGGAAGAATTCAAAATAAAAGATACACCTGTTTGCTCTAAGGATTCAATGAGGGGTAAAGCTGGGGAAAGGTCGACAGGAAGGCAGCTCATGCAGATACTCTTAACTGTGCCTTATTTCTTTGGCGCATGCTTATTGATTAGTTGTGGGGTTTTTTTTTTGCGGGGGGGGAAGACAATTGCGGAGTTCAAGATCATTCTTCATTTGATGTTCGGATTGCACGAGCAATCAGCAAGACACAAAATAGAGGCTCTGCTTGAATAATTAGAGGCTGCAACTAAAAGGAAAGTGTGGACATGCCTAATAGGGACTTCTAAAATAGGTGTTGGACCTTGTTGCTAAAGCAGAGATTGTTCAGCACTGCAGAATGTGTACAGGAATACATGGTAGAATTATAAGAGTCTTTGCAAGTAGTAGTAAAGGTAGAAGTATATGGAATCCAAGATACTTATTAAATGCTTCAGGACACATTTGTTCAGGAAGTATATATGATGATCATGGCTAGAACTAGGACTTAGTATCTAAATATTTCCTTCTCAATTCTGAGAGTGCTATAAAACCTCTTGTGTTTGTTTACATCCAGGACAGTTGAAGTGTGTCCCCAGCATGGACCTAAATCTGTAGGTGCTTTGGGTCCAAGAGATGATGGGTGCTGTGTGGTGCAGAGCAGTGAGAAAAAAGAGGATGACAGTTATGGAATGGAAGATACTTTTTCAGAGAAACGTTTAAAAGGTATATAATGGATTTGAAAAGAAGAGAAATTCAGAGTATGAGACTGGATTTGGTAAAGGAGTTCCTGGCACCTAGATAATACAAATGAAGGCCACAAAGGTCTTGTCTACACTACCACCTTCCTTCGAAGGAAGGATGGTAATTAGGGTGTTGGGAGTTTACTAATGAAGTGCTGCCGTGCATAGGCAGCACTTCATTAAGCAAATTCCTCCCCCGCCCCCCCGCAGCAACTTCAAAGTTTTAAACTTTGGAATACCGGCACAGGTCTAGCCCCGGTTTCCCCAGCACTTCGAAGTACCAGCGGGTGCACTGCGGCTAGACGTGTGCTGCTACTCTAAAGTTTAGAACTTGGAAGTTGCTGGTGGGGGGAATTAGTATAGACGCAGCCAAGGAGTCAGAATGGACATAGGACAGCAGATAAGTTTGATCGTGATGGCAGCTCTGTTTTGGGCATTTGTGGTGATGTGAGAAACATAGAAATATGATGCACATCTCAAAATTCTAATGCCATGTATTGAAACACAGAGTCAGGGTGGAGGAAAGGGGGTCAGATGAAGGACAGGCTACTGCTATGGGAAGATATTCAACTGTGTTGGTTAAGAATAATGGGATAGAAATACATTCCTGCTCAAAGAAAGTCAGGAAGAAAACTTTTGTATATGTCTATTGGTAATCAGTTTGTATGGAGAAAATGAGAATGGAAGATCTGCATCCCGTCAAGCAGCACCCAAGTACAGAAACAATTCTGATTTGTAAACAGGATCAGGTTTGCTTTGCTTTACAGAAACCTTGTTTTAATGATACATTTTGAGCAAGAAGTGTTTTCGCAGTAAAAAAAATGAGTGCCAGTCAGGATTTTGAATTGTAGGATCAGACCTGTGACACCATACAAAAAATCTGATGCCCATAGATTGGGAAGACCTCTTGGAGCAACTGATCAAAACTGCTCCCTAACTGGAATATGTATCCCATTTGAGTGGCACGCTACAAATTGTGAGAGAGCTTTTTCGTGTTTCTAAATCAGTTTTACTGATCTTTTTATCTGTTCTGCCAGGGCTGAAAACATTCCCAAGCTGTGACCAACATTCACATGTATAGATCTATCCAACCACTCTGGACCTCTTGTCTGCAGGTATCTTTCCTCCCCAATCTGTTGCTCAGGCTCCACAATGTCTTTCCAACATGTGCATCAGATGCCCAACGCTACCAGTTTCAGTAGATTGTTAAGAGTTTCTGTTGGATTGGGAGGAAGGAAGACATTATATAGTGGTATCAGAACTGTAAAATTTGAAACCCAGAAAATAAAGTTGGCAGTTTTAGAGGATCATAGAATACTAGAACTGGAAGGGACCTTGAGAGGCCGTCGAGTCCAGCCCCCTGCCCCAATGGCAGGACCAAGTACTGTCTAAACCATCCATGATAGACATCTATCTAACCTGTTCTTAGATATCTCCAGCGATGGAGTTTCCACAGCCTCCCTTGGCAATTTATTCTACTGTTTGACCACCCTGACAGTTAGGAACTTTTTCCTAATGTCCAACCTAAACCTCCCTTGCTGCAGTTTAAGCTTATTGCCTCTTGTTTTAATAGGTAGGTGTCATGTTTGTCATGGAAGTGCAGGATTGCCTGACTTTCTGTGACCTTCATGACTTCTGTAGCAGCCAGTGTGGCTGACCCCAGGACCTGAGAACAGCCACACAGACAGACCACTGCTGGAGTGACTCTTCAGCCATCTGCTCAGCTGGCCTCGCAGCCTGTCACGTAAGTTGCTGCATTTGGTCCCAGGGACCTCTTGAGCTGCTGTCCTGTGGGTTTGGGGAGCCACTGCAGCTGAGCAGTGGCTAGCACTGGTCCCAGAGCAGCTGCTGGGGCATCCCAGGCTGCCTTCACACCCTTGCCAGACTCAGTCATAGGTATCTTTTTAGCAAAAGTCATGGATAGGTCATGGTCTGTGATTTTTGGTTCTTGCCCATAACCTGTCAGTGACTTTAACTAAAAATAGCTGTGATGAAATTGTAGTCTAAGTAAAAAGCTTTAAATCTGGTTCCCGTTCAGTCCAGAATTTTTGGCATTCAGGAGCATAAAGAATTTAAACTCTCAGGCTCAACATCTGAAAGTGTTGTGCAAGGTTACTTTGAAGAGAATGATAGGTAGGTCATATATAGAGGGATTGCTTTGTGAAAGGTGATGTGTTTTGGGCTTTTATCATTTTTCCTCTGAGTTCATATGGGAGTGTAGTGATTGTCTGGTTTCCCTCATATACTTGGTATTGGGTGATATAGTGCACTGGATGAGGCACACCACATAGTGGTAGGCATGTATAAGAACCATAGGTATTGAAAATGGGTTTTGGAGGGTGTTAATCATTGTAGCAATTGAGGTATATTTGCACACATTTTGTATTTTTTCAGACAGGGTCAGGTGCTGCTTTGAGTTGATGTATCCTGGTCTGTAGGATGCTTGTTTCTGAAAAGTATTTTTTAAGTTGGAAGAGGTGGTTCAGGGAAAACTTTTATGGGGATTGGCTCTCCCATTAAGTATGGGCTGTTGTTTGATACACTTGTGAGAGATCTAGTGTGGGTGGTAGAGGGACATCTAGGCATGTGTGTTCAGAGCAAGTTTTATTTCTGCACTGAAGCAAATTCTCTCGAGATACTGGAGTGGCCTCCTCTGTGATGTGATCTACTGTCCTGCTGGATTGTCCTTGTTGGCTCACAGTGGCTAAAGTATGGTAAGGTTTACATCTTGGACTTCTCCTAAGACCATGTTCTGTAGCATCTAAGTGGGTGGCTGTGGATAACCAATTTCTTGGTGTGTTTGGGGTGGTTACTGAATGTATAAATGTAGGCACAGTGAGCCATGAGTTTCTTGTGTGGGGTTGCTTGTAAGGTTCTGTTGTATGCAGCAACCTGCTTTAACGGTAAGTTGATGCTAGGAAGTGAGTGTTCCAGAGAGAGTTTAATGGATGGTTGGTGGTTCTTGAAGTGGTGATGAAAATTTCTGATTGAGTTTAGGCAGCCTATCTAGGAGGGTATGAAAGTACTATCTGTAAGTCTCAGGTATATAATGGGTTCTGCGGTCGACTGTGATCACAAATTCTTGAGGATGGCGTATGAAGAGATTGGTATATTGAGTAGCTATCCTAGGTCCCATGCTGTTTCCCTGGTTTGGACAAAGTATGTGGTGTTGAATGTGAAATTGTTGTGGAAGAGAATGAAATAAATGAGTCTGGCAGTGTGTTTAGGGTGAATATCAGAGGGTTGTCCAGTATCTTATAAATATTTGAGGCAGGCGGCTGTGCTATCGTTAGGAGGGGTGTTGGTGTTTAAAGAAGTAACAGGCATGGTGGTGAGGATGGGTTCTGATGGATGTTGTTAATATTGCAGAATTGGTGGAGGAAGTCAGTTATCTCCTGGAATAAATTGTCCTTCTGTGTGGTGAGTGGTTGGATATTGTAAAATGAAAACCTCATATTCAAACTAAGCAGGTTATAATTGGAGTGGTTTATAGTCTGCAGCAGACACAAAGAGCACACTAGCTGAAATTATTACCTGAGTTAATTTATATACACAATAATAAAAAGATAATTTACTGCATTACTCTACAGATTAGTCTTGTACTATCTGATGGTCAGAAGATATAGAAGGTTGCTGATGGATATAGAGTGAAATTTCCCTAATATGTCTTAGGGCATGAACATCATAAACAAATGAATATGGCAAGATCCCAACTGCAAGAGAATATGGGAGAAGCTAAGGCTCAACAGAAAGAGTGCTATGATAAAACAGTCAGTCCAGAGCCCCTGATAAATGGAGAAGTAGAGAGGCTGAAATACACAACTGGTGAAAAGTTCGATAACTGCCATTTATTGAGACATATATCCCCTGTGCAGATTTACCTGAATACAAAATTTGAATGGATTCTAATGAGCTAGTGACTAAAGTCACACATAAGAACCTGCTGAAACCTTGAATGTCTGAAATAAATATCCTAGTGAAAAAGGCAACTCACAATCCTGGTAAAGTTGAGAGGCAGGGTCACACTCTCGAGGAAGAGAGCTATGTGGGGTTCTAATAGAAAAATGGGTTTTGAGACTCCTATAAGTGAAAACAGTATGGTTTTGAAGGTGGGGACCATGCTGCAAATCTCCAGACAACGTATGAGATCAAATCTTGGGCTCCCCCTAAAATGATTTGATTCAGTAGATGATTGGGATGGAACAACTGGATCCCTAAGAGGGATGGACTTTGCTAAATGTGTGTTTTAGTAAAATGGTTGCATGTAGAGGTATGCATGAAGATATGTACCATTAATGAAGAGAGAGTATAGTAACCTTGGCCCAGGCACGAGCACCTGCTAGAAATGTGGTCCAAAGTCATAGAAGGCTGTCATTGGGTGTGGAATGGCCAATGAGAGGTCAGCTAGAGCTAGGGAGGCAGTTCAGAATTCTTCCAAACAGAGCATACATAAGGTTTTTGGAGAACGGGGCAAAAATAGATGCACTAAATGAAAAGGGGATTTGTTGAGAATCTGGACCGTGAAGTGCTGTGTGCAAGGAGCTCAGAGCATATGAAAGGTGATGTTGACCATTGGGATGCTGATGGGGAAATATGGTTTGGGTACCCTGGGAAAGAAACTGTCATTCACTGGCAGACCTGCTGGAAAGAAGTGCAGTCATTGCAGTGTCAAGCAGAGGAGCACAATAAATGGGAGAGAGATGAAGGTATGACAGCTTGGGTGAAGCTGGATTTTGCAGCGGTCGAGAAGAGTTGAATCCCTCTTGGGGTGAGAGAGTGTTGTTGAAAAAATTTTTTATGGTGATAGTTATTTACAGTTTGTTTTTGTAAGTATTATTATTTATACTATAAAGGAGACACAGAAAGTTGTCAGGAACAATATAATAAATTATATAAAGTTTAAAATTATGTTTGTATTGGCGCTTATCTGCTTCTGCTCACAGTAGTCAGAGCCTCGGTGAAGTCTGGGTAACTATTACTTTATACAAGACTGCATTTCAGTAGTGGTTGTAGTTTGTTCTAAATTGTCTTACTCATTAGGAGTCATTCCTTATCTTCCTCTTCTTGAGACATTGCAAATACGTGCCACTTGATACAAAGATTCCATAATTCTACTTCATTAAGATGGCTCATTAGGTGCCGAGTATGGACTTGTTGGTTGTTTTCCTGCAATACCTGCATTGAACAAGTTAAGGAACGAAGAGATGAAAACATGTATTGTCTCATAGATGTTGCATAGGGCTGTCTTGTGATTAAAAAAAAATTAATCGTACAATTAAGCAATAATAGAATGCTATTTAAATATTTTAGCTATATAAATTTCAGTTACAACATAGTGGGTAGCCATGGTTCCCGAGTTTTTTCAGCAACATGACACACTTCTATAAGACAAATAGTTCCATGACACACCCACTTTTTTCACCTGAGTAGGTTGCTCATAAACGTCACATTTACTATGCTTGCGGTCTTACTAGAGAGATTTGCATCATAGTAGTGCATAGAACAAACTCAACAAGGATCACATACATTACTGTTTCAAATCCACCACAGAATGCACCATCTTGAACAGCAGCGCAGACACATTTTCAAAATATGCTCAGGTTCAGGTGTCTGAATTTTGACTTTTAATGGTTAGGATTTTCATATTTGAAACAGTATTTTAAAAATCATTTTTATTAAATAGTAGAACTGATAAAGAACTGAAATTTGGTGAATCCGAGCAAAAAGCAAAGTAGGGTAAATAGCAGCTTACTGGGTTAGTGGAAAACCTGTGTGTTTGGTGTGCAAAAAGGTAGGCAACCATGGGAGGGGACAGCTCCAGGGGGGCAGACTCCTCTACCTACCAGCCTGTTGGAGTTGAGATGCTGTATTTAAACCATGTCTCAGCTCCAACAGGATCCCACCCTTCTTCCCCCACTTACCACAGCAGGTGGGGGGGGGCAATGTGTGTCCCTGTCAGCCTGTTTTGGTGGAGAAGCAGCATTTCCACTGCCTCCCAAGGCCAAAAACCTCTTGTGGGATCATCATTTCCCCTCACCGCAGCTCTTTGCAGAGCATCTGCGCAGGCGGGGGTCCGGAATTGATGAACCCTGCAGCAGCTGGGGCATGAACACCCCTATCCCCCCTCCACAGAGAGCTGTGGGAGAGGGGAAACTGACAAAATTTCGGGGTATGCTTGGACAGTTCTCACTGCACACCACTGTATCAGTGCACACTGGTTGAAAAACCACTGATGTATAGTGATCACTTTATATTTTTTTAATACAAATGTTTGCACTATAAAAAAAATCAAGATAGTATTTTCAGTTACATAATAGAAGTACAGTCTTGTCATGAAAGACAGCTGTGGAATTACATAGAAAAAAATAACTGTGTTCAGAAATAACAGCGTGATACATTTTAGAGCTAGTTCTTCAGTCCTACTTCTTGTTCAGCCAGTCACTCAGACAAGTTTGTTTACCTTTCCAGCAGACAATGCTTCCCACTCTTTGTCTAAATTTTCACCTGAAGTTGAGAGAGGTCATTTCATGGCAATATTGAATTAAGAAGTGGACAGCTCTCTCATAAAGTCAACAAACTTGTTTCTCTTAGGTTATGTCTAGATGGCAGGCTTCTGTCAGGAGTTCAAACCTTTGGAACTTTTTGCCAACATTCTAGTCATCCGTGTTCCATGAGGAAGAAGGGATGTGTTGGCAGAGGGGGTTTTACCAACATTTAACATAAGAATGGTCATACCGGGTCAGACCAAAGGTCCATCCGGCCCAGTATCCTGTCTGCCGACAGTGGCCAATACCAGGTGTCCCTAGGGAGTGCCATTCATCTCAAGCCTCTGACAATCGGGTGCAAGGGACACCATTCCTTTCCCATCCTGGCTAATAGCTATTAATGGACCTAACCTCCAGGAATTTGTCTAGCTCTCTTTTTGAACACTTTTATAGTCCTAGTCTTCACAGCCTCCTCTGGCAAGGAGTTCCACAGATTGATTGTGCACTGCATGAAGAATGACTTCCTTTTATTTGTTTTAAACCTGCTGTCCATTAATTTCATTTGGTGTCTTCTAGTTCTTATATTATGGGAACGAGTAAATAATTTTTCCTTACTCATTTTCTCTGTGCCACTCATGAGTGGCCTCTATCATATTCCCCCTTAGTCTCGTCTTTTCCAAGTTGAAACCCTTTTTTTTGATTTGGGGTATACATATATGGGACCTGTTCCAAGCCCCTAGTCATTTCAGTTGCCCTTTTCTGAATCTTTCCTAATGCCAGTATATCTTTTTTGAGATGAGGGGACCACTTCTGTGTGCAGTATTCAATCTATGGGCATACCATGATTTTATATAAGGGCAATAAGATATTCTCTACTTAGTCTCTCTCCCTTTTTTAATGGTTACTAGGATCCTGTTTACATTTTTGACCGCCGCTGCACACTACATGGATGTTTTCAGAGCACTGTCCACAATGACTGTCTCCTTGCGGTCCTCAGCTGTGAAGACTGAAGCAAAGAATTCATTTAGTTTCTCTGCAATGACTTGATGGTCTTTGAGTGCTCCTTTTGTATGTTGATGGTCTAGGGGCCCCACTGGTTATTTAGCTGGCTTCCTGCTTCTGATGTACTTAAACATTTTGTTATTGCTTTTTGAGTTTTTGGCTAGCAGTTCTTCAAGCTCCTTTTTGGCTTTCTTTATTATATTTTTACACTTAATTTGGCAGTGTTTATGCTCCTTTCTACTTTTTTCACCAGGATTTTAATTCCACTTTCTAAAAGATGCCTTTTTCTCTTTCACTGCTTCTTTTACATGGTTATTAAGTCACAGTGGCTCTTTTTGAGTGTGTCACTGTGTTTTTTTTAATTTGGTGTTTACATTTAAGTTGGGCCTTTATTATGGTGTCTTTGAAAAGTTTCCATGCAGCTCACAGGGATTTTACTTTAGTCACTGTACCTTTGAATTTAACTATCCTCATTTTTGCATAGTTTCTCTTTCAGAAATGAAATGCCACAATGTTGGACTGCTGAGATGTTCTTCCCACCCTGGAATCTTAAATGTTGTTATATTATTGTCACTATTTCCAAGACATCCTTTTATAGTTACCTCTTGAACCAGATCCTGTACTCCACTCAGCACTAAATTGAGAATTGCCTCTCCCTTTGTGTAGACAAGCCAAATTCTGGGAAAGCCTCTCCGAAAAGAACTGTCTGCAGGAGATGCACAAATGATTGTGCAATTTGTGTATCTTTTGCCAGCAGATTTCTTCAATCTAGACATAGCCTTAGTGATTGGTTGAAAAAGAGGTGTGACTGAGTGGCGTGGAAGGCTGTGAAGTTTTTCATTGTTTTGTTTTTGAGTGCAGTTTTGTTACCAAAACAAAAATAACAAACTACATTTGTAAATTGCATTTCCCTGATAGAGCTTGCACGACAGTATTTGTGTGAGATGTTTTGAAAAATGCTGTCTTTTGTATATTGTAGTTACAGGGTAAATATTTGTTATCAAAAATATAAAGTGAGCACTGTAGACTTTGTATTTTCTTTTAATTGAAGTCCGTAGTTGACAAATGTAGAAAAAATATTTAATTTCAGTTGATACTCGACTACTTAATAGCACAATTAAAACTGAGGCTAAACATGATTAATTTTTGGAATTGCAGTGAATTTTTTTTGTTAATCATGTGATTTAACTGTAATTAATCTACAGTCCTCGTGTTGCAGTTGCGCCAACTAATTCACCATTTGTGAACTGTATTTGATTTAAAACAAAAAAGCAGTCCAGTAGCACTTTAAAGACTAATAAAATAATTTATTAGGTGATGAGCTTTTGTGGGACAGACCCACTTCTTCAGATCATAGCTGTACCAGAACAGACTCAATATTTAATGCACAGAGAACCAAAAATTGTAATCAAGGTTGACAAATCAGAAAAATATTACCAAGGTGAGCAAATCAGAGAGCAGAGGGGCGGAAGAGGCGGGCGGGGGAGGGAGTCAAGAATTAGAAAAAGCCAAGTATGCAAAAGAGCCCCTATATTGAGCTAGAAAATTCCCATCCCAGTTCAAACCATGTGTCGAATTTGAATATAAAAGTGTTCAGCAGCCTCTCTTTCCAAGCTGTTGTGAAAATTCCTCTTCAGTAAAACGCAGACTTTCGAGTCATTAAGGCTATGTCTACATGGGCACAAATCTTCAAAATAGCAGTATTTCGAATATTACTAAGGAGGTGCTGAATTGAATATTCAGCGCCTCATTAGCATTAGGACGCTTCCGGCTGCGTCGCTTTGAAAGCGCCGCTTTGGAAAGCGCACAGCTCGGCACGGCTACACGGGCTCCTTTTCAAAAGGACCCTGCACTTTTTGAAATCCCCTTATCCCGACCACTGGTCACTCCCTCCCCCACACCAAAAATATTTTCGGGGGCGTGCTGCCCATTTCAGACACCAGCTGTTCTTTGCAAAATCTTTGATATTTCATTTATAAAATCTTTTTCCTAATCTTTCCTGTCCTCTTTCTTCATGCTTTGACCCCCCCCACCCCCCGGGAGCACAGGGAAGAGTGGGAGGAGGGCTAGCTGAGAATACAGACTGTGCCCAGAAGCTGTATAATGACGTGGGAAGCTAAATACCCTCCCCTCAGCAACTCTCTTTTTTCCCAAAACTTTTCTATCAACTCTTGCTTCAAGCTTTTCATTGTCCCTGGGTTATTTTCAGGGTCTGGATGAAATCCCTGGAGGAGGGACCGTCAGTGGATAGCTAGCTGAGAAGACACACACTTGCTGATTTTTTTTTTTTTTTTTTTTTTTTTTAATGAAATCCTTAACAATTCAGTGACAGAAGAGATTTCTCTTAACTTTGCCATACTGTTTGATGCCCTACTTTCCCTTCATTCCGACTGGAAAAATGGACAATTGCTTAACATGGGAGGAGAGTGAGGACAATGCAATGCGGGAAGATGATTTCAAAGACCAGCAGACATACCCAGAATGCTATGGGGATGAGGGAACTGTGGCACAGGTTCCCACAATGCAGTGCTGCAACAGTCAGTGTGTGTGAATTGAATGTGGCAGCAGTAAGTTGACTTTGTGAGGAGCACGTGTGGGAGTGAGGGTAGTCAAAATCAAATTCATAAAATCCAATTCATAAAATCCAGAGTTACAAAATCAGTAAATTTGATTTTATCTCATAGTGTAGACGTAGCATTATGCTGACTCAATACATATTGCAGGCTTCAGAGAGAGAATCCCCTAAGATTTGTATTGGTTTGTGTGGGTGTCAAATGAAGGCATGTGCTGTTGTGAAGGACTGTGTTTGGGGTTATTTTGTGTGCTGTTGGGTGGGTTTGAAATACTATGGCAATTGGGCCCTGTAATCCATCATCTCTGGAGAGTAAGGGTTGCGATTGGTTGGGTTACATCCGATGTCACAGTGGTATAGGACTCCTAACATGGCATAGATGTATACTTTACTTTTATCTGTACAACGTGGAATGTAATCATAATATCAGAATGACAGAAAAACTAAAAATGGGATGGTATGAGACCATGAAATCTTTTGTTGATTCAGCATAGTGATAATCTGAACAAAAAAGCTCTTGATCAACAGCTTCGTCGATGTTTCCATTGCTTCACGCTGACCACATATAGCGCAGGCGAGGGGGGAGGAGATCCCCCTGTCAAAGAGGAACAGATCTTCCCCTGAGTGCCGTCACTCGGGGGCATAGGGGCCGGGAGAGCCCCTTGTTAACAGGGATCTCCCTGTTATAAGGCTGCTGGAGCAATATTTTAAAACTTAACTTTAACTACTGCGTGTTTGCTTTGAAGTATTAAGAAAAACTAGCCACGCTGCTGGTGAAAACATCTGCCATCAGTTTCTTAAAATGCTAACCCAGATTTTGGCAGCAGTGCCTTCTTCAGGTATCGAGAAAGTATTTTCTTCATTTCAGTTTGTTCAACTAATATAGGTCAGCAAGTAGATCATTCAAAGTTAAGGAACTCAGTGGGAAATGACAGAGTAGGAAAGGTGGTTTTCATCTTCCAATCTACAAATAAAAATTAAGAGTGTGAGCATTAGCTCTGCCAGTTCTAAAATCTCAAAGGAGTTAGTACCTAGAAAGTATCAGTTCAGTTCACTAAACTGCAGAGAATATTTTGGTTTAAAATGTGTTTTGGTAATATAATCTGTAATATTTTAAAGTAATATTATTTGTTAATTTTGAAATGTTCATTTAGAGCATTTTAATTTGAAATCTTCTTTCCGTTCAAAGGTAAGTTGACTCATATGAATAAAATATTCAAGATCTACTACATAAATGTGATTCACCATTTTTCAGCATAATAAAAAGTGGGGATTTTTAGTTTTAAGATGGCAATTGCTTAAGTGTGTGTTTTGTGTGGCTAGCTGTAAATCAAAACAGCCAACCAATAAGAATTAACTTTTCCTTAAAAAATAATTAAAGTACAAATGCAAAACAAGGTTAAAAATGAGTCTTTAAATCAAGGTTTGCTGCTTGCTTTGTACCATCAAGGTGGATTGGTTTTAAAATAATAATTTTAATAATGTTTTAAATAAGAAAGTTTCAGTTCTTAAGAACCGTAGAATACATCTTACTTTGAAAAGCAATGGAAGGCAGATTTGGACAATTTTATTTTGATGTTAGCATGAAATATAGTAATAGAGAGGTAGCCATGTTAGTCTGTACTCCAACAAACCAAAGCAGCAGACATAAATAATCTTGTTAGTCTTTAACGTGCTACGTTTCTGCTGCTTGGATTAGTGTGAAATATGTCACTTGAAAACATTAAAATCACCAGAAGAACAGGTAACATCCACGTATTATCTGACCCCAGTAGTCAGTCTCTATACCAGTTTGACAAATTGATATGAGTTAAGTCAAAACAACCAAAATAAATAAAGTGGTACTTTACTGTGCAATTTATTGTCACTCTTCGTTTTATTGTATTGTTTCTCAAAAACATGAATACTTTAAATCTTTTTGGATGTAGAATTGAATGTGACAGTTTTACATAGTTTCACTTCAGCATGGAACCACATTTCAGCTCAGCATATCCCAAACTTTTGAAACTCTTCCTTCAGAAAAAGAATTGTAGCCTCTTCTCATAGAAACCTTATCATGGGGTCTTAAAGGTCTACCCATCTTATTTTGTACATCACAAGTTCTGTTCCTGTCCATTCCCAAAAGCTAATTCTTTGATCCTAGGGAAGTACTAGTGTAGCTCTTCACAATGTACTTGTTCTTTGCATGTTTTAAGCAATAAACCATGTTAACTTTTGAAGTACTGCCACAGCCATTCTAAGGTGTATGCACTGAATGAATGAAGATCTCTACGTTGTACTTGCTTCACATTTTGAAGTGTGTTTCCATGAGCCCTTTGTGGTTAGTGTCTTGCAAATATAACACCAGGGAGGGACTCTGAAGAAAGTGGAGGCTTTTTTTTTTTAAAGATGAAAGCTGTAAGTTGGTTGAGGCCAAAAATTTAGTAAAATTCATAGAAGGATTGTACACATCAAATGGATAACAAAACTATCCAGAGCTGTAAAAGCGAATTCCAAGTAAAAACTTGGAAGGGATGTTAAACTTCATGTTTAAACCATTCTGGGAGGATTATGATGAGGCCTTTTATTGGGGCAAATTTTATCCCACATTTGCCGGTTTCCAGATTGTATACGCTTTTCTGGGAATGGCGTAAGGACTTCGAAGTTGGGCTCCCTTACTTCAAATTTAATTTAGAAGTTAGTTCCTAGTGTAGATGCACCCAAAGTGTTTCTACAGTGCTGTTCTGATATCGATGGAAGTACTCTACAGTGCTTCATTGGGGTGAGAGGTGGGGTGAAAATAGTGCCAATAATACTATAATAGATCTGATTTTTAAATATGTGTATTGTGTGGCATACTTTATTGTTACTCTAGCAAGTTAAATCTATTTACAAAATTTGGAAAGTTATGTAAAATTTATATCATCTCAAAGGAACCTAGGGATTACTAGTTTGTGTCACAGCAGAATTTTTCTGCCTCTCAAACAGTTGTAAAATGTTATTTTTGATCTCCTATCTCAGGTGACATTGTCTTTGATGCTGTGTTCTAGAGTTTTCCTCAGCATCAGTTGACAGTAACCTTATGTTGAGTATTACTTTTTGGGGGTTTTAAAGCATATAACTCCCTAACTTAAACCACCAGTTTTAGTGCCAAGAGGGAGACAAGACAATCAGCAACAAATAGACCAGGATGGAAACTAATTAGCTGTAGGAATTGACAGATATTTAAGTCTTCTGGGACCTCTCTATTTCATTGAAATTGCTCTCGTTGAAGTCTTGAATGAACTTTTTGTAGTCAGATTCCAGAGCCTCTACTCAGTTCTTCAACGTTTTGATAC